>NC_135342.1:18644302-18958265 GCF_023851605.1 Tamandua tetradactyla | reverse complement strand
AAAAAAAAAAGAAATGGAAGGGGAAACATAACCACTGACCCCACAGAAACAGTTGGTAATGAGAGGATACTATGAACTTTATGCTAATAAACACGACAATGTAGATGAAATGGACAACTTCCTAGAAAGGCATGAACAACCAACATTGACTCGAGAAGAAATAGATGACCTCAACAAATCAATCAGAAGTAATTAAATTGAATCAGTCATTAAGAAACTCCCCCAAAAGAAAACTCCAGGACTAGATGGCTTCACATGGGACTTCTATCAAACATTCCAGAAAGAACTAGTACCAATCCTGTTCAAACTCTTTTTAAAAAATTGAAGAGAAGGGAAAGCTACCTAACTTATTCTATTAAGCCAACATCACCCTCATACCAAAGCTACACAAAGATATTACAAAAAAGAAAACTGCAGACCAACCTCTCTTATGAATATAGATGCAAAAATCCTCAACATAATTCTTACAAATCGAATCCAGCAGCATATTAAAATAATTATATACTGTGACCAACTAGGATTCATCTCAGGTATGCAAGGATGGTTCAACATAAGAAAATCAATTAATGTAATACACCATATCAAAAAATCAAAGCAGAAAAACCACATGATCATCTTGATTGATGCAGAAAAGGCATTTGACAAAATTCAACATCCTTTCCTGTTGAAAACATTTCAAAGGATAAGAATAGAAGATAACTTCCTCAACATGATAAGGGGAATATATGAAAAACCCACAGCTAACATCATCCTAGATGGAGAAAAGCTGAAAACTTCCCCCCTAAGATCAGGAACAAGACAAGGATTCCACTGTCACCATTGTTATTCAATATTGTGTTGGAAGTTCTAGCCAGAGCAATTAGACAAGAAAAAGAAATACAAGGCATCAAAATTGGAAAGGAAGAAGTAAAACTCACTGTTTGCAGATGATATGATGCTATATGTCAAAAACCCCGAAAAAACCACAGCAAAACTACTAGAGCTGATAATGAGTATAGCAAAGTGGTAAGTTACAAGATCAACACTCAAAAATCTGTAGTGTTTCTATACACTAGTAATGAACAATCTGAGGGGGAAATCATGAAAAAAAATCCATTTACACCTGCAACCAAAACAATAAAATATTTAGGAATAAATTTAACTAAAGAGACAAAAGACCTATACAGAGAAAATTATAAGAAATTGCTAAAAGAAATCAAAGAAGACCTAAATAAATGGACGGGCATATGGTGTTCATGGATTGGAAGACTAAATATAGTTAAGATGTCAATCCGAGCAAAATTAATTTACAGATTCAATGCAATACTAATTAAAATACCAAAAACTTACTTTTCAGAAATAGAAAAACCAATAACCAAATTTATCTGGAAGGGCAGGGTGCCCCAAATAGCTAAAAGTATCCTGAGAAAGAAAAATGAAGTCAGAGGTCACACACTACCTGACTTTAAGCTGTATTACGAAGCTACAGTGGTCAAAACAGCATAGTACTGGCATAAAGATAGATATACTGACCAATGGAATTGAACAGTGTTCGCTATAGACCCTTTCTTCTATGGACAATTGATCTTAGATAAGGCAGTCAAGCCAACTTACCTGGGACAGAATGGTCTCTCCAATAAATGGTGCCTAGAGAACTAGATGTCCAAATGCAAAGGAATGAAAGAGGATCCATATCTCACACCCTACACAAAAATTAACTCAAAATAGATCAAAGACTAACCATTAGATCTAAGACCATAAAACTGTTAAAATAAAATGTAGGGAAATATCTTAAAAATCTTACAATAGGAGGCTCTTTCCTAGACCTTACACCCAAAGCACGAGCACTGAAGAAAGAAAGAAATGGGAACTTCTCAAAATCAAACACTTTTGTACATCAAAGAACTTTGTCAAGAAAGTTAAAAGACACCTTGCACAATGGGAGACAATATTTGGAAATGATATATCAGATAAAGGTTTAGTATCCAGAATATATAAAGAGATTGTTCAACTCAACAACAAAAAGACAAACAACTGAATTACAAAATGGGCAAAAGACTTGAACAGACCTTTCTCAGAAGAGGAAATACAAATGGCCAAAAGGCACATGAAAAGATGTTCAACTTCCCTAGCTATTAGGGAAATGAAAATCAAAACCACAATGAGATATCATTGCCCACCCACCAGAATGGCCATTATCAATAAAACAGAAAATGACAAGTGCTGGAAAGGATGTGGAGAAAGAGGTACACTTATCCTGTCGTTGGTGGGAATGTCAAATGGTGCAACTGCTGTGGAAGGCAGTTTGGTGGTTCCTCAGGAAGCTAAGTATAGAATTGCCATATGGCCCAGCAATACCATTGTAGGTATCTACTCAGAGCACATGAGAGCAAAGACACAAATGGACATTTGAACACCAATGTTTATAGCAGATTATTTACAATTGCCAAGAGATGGAAACACCCAAAATGTCCATCAACAGATGAGTAGCTAAACAAGCTGTGGTATATACATACGATGGAATATTATGCAGCTGTAAGACAGAATAAAGCTATGAAGTATGTAACAACATGGATAGACCTTAAGGACATTATGCTGAGTGAGATTAGCCAGAAAGAAAAGGATAAATCCTATATGGTCCCACTGATATGAACTAACATTAATAAATGGACTTGGATAATTTCAGTTAAGAACAGAGGTTATCAGGAGATAGAAATAGGGTAGATATTGGGTAATTGGAGCTGAAGGGATACAGACTGTGCAACAGGACTGATTGTAAAAATTCAGAAATGGATAGCACAATACTACAATACAATAATGTTAGAACACTGAATGAAGCTGAATGTGAGAATGATAGAGGGAGCAGGCCTAGGGGCACAAATGAAATCAGAAGGAAAGATATACAATAAAGACTGAGATGGTATAATCTAAGAATGCTTAGAGCGTATAATAATAGTGACTAAATGTACAAATTTTAAAATGTTTTGCATGAGGAAGAACGAAAGAATGTCAATAATGCAGAGTGTTGAAAATTGATGGTAATTAATATTTTAAAACTTTAACTTATGTGTGAGACTAAAGCAAAAAATATTTATTTGGTACAAAATTTATATTTTTGACTAGTTTACTTCCTAATATAACTTCTGTGGACAGCTTAATTGAACACCATAAGTACATGGAAACTTGAGTAAGGCATGAGATTTTTGTAAGTTTGTCCATGTTAGTGTGAGAACCTCTTTTGTTGCTCAGATGTGGCTTCTCTCAGCCAAAACAACAAGCAAACTCACTGCCCTCCCCCTCTCTATGTGAGACATGACTCCCAGGGGTGTGAACCTTCCTGGCAACATGGGACAAAAATTCTAGAATGAGCTGGGGCTCAGCACCAAGGGATTGAGAAAAACTTCTCGACTGAAAGGGGGAAGAGAAATGAGACAACATAAAGTGTCAATGGCTGAGAGAGTCCAAACAGAGTTGAGAGGTTATCATGGAGGTTATTCTTATGCATTAAATGGATATCAACTTTTTAGTTAAGGCATAACAGAGAGGCTGGAGGAAACTGCCTGAAAACATAGAGCTGTGTTCCAGTAGCCATGTTTCTTGAAGATAATTGTATAATGATATAGCTTTCGCAATGTGACTGTGCGATTGTGAAAATCTTGTGTCTGATGCTTCTTTTATATACTTTATGGACAGATGAGTAAAGCGTATGGATTAAAAATAAATAAATAATAGGGGAACAAATGTTAAAATAAATTTAGTAGATTGAAATGCTAGTGATCAATGAAAGGGAGGGGTAAGGAGTATGGTATGTATGAATTTTCTTTGTTTTCTTTTTCTGAATCGATGCAAATGGTCAAAGAAATGATCATGATGATGAATATACAACTATGTAATGAAAAAAGAATGTTCATATTGTATGTTGATTGGTTTTATTAATAAAAATTTAAAAAAATAAAAAAATAAACAGAAAGATACAAGTGCTGGGGAGATGTGGAGAAAGATATACCTATTCACTATTGATAGGGAATTGGAATGATGGACCCTCTCTGGAGAGCAGTGTGCTGATTCCACAGTAGGATAAATACAGAGTTGCCATGTAATCCTGCTGTAACTGGAATCCTGCTGACTCTAGAGTCAGTCAAACCCTGTTTCAGCTTTGTGGGGTCTCGTCATGGGAAGACTTCAGAGACAAGAGGGCCAGTAATAGCAGTAAGTAGTGAAATTTATTAGAGAGAGAAAGTACACATTAAAGAGATTAACACAGATGTGCTCAAGGTTGAGATGTGCCTCAACTAGAATGGGTTAGATTGTTTTATAGGAAAGTTTTTTTTTGAGTGATCTCAACCTTTGAACACCAGGCTTTTTTTTTTCCAGGAGATAACTATAGGTGTTTATGGCCTGCCATCATGTACCCAAAATTTGGTTTTGAGCAGATGTTTAATAATCTTTTTGACCCCATCCTTTTTACTAAGAGTCCCCTTCTGTCCCATAATTTTACAAGCTTTTATGGTTTGGGGAGGTTTGGGGACTTTAAGGGAATTTTTATCCCAAGAAGTTTGCAGCTGTGTATTAACTTTTGGATGCCCAATTTTATCCCACCTCACTGAAGACCCATTATTATGTATAAACTTGGGAGAACTGAAAGCAGGCCCATGAATAGACATTTGCACACTAGTGCTTATGGTGGCATTATTCATGATTGCCCATGGGTGGTGGTGGTCTAATAGTACATTGACTGATGAATGGAAGGCTGAACTGTTGTGTATATATAACTGTTGTGTATATATACCATATATACTATGGAATAGTGAGTAGCTGCAGGAGGGAATGAAGTCATGTGGCATGCAACTAATAAGCCTTGAGGACATTATGTTGAGTGATATAAGCCAGAAATGAAGGGACAAATATTGCATGGTCTCACTAATATAAAATAATTATAATGGGGCAATGCAATAGTGGCTCGGTAGCAGAATTCTCACTTATCATTGAGACCCGGGTTTGATTACATAAATCAAATAATACATAAAAATTACTGCCCATGCAGAAAAATAAATACATAAAAATAACTATAATGAGCAAACTCTAAGAATTGAATTCAAAAGCATAGGTTATTAGGGTATACAAAGTGGACAGAGATTGGGGACTCAATAATTAAGGAGTACAGAATGTTCAATAAGACTCATTGTAAAGTTTCCTAGATTGTTAACTCTTACAGCAGCACATCTATTCTTGAATTTTAACTGTTATTTCTAAATTATGAGATGCTGTGATCCTTGTGTATAATCTGGTAGTTCTCTGGAACTTTGCATATATCTGTGACACCTGAGATTCAGAGTTAGAGTTCTTTAGCTGTGAAAGTCAGCATTACTGCTTAAAGCAACTGTTTAAAAAAATTGAAAAAGAGATCAGACTTTAATTAGAGATATGGATGAAGCTGATCTGAATAGGACTAAAGTAAATCAGAATATATAGTAAAGGATGATATTGTCTGTAGTTTTCAAACTTCAACTTTTCTTTGAGACCAATGAAAGGGATGTTTATTTTGGCCAAAATTTTAATTTTCTGTAGCACACTGTGATGGTTTGACTCTGTTATGTACCCCAGAAAACCCTATGTACTTTCAATCCAATTGGGCACAGCCGTTGTTTGGTGGGAGGTTTTGATTAGGTTGTTTCCATGGAGATGTGACTCTGCCCATTCAAAGGTGGGCCTTAATCCACTTGCTGGAGTCCTTTAAGGCAGAGACATTCTGTAAAGAGGACAGAACTGAAAGATGTTAAGAGAGAAAGAAAATGCCCCAGGAGAAGCCAGATGGACCTACAGGAGCTGAGAGAGCCATTTTGAAACCAACCCAGGAAAGAAGGATCAGCAGATGTCACATGTGCCTTCCCATTTGACAGAGGAACCCCAGACAGCATTAACCTTCCTCAGAATTGAGTTGTCTTCCTCTTGATGCCTTAATTTGGACATTTTCATGGCCTTAGAACTGTAAATTTGTAACCAAATAAATCCCCTTTGTAAGAGCCAATCCATTTCTGGTATATTGCATTCCAGCAGCTTTAGCAAACTGAAATATGCGTTATCTAATTTAATCTGTCTGGTCAGCATATTTAAACAACCCAATTACAGGGAACATAGAATAGGGAATAGGATCTTGTTACTATGTACAATCAATGTAATGTTTTGCTGTACATCATATTGCTGCCTGAAGACTTTAACAGGTAAGGAACAAAATACTTTCTATGTAAATGAGTATTTTTCTATGGATTTTGTATCTTTGCATTTGGATTTGTAAAAATCAAAAAAGATTTAAACCATCACAGTCTTTATTCACCATCTTCTCTTCTGGTGTCATATATGCCCCCAGTCCTCCTCCTCCACCTATAGTCACATTCAACTTAATTCAGTATACTTACAATATTGTGCTACCATCAGATAGTATTGTTCTATTTCTTTCTGGATCTTTGCATATTACCTGGGCATTTACTGGAACTTAGAGTATTGTGTAACACCTAAGACTCAGAGCTAAAGTTCTGTAGCTATGAAAGTCAGCATTACCCTATACAGCAAATGTTAAAAACACAGAAAAAGTGATCATACTTTGATTATAGATATGAATGAAGCTGATCTTGGTTGGACTAAGGTAGATCAGACTAAAGAGTAAAGGATGATGTTGACTGTATTTTAAAACTTCAACATCTGTGGGAGACCAAGGGAAGAGATGCTTATTTGGTGCAAAATTTGTATTTTCAGTAGCACACTATCTAATTTAACTTGTATGGTCATCTTATTCAAACACCATAATTACATGAAACCTTGAAGAAGGAAGTGAGATCTCATTGGTTTATACAGGTTGGTGTTATGCCCAGATACATCCCAGAGCAATCTCAGGAGAAAATTTACAGTGTTGCAAAATCCCATTGAGGGTCTGGGAAATAGGTGGAAATATTAAACTTCCCCACCTAGAGAAGACATGATATTCTTGCAAGCCTTGGGGACTGCCAATTTGATGGGCCATGCCCTTGATCTTAGGGCTTGCCCTTATAAAACTTATTCCTGGAAAGAAGGTAAGCCCACTTATGATTATGCTTAAGAGTTACCCACAGAGAACCTCTTTTGTTGATCAAATGTGGCCTCTCTTTCTAAGCCAATTCTGCAGGTGAATCCACTGCCTTCCCCTCTACATGGGACATGACTCCCACAGGTGCAAATTTCCCTGGCAATGTGGGAGTGAGAAAGACTTCTTAACCAAAAGGGGGAAGAGAAAGGAAATAAAATGAAGTTTCAGTGTATGATAAATTTCAAATAGAATTGAGAGGTCATTAAGAAGGTTATTCTTATGCAATGTATAGATATCCCTTTTCTGTTTTGGGCATATTGGAGTAGCTAGAGGGAAATACTTGAAACTGTTAAACTGCAATCTGATATTCTTGATTCTTGAAGATGATTGAATAACTATAGTGCTTTTAAGGTGTGTCCATGTGATTGTGAAAACCTTGTAATGGAAACTCCCTTTATCCAGTGTATGGACAGATGAGTAAGAAAAAAAAAGAGAAAAAATAAATAAATATTAGGGGTGGATGGATATCCATAACATATAGGATGTTATAGGTGTTCTTTTTTACTTCCATTTTAAAAAATTTATTTTGAAGTAATGAAAATCTTCAAAAATATATTGTGATGATGAAAGCACAGCTATATGAGCTGTAACCATTGATTATACGCTTTGGATGATTTTATGTATGTGAATATATAACATGCCTCAATGAAAAGAAAAAAAGCTTTAAAAAACACACCTAGACATATATTTAAACTATAAAAAATTCAAAATGATGAGAAAATTTTGACGGTAACCTGAAGAAAAGATGACAATACATACAGAGGAACACCAATGAGAATTACAAGACACTCCTACTCACAAAGTATGCAAACCAGAATACAATAGAGCAGAAAGAAAAATGCTCGATGAGAATTCCATATCCCTCAAAAGTACCGTGGAAAATTGAAAGAGAATAGAGAGAAACAGGTGAGAAGGCCATGTAAAAACAGAGACAGAGATTGGAGTTATGCTGCCATAAGCCCTGGATCACCTGGAGCCATCAAAAGCTGGAAGAGGCAATAAGGATTATCCCCCAGAGCCTCTGGAGGGAGCATGGTCCAGATAAAATCAAACATTGTAGTCATTGAACTCCATATGGGCAACTCAACTAGGCAAATGTACCCACAAGAGTTCTTTACACATGTACTCAATTCTCTGGCTCTCATTACTCACCAATAGTTTTTATTCTTACACTTCCCTAAAACACTTGCAATCATCTACAGGTCAGGATGCTTTATATTCAATAAAAAAGAACTTTCTCTGATATGCATGAAAAGGACTATGCCAGATATGTTCAACTGCTCTGACATCCTTAAGATAGACCATTGTACAACATTATTGTACAACACACAATACTTTTCTATCACATTCAACCAACAGTTGAGGATTCCATGAGACTGAGCTCCACTACTGCTGATTCTTCAAACTTAGTAAGTATATTTTAGACTAATTGGATAGAGTTGCTTCATGCTTTTCCTTGCTTAAATACCTAACCCCATTCACATGCAGATGGAGAGTGATATTCCTATGACAGTGGATGTGAAAGCCTCAATATCCCTGAAAGAATCCTCTAAAAAGGAAGAATATGGATACTCAAAATATCCATGAAACTGAGTGTATCTGAAGACTGGCATGCCTGATGATCACACTCACTGGGAGAGAAAATGTTCACAAGAGTGGGAGCAAATAAGTTTTATCAAAAGCCTGTTAGCATTCCATCCATTCCATCATCTTGTAAGGTTTGATTTTCCCTTTTCTTTTTATCTTTCCTTAACTAACCAAATTTTTTCTTGTGTAACCTCATTCTGTTTATAAGTTGTCTCTTTCTCAGGAGAAAGAGAGAAATTTTTCTCAGCATTGAGTCCCCAATTTGCAAATTGTCTCCTTGTGATAAGTAAGTGGCCTCTCTTTTCTAATTTTTTTAAAAGAGGAATAAAAGTTCTTAATACTTTCCCCCCAAATCTGAGAGAATTCATTAACAGCAGACTTGCAGTACAAGAAATATTAAAGAAAGTTATTCAAGGAGAAGGAACATGATACTATGCTGAAATTTGGATCCACATGCTAAGAAATGAAGATTTTTGCAAGCAGGTACACATTTAGTATATATTTTCTTAATTTTTAATTGCTCTAAAAGCTAATTTCCTATTTAAGGTTAAAGATGACTATGTATTGAGGCTTTATAATGTGTAAAAGTAAAATATTTCATATTACAGGCATGCCTAATTTTATTACACTCCAACTTGTCAATCAAAGTTTGACCCTATCCCACCTTTAGAGTTTTATTAGGGTTATGTAGTTTGACAGATGGAGTATTATTTACATATTTGCTTTGCTTCTTGTTTAAAGTCCCTTTTTTGCTGAAGACAAAGCTCTGACATGTATATGATTTTAAGCACTTTCATGGAAACATAAAAGTGAAAAATATAACAAACAAGAAAACTTGGTTGTGTTGGTAGCATTTAACTTTTCTTAATGAGTAACCAAAAGTATAACTGATAATACAGTACCATTCTCTAATATCAGGTGGATAAGTGCTAGGAAATACCATGGACCATGAAGACATGGATAAATTTTTAAGAACTTTATATAATTTTTGAAATATTTATATTAATGGCATTTTACCCATGCAAATTTAACCAACAGAAGATTTGAAAATCTTTTAAAATTTGACATTTACCATGCAACCCTGACAGGTCAAGGGAATGGAGCTCTGGCCCCAACCTCCACTCCCCCTGCAGCAACAGCCAAAACTCATGGTCCACTGATTCATGACCCTTTCCCTTCCCCTTCCTTCTTGCCACAACAACTCGGGAAGGCTTTGCCAAATGCTGCTCAGGCAAGAAACTACATCAAAGAAATACTTATGGTATGGTTCCATCAGTAAGGAGCAAACAGGTCAGGACAGGCACAAAAAGAAGGAAGCAAAAGTACCAGCCAGTGGCAATTGGACGAATAGCCAAAGGCAGAATTGCGGACCAATCAAGAATGGCCAACTTCAAAGCATGAAAGTAGAAACACATCACAACGCAGGTGGAGATTTTCTTCTGGCTCTTCAAGAAAGTGTTTCTTTACCCTCTTTCACCCCCCCTTTTCTTCCCCTCCCCTTTCCTCTTCCCCCTCCTCCTTTATAATAAACCCCTTTCAACTTCAGCTTGCTGCGTGGTTATGAGTACTGGACCAAACCCCCCAATTTATTCTAACAAACTCATACTTAAATAAACCTAATTACCTTTAGCTTTTTTTTTTTTTTTTACAAAATGAAAGAACAAATCCTTCGTGATTTTCCAAAGACCCTCTGGAAATCCCCAAAAATAATTTGAAATCATGAATGCATGATTTAGGATTCTGTTTAGGAAGGTGAAATGTCAAAAGTTGACAAGAGGTTTGGTAACTAAGTAATTAAAAATTAACAAATGATTATGATTACTGAATCATTATATGGATGTTTTTTCTTTCTATATTGTAGAATAAGCAGAAGACAATACCTGAAATTACTGAAGCTCGATTAGTCTCAGCCTTGCATATACTTCATATTGTAATGGTTTTTCTACCCTAGTTTTGTCATTGTTTATATTTACTATTGTAATGGTTATTCTAGTTTAGTCTCAGCCCTCTGTATATTTACCATGTAATGGCTATTCTAGCCTGTTCTTACCACTGTTTCTACTTTCCATTGTAATGGTAACAACACAACCTCAACTTATTTGAATCCATAAAAACCCTGAACTCCTTAGACTCTGGGAGACAGACTTTGGTCCAATAGGCCTCTGATCTCCTGCTTTGCATGTAGCCACTTTCAAGGTTTGGCTGTTGTGCACATCAGGCAGAGAATCCCACATTTATTCAGTATCAGTTTGAAGACCCCAGATTTAGGGGAAAATTTCCTGAGAAGAAAGGAGCCCAACTGCCTGGAGTTCTAGAGCCCTGGCAGGACAGGTAAACATGGTAATTGAGCCTTTGGTGGCCAGTGGACTCTTTTAGTCAAGAAGCTTGGCAACCAGATTTTTCTCTGCTCTGCCATCACTCCAAACCCTCAGTGCTTTAAAAAGTTTCAAAGAGAAAAACAATTTCCAGCTTCAAGTCTGGACATCTGATCAGGCAAGTGGGTTATCAAGGTAAATGTAGATTGGGAAGTTAGTACAGCAATTCCAATTCCCTGGATCTGAGTTTGTAGTCTTGGGTCCTGGTTCCAGGATGAGCCCCTTTTGCTCTGACTTCTATCATGTTCCTGTTTTCTGGGTACTATTCTGTACTGGGTTCAAGGCTATGACCTGAGTTTGTCTGTTGAGTATGCTCCTGGAAAATAAATTATCCAATAATTAATTAGTATTTAATGAAATTAAGTAAACCTATAATGCCTGTTTAATGGTCAGTTGTGTCAATTCGGTATAGTAAGTGTTTAATGCCTGTTCAATTTTTAATTAGCATGTTCCATTTAGCTATTAATTGGCTTGTAACAAATTATAGGAAGTGTTAAGTGTTTAAATTTGTTAGTTTGTGTGCTACTGAATTTATATTGCTGAAGTGTTGGATACTTTTTATGGAAGTTCTTAAAAATGGAAAATTCTAATACTAATAGCACTCCTGAATATAGACCTTTGGGCTGTATTTTGAAAAAGTGGGAAGAATTTATATATGAGATTATAAAAAATTATTTCTGTAACAGTATCTGGTCTCAGTATGATTTAGATTCTGGGGGAAAATGGCCTAAGAATGGCTTTAGAGAAAGTATCACTGTATTACTGTTAGAGTTGTTCTGTGAAAGAGCAGAAATGGGATGAGATGATGCATGTTCAATCCTGCATTCATCCCTCACAGCTTACAACTTTGAGGAGAAAAAGTAAAATTTTACCTGTAAAGACTAGCAGAGAAAAGAAAAATGTCCTCCTTGATTCATTTCAGAGGATCCAATGTAATCACTAATAATCTGTTCACTACTTTACCTCCAACCTATAACCATGGGGCCAACAAATCAAGACATGAGGACACTCCTCTACCTCTCCTCTTCCTCTGCCCCTACCATATCCCCCTTTATTGATCCCACTCTTTTACTGATAGAAATGATCACCCCCTCCCATACCAGACATAGTACTTAGTTTGGCCAGGGCTGCACTCTAAAACCAGCAGTAGAGCAGTAGAGCCACTGGAAAAACTTCTACTCCTCTGAAAAGTGCCTATAAAAGTAGACAGACAGGGAGGTTCAAGAGGATTTATAATAATCAAGCATACAGAAAATATGAAAATCTAGGGTTCAATTTGCTCTTTATATATTTCTATGCTTCTGGCTTTTTGTGCATCTAACATTATATTTGTGCCTGTTTGTACAATGTATATTTTCCTGCCTCTGGATGGTAATACCAAATTGACAAACTAAAAATTCTTAAAAGAGCTCTGTTTGAATTGCTTAAAGATAAATAAGCCAATATCTATTATAAATATATATGCTATATATTATATATTACAATATAAATATATTAGTACTCCTGGAATCCCAAAAGGAAAAACTCCTGTACTCACCAAAGTTCAAAGGTTTAGTTTTTGTAATTACTGAAAACAAACCTGGACACTGGAAAAAAATAGCACTTTGAAATTCCCTGAAGGGAATAGAAGGCTACTTTGAGAAAGGGCAAAAGCACAGCTTTAGGAAAAACAGAGCTAATAATTAGAAACAATTGCAAGGAGGGTATAGGAACTCCCATCAACACTAAGGCCACTTTAGGCATCCCACCACCCTCATTTAAAAATTTTAAACTCATCCTCATTCTTTCCGCCTCACCTATCTCTGCCTTCAGGGCCACTTCACATTTGGCCAAATATGAATGAACCAGCCATGGCAGCTATGGGAGAAGGATTGGGTGAAGAATGATTGGAGAGGGTGGTCCTGGATTAGAATTCATTCTACTTGGCCTGGAGTTTAGAAACAGTAGGCACAGAAAAAAATGTGGAATGGGCCATGTTTGTTTTGAGAAGCATTTCCCCAACAAAAATATTTTTTTTCCAGTAATACCTATGCAATGGTAATCACTATAAACATGTCATTATTAAAATATGAATAGACGTGAATAGGGGTAATTGAATAAGATCTAACTGCCAAATCTCAGTAAGTAAATGTCCTTAGACCTATGGAAAAGTTTCTCTGGATTTACACTTGGGAAAATGAAACAATTGTGACATGTTTTACAGAGTTTGATGCTTTTGAGCTCATTCCTAACTTTGGGATATTCTGAAAACAAAGAGATTTTTGTAACCTTCAACAGAAAAAAAAAGGCAAACACAGCTACAAAAATGCAGTGACAAAGTCTAGCTCTATTCCTGTTTTAATGATGACTTTTGAACCAACCAAACAATTTTATTCTACTTGGATAAATTTGCTTCTCCCTAAATTTATATGTGTTTACTGATAAAATAAGCTGGCATTGTGTCTATTTGATCTTGAAGATGGTTAAAAATATAAACTTGCATTAAATGAAATTAAATTATTATTTTGAAAACTTAAAAATAATTTTTTGGAGGTTTAAAGATAATAATGAAGATCTGTTTGGTAACTTAAGGTATGCAGATATCAAATGTATCTAATGTGTTTTGTTAAAGAAAGGTGAATAGTTTTGTCCTCAAGAATGTGTAGGACAAAGCCTTGGGGAATATGGAAAGTAGTGGACAGTTGTCATGATGACTGTTGACTAAAATTTAATAAGCTTGTTTAAGGGAGTATAGTTTTGTCCTAAAGAAAATGCCTAGTTTTGCTGTGTAAAGACAAGATCTGAATTGATAAGAAAAATTGTAAAAGGGTTGTGAAAGTGAATTCTGTTTGTTGTAGTCAATGCTGACCAAAAACCTAACAGGCTTGTATATAACATTCTACATGAGCTTTTTGTGTCAAATTATGTATTCATATGGGAGGAAATATTCAATTTCCCCATTTGGGGAATTCCTAGTATTCTCACAAGCAGTTGGGACAACTAAATCAATAGGCTGAGCTGTCAGTCTTGGGGTTTGCCCCTATGAAACTTACTCCTGCAAAGGATAGGCTAAGCCTACTTATAATTATGCCTAGGAGTGAACCCTGTGAGAACCTCTTTTGATGCTCAGATATGGCCTCTCTTTCTCTAAGCCAACTCAGCTGGTGAACTCACTGTCCTCCCCCTTGTGCACAACATGACTCCAAGGTGTGCAAATCTCCCTGGCAACATGAGAAAGAACTCCTAGGAAGAGTCACGGTCTGGCATCATGGGATTGAGAAAGACTTCTTTACCAAAAGGGGGAAGAGATAAATGAGACAAAATAAAGTTTCAGTGGTGAGAGATTTTAAACAGATTTGAGAAGTTATCAGGGAGGTTATTCTTATGCATTATATAGATATCCCTTTTTAGTTCATGGTGTATTGGAGTGAAAGTACCTGAAAGTGTTGAGCTGTGTTCCCTGTAGCCTTAATTCTTGAAGACAATTGAATAACAATATAACTTTTACAGTGTGACTGTATGATTGTGAAAACCTCATGTTTGGTGCTCCTTTTATCAAGGTATTGATAGAAGAGTAAAAAGTAAGGATAAAAATAAATAAATAATAAGGGGATAAAGGGTAAAGACTTGGGTTGGTTGAAATACTGGCGGTTAATGAGAAGGATTGCTAAGGGGTATGGGATATATGAGTTTTTTTCTCTTTTCTTTTTATTTCTTTTTCTGGAGTGATACAAATGTTCTAGAAATGATCATGGTGATTGTTCTAGTTTGCTAACTGCTGGAATGCAATATACCAGGGATGGAATGGCTTTTACAAGGGAAATTTAATAAGTTGCTAGTTTATAGTTCTAAGGCCAAGAAAATGTCCCAATTAAAACAAGTCTGTAGAAATATCCAATCTAAGGCATCCAGGGAAAGATACCTTGGCTCAAGAAGGATGACAAAGTTCAGGATCTCTCTGTCAAGTGAGAAGGCACATGGTGAACAGGGTCAGAGTTTCTCTCTCATCTGGAAAGGCATGTGGCAAACACAGCGTCATCTGCTAGCTTTCTCTCCTGGCTTCCCTTCATGAAGCTCCCCAGGAGGCATTTTCCTTCTTCATTTCCAAAGGTTGTTGTCTGATGGACTCTCTGCTTCTTGTGGCTATGTCATTCTGCTCTCTCCAAATCTCTCTCATTCTCCAAAATGTTTCCTCTTTTATGAGACTTCAGAAACTAATCAAGACCTACCTGTGGTAGTTAGATTCAGTTGTCAATTTGGCCAGGTGAAAGCACCTAGTTCTGTTGCTGTGGACATGAGCCAGTGGTACGTGAACTTCATCTGTTGCTCATTACATCCACAGTCGGATAGGTGATGTGCCTGCTGCAATGAATGATGTTTGACTTAATTGGCTGATGCTTAAATGAGAGAGCTCAATGTAGCACAGCACAAGAAGCTCAGCATACCTCATTTCAGCACTTGCAGCTCAGCCCAGGCCTTTGGAGATGCAGAAAGGAACACCCCAGGGAAAGATGTTGGAACCCGGAGGCCTGGAGAGAAGGCCAGCAGAGATTGCTTTGTGCCTTCCCATGTAAGAAAGAACCTCAGTGGAAAGTTAGCTGCCTTTCCTCTGAAGAACTACATGTTAACTAAATAAATCCCCTTTTATTGAAAGCCAATCCATCTCTGGTGTGTTGCATTCCAGCAGTTAGTAAACTAGAACACCACCCAAATGGGTAGAGACATGCCTCCAGCTAATCCATTTTAACAACCACTCTTGATTAAATTACATCTCTGGGGGGATCTAATTACAGTTTCAAACGTACAATACTGAATAGGGATTAGAAGAAATGGCTACCTTTATGAAATGAGATTAGGATTAAAACATGCTTTTCTAGGGTACATACATCATTTCAAACCAGCACAGTGATGAAAACACAACTATGTGATGATATTGTGACTCAATGATTGTACACCATGTATGGACTCTATGTGTGTGAAGATTTCTCTATAAAAATTCTTTTTTAAAATGTATATTCATAGAAAACTGGAGTATAATTTTCTCCCAGTAAAATAATGCAAATTGTTGGTCTGATCTTAATGAAAGTTTATAAAAAATTTTCTTAACTATCTGAATATTCTGTCTATAAGAGAATGATTTTATGTCTTATTAGAATAAAATCTTTGTTTAGGTTTATGTGGACTTCATCATCCTTTATTTTAGAAGGCAAGTCTTCTTGCTTCTAAAGGAATTATGTCTTTTCTCACCACCATATTAACTCTTATCTTCAAACCTGACAAATTTTTTACATTTTCCCCACCCAAAATTTAACCTAAAGAATGTCTTCTATTTCAAATATTTGCAAAGGATTTGTTCTCACACCTTGTAAAAGTGAGGGTGCTAAAAATAGTTGAATTTATTACATTAGAAGTGTCTTGGAAATGTTGTCAAAATGAAAGGGTTGGTTAAATTTGTATGGGTGAATCATTTTTCATATATTTAAAGATTATATAAAATTCCTAAAGACTTGAAAGTTTTCTCACCATCCATGTTATATCCTGATGCTGTTCTGCATGTTGTTAGACAACAGAATGATGTTGTCATCATAGTTTTAACTATTCTTAGAACAATGTTATAGAGCATGGAAATGACCAAATGTCCTTGTCCAATACACGACTTTGCTCTAATGCTTCTCAAAAAGTCCATGTGCTCAGCTATAAATCAGAACATCATCCTCAATAAAGAGGACTTTAAAAGGGAAGCAATGGGGAGAACTCTGGGAAGGTGCCAGAGTAACAACAGACAGATCTCACTCCTCCACCAAAAACAACTAGAAACCAGGTAGATACTGTCCAAAGCAGGGCTTAGGAGACCATAAAAGGACTACTGCAACATATAAAGAAGAACTGGATGAAAAAGTGGAGATACCATGACTGAGAAATAAAGGCAGATGCACTCAAACGTGCCTAGCCCTGAGGCCAGTGGCTGTACATTGGCCTGTGACTTGCTAGTTGGCAAAGCAGAAGGCAATCTTAGTTCAGCTGCCAGCCAGTGAAGTTAACCCTCTCAGTCCCACAGCCTAAAGTCTGCAATGTGGGAATCCAAGAGTCAGCAGATTCATCATATTCACCTACAAGAGACACCACCATAGTTCCCAGTGCTAAACACCTACACCAGAGGCCAACCACTTCAGGAAACTGGATACAGGGTAGATGGGGAGGCCCTCCCCTTAGGAGGAGAAAGCAATTGAAAATATACTGATTTGATGGTCAGCCAGTGAGGGAGACCTTCTGTGTCCTGAAGGCTTGATGCTTTCTGCACAGGGGACAAGGGCACTCATGGCTCAGCTGCTCTAAGAAACAGGAAAGGTGAGATGAGTGAGGGATCTCCATTGCAATACCTCATGTCCTTCCCCAACTGCCCCCCACCCCATGTCTGATGGCTGTGCATTGGCCTGGATCTTGCCAGCCAGGAAAAGAGCATACTCTTACTTAGGCTGCTACCCAGTGAAGTTAAACTTCTCATTCCTATAACCTTGAGTCTTTCCGTGCAGGGGTCTGGGAACCATCAACTCCTTTGTACCCACAAGAAGAGACTTCAGTGTGGCACTCAGCAGCCATCTCCCACAACAAGGCCAGCAACTTCAGGTACCCCCAGACATGGAAAAGACAGAAAGACCCTCCCCTCATGAAAAGACATAGAAAAAAGTCCTGAGGTAACAGATGGCCAGAGAGGACCTCTGGGTCTCTCAGTCTTGAACTGCATGTTGACTGGTCAGCACATGACCCAGCAGGTTGCTGCAGTCAGGGAGAGGCAGGGTTTTGGGGAAGAGGTAGCCCAAGAGTGTCCTTTATTGGGAAGGCTAGGAAAGGACAATCTGGTGAGCTACTTTTATGCCCACCCTGTAAGGACCTTCTTAAAGTATTTTCAGCCCTTGTGTAAGATCCTGGCCCAAGTTTGGCTGGAAAATACTGACAAAAAGTGCATCAAAGTAAACCTTCAATGACAGCACAAGCAACAAGAAAATTTTAGAAAAGAGAGGCAAAGCAACTATCAAAATAATCTTATTAAGAGAATCAAATGCCCAGAAACCAGGAAAAAATCACAAGGCACATCAAGAAACAAGAAGATATGGCCAAGCTAAATGATCAATTTAAAAAGTCAGAGGAGACATAGAAGTTGGAACTAGTAATCAAAGATGTTCAAAAAAACATCCTAAATATCTTCAAAAAGATTATTAAAGAGATAAAGGATATCAAGAAGGAACCTGAAAGGCATAAAAGTATTTGAAAGACTAAATAGAAAAACAGCACATCTTATGGAAATGAAAGTTACTGTAGATGAATTAAAAATATACTGGAGACACACAACCACAGATGTGATGAGGCAGAAGAAATGTTCAATGTGCTAGAGGATAGAGCAATGAAATTTAAATGCACAAAAGAACAAAAAAGAGAATAAAATGGAAAATTTGAACTGGATCTCCTGGAAATAATTGAAAACAATATGGACAAATATAAGAATCATAGGTGTCTCAGAAGGAGAAAAGAAGAGGCCAGGAAGAATGATTAAGAAGATAATTGCAGACAATTTTGTAATCTTTATAAAAGACATAAATGTGCAATTTGAAGTAGCCCAGTGGAGGCACTGCTGAGAGGAATAATTATGCCTACATTAAAAAGTAAGAAATAGTTTAAAGACCTAACTGAACAGCTGTAGAGATTAGAGAAGAGCAACAAATGAATCCCCAAACAAGCAGAAGCAAAGAAATAACAAAGATTAAAGAGGAAATAAAGGAAATGGAGAACAAAAATAACAACAAAAACAATAGAATCAATATAATGAAAACTTGTTCTTTGAGAAGAACAATAGGATTTGCAAACCCTTAGAGTGACAAAATAAGAAAGATAGAAGATGTAAATAAATCAGATTAGAAATGAGAGAGTGGTAATTACCATGGACACTAAGAAATAAAAAAGATCATGAGAGGATCTCTGAGCAACTGTATGCCAAAAAACTAAGCCACTTAGAGTGGACAACTTCTACAAACATATGAGCAACATACACTGACTTCAGAAGAAACAGAAGAACTCAACAAGCCATTCACCAAAAAAAAGATTAAATCAATGATCAAAAACCTCCCTACAAAGAAAGGCCCAGTACCAGGTTTCACAGGGGAATTTCACCAAACATCCCAAATGGAATTAACACTGTTCCTGCTAAAAAAAAAAAAAAAACTAAAAAATATTGAAGAGGAGGGAACACTACATAACTCATTCTATGAAGCAAACGTCACCCTGATACAAAAGCCTGGTACAGATATGACAAAAAAAAAACAACCTAGAGATCAGCCCCAGAATGAATATAGATGCCAAAATTCTTGACAAAATCCTTGCAAATAAAATCCAGTGTCACATTAAAAGAATTATACACCATGGCCAAGTGGGTATTATTTCAGATATGCAAGGGTTGTTTACCACAAGAAAATCAATAAATGTAATATAATGTTTTCATGTAGAAAATGTTTTCATGTAGAAAACACACTTGATAAAATTCATCATCCTTTCTTGATAAAAAATACATCAATAGTTGGGATCAAAGAAAATTTTCAAAACACGATAAAGAATATATACGAAAACCCCACAGCTAACATTGTACTCTATGGCGAGAGACTGGAATTTTCCCTCTAAGATCAGGAATGAGACAGGGATACCCAGCACCACCAGTGTTATTCACTGAACTGGAAGGTCTAGCAAGAGCAATTAGGCAAGAAAAAGAAATAAAGACTTCCAAATTGGAGAGGAAGAAGTAGAACTCTTATTATTTGCAGATGACACGATCCTATATTTGGAATATCCTGAGTAAATGACACGAAGCTACTTCAGCTAACAAATGAGTTCAGCACATGTGGGAAGGATATGATTAAAACATTTGTAAACCTGCTCTTTGTTTGCACAAATTTAAGCAGTGGAAAACCACAGAACACATCTGTACAATAACTTCATGCTGAAAACAGCATGAGAGCTGAAAACAGCTTAAAATGTTTGTCTGCTTCACTTATCTGTGGCCTTTGCTGTTCTGGAATGTCTCCTCCTACACTTGAGAAGACTCCTGTTTTGTTCTTAAATTAATGATACTTTCTCAAGGTAATCTTTTACCTCCCCTCATAATCAAAGAGTAACCTTATTATGCTGCTTACCAGATGGCCTCTTTTTAACCTGATAAATAGCTAGCAGAAAAAAACTCAAAGGTCTGGCTCTTGCTTGAGACAGAGACTTCCTTGCTTTCTGACTTCTTGTCAAGGAGTTTTCTTCTTATGCTGATTCTTTGCAGGTCAAAGAATAACCACCATATTATTATTTATAATGACCACAAATGGTGCCTTATGTGAGGAAAACACAGGGTAAGGCTTCAGCTATGGATGTAGAATCAGGTGTGGCAGATCAGTAATGTAGAGGAGGAGAATCACAACTGCATCAGAGAAATTGAAGCCATTCATTCCAAGGTAAGGGACAGCAGTGCTCACTGGAGATGGCTGCCTATGTACTTAGTTCAAGCAAGGAATTTCTTTTTACATCCCCTTCTTAACAAAATTGGGATGAGGCTTTCCAAGGAACAAACTGTATATATTAAAACACTTCAACAGTTGTTAAAAACAGCAGAATGCTCAGTAAAGGAGAGACAGCCTCTATCATTGTACAAATAGTTCAGATTCACTGCCCCTGGTTGCCTAATAGGGGGAATCTTAGACTTGGAGCTCTAGTAACAAATAGGAAGAGTTTAAAAATATATATATGAACAGGGTGAAAAAATCACAGCATTGGTTCTTATGACATGGGGACTTATAAAAACTGCTTTATGTCCTCTACAAACTCTGTTCTGTCCCATGGCTCCCCCTGAGGAGCCAATGTCAAAGCCACCCCCTGCTCCACCTCCTATTGAGGAAAATTCAAACACCCCCACCTCTCCCAGATTTTCTAGAAAATATAGAAGAGCCACAACCAGCCATGGAAAAATGTCTAAAGGAAGTCATGGCTTCAGGGGATAATCATGCTTTCCCTATAATTATTCAACATGGGCAAACTTAAATAATATACTGATGCAAAACTAAAATTTAGTTTTCTCTTTATTTTAATAAAAACTTATCAAAGTATTTTTTAAATAATCAATATAAAAACAAAAAGTCTGTTTTATCAAAATAACTTCTTATACTTTAACTTTATTATAGCCTTGGCTATATAGGAAAAATGAATCATCTCACTGTTTAAAGAGGCTAAGTCATAAAAATCCCTCAACTTCCTATTTTATTATTTTTATTTTCCACTCTTTCAACCCCTGCAGGATTATTTGGCTAATTGATCCCTCATTTGGGTTATTTAAAATAAATCTTTTTACCACAAACTCCATGCAAAGCTTAAAAATATTACAGTGCCAAGGACCTAATAAGCAAATTGAACACATTCAACCATATATTTTGCCAGAACCCCTAAACCTATGAGAAAAAGATTTATTAACTCAATGGAATTTAATCATAAAGACAATACCCTTTGTCTATCAATCACTGCTTGTATTCCTCCTCTACTCTTACAGTGGCTAACTACCCACTGCTTGGGTACAGCAGTGGCCACTAAAAAGGGAAAAGGGGAGAAGTTCATTCAAGCTGAACTGCTTGTTAAGGAACAACTCAAAGTGGGGCATATAGAACCATCTACAAGCCCCTGGAATGCTCCTATTTTTGTAATTCCGAAGAAAATCTTAAAAAGGAAGATTATTACATAATTTATGGCAAATCAATGTTATTTTACAACCTATACATTCCCTTCAAGGGGGACTCCCTAATCCAACAATAATATCCAAAAAATGACCTACAATCAGTATAAATTTTAAAAATGGCTCTTTTACTATTGCCCTGTATCCCTCTAATAAGAAGCAGTTTACTTTTTTCTGTTCCAATACTAAATAACCATAAGCCTATTTTTAAAATATCAATAGAAGAAATGTGAAGGTGATTCAGTGGCAGAATGCTTGACTGCCATGCCACAGACCTGGGTTTGATTCTTGGTGCCTGCCCATGTTAAAAAAAAAAAGTATATATATATATATACAGCCACCACAATAAATGTTGAAAAATACTACAATGTGCCAATATTTTATATGTTGGACTTCACAGCCTAGTCAAGATAAATTTCCAAATTGTTATCTCAATCATTATATGAATAATATCTTGTTGGCATTACAAACTGAAGACAAATTATTTGTTTTTTATAATCATGTTAAAGCTTCTCTAGATACTGCAGGGCTACAAATAGCTCCAAACAAATTCAGTTATCTCAGCCTTGGAAATATTTAAGTCATTCCATGTCTAACCATACAGTAAAACCTCAATAACTATAACACCACCACTGAACTCAATTTTAAATAATATGCAAAAACTGTTAGAAGCTATTAATTACTTACAACCCAGTCTAAACATTCCCACCTACCAACTAATCAATTTATTCAATACCTTAAAAGGGAATGCTAATTCATTTAAATAACTATTTTTAAAAAACACAAAAAAGTAGAGTATGACATCCTCTCCTAAAGAAGCTGTTTCATGAACCTTATATACTCTAAATTTTTAAAGTTGTGACAAAGATGGCTTAACACCAACAGAAAAACCTTTTGCTTCTCAACATCAGAATCCCATCAAAGCTAAACTTTTACATGAAGATCCTCTAGATGATGGTTCATGGAAAGGACCTCAGAAATTACTAACTTGGGGATGAGAGTATGCTTGTGTGCTTACTCCCACGGGTCCCCAGTGACTGCCTGCAAAGAATGTGAAACCTATGATGGAAAAATCAACCTTCAACCTCATTCCTCAGATGGAGAAGCTATCACTGGAGGAGCTGAGAATCCATCAAATACACACTTGTCGTAATATATTCAGTGTACAGGAAGTAATTTGAGGAAGTTTAAAAACAATTAAATAAAAAAGCTAATGAAGTGCTTCTCAATACCAGAGCTCCCTCCGCACCAGAAAATAAATTTCTAGCCTACCTGGCAGTGGTTGCTTCTAATTCAGTACAGGTATTGTGTATTTTCTTCATTCTCATCTTAATTATAAATCTTCCATTTGGGCTAGCAGAGCAACATGTCTATTGGACTTCCTTATTGCTTTTATCATTTCTGCTATTGTGATAACTGCTACTGCAGCTACTGCCAAGGCAGCACTAGCTGAATCTGTTCAAACTGTTCATACATTCAATCATGTTATGACAAATGTCATTGATGAAATGATTATTCAAACCCAAATTGATAATAGGATATTAACCTATTGATGCTTTAGAAGCATCAATCTTATGGTTAGGGAAGGACAGCAAGCCCTTTTCACAAAATAGGAGCTGCAATGTGATTGGGAACATAATAAAATATGCATTACCCCACTGCCCTGGAATGAATCACTTCATTTTTGAGAATGAATAAAATCCCACCTTCAAGGAGCCTTCTCCTCTCATCTTCAAGAAGTGCAAACTTTACAATTTCATCTAGAGAAGCATTTAACCAAATTAAAACACTTACTCAGCAAAAGGCCTTTGACACCTTAAATAATAACCTTAATTAAGTAAATCCTTCTAATTGGTTTCATGGATTAAATATTTGAATTTGGATTCTGTCTACATATGGTATACTTATGGTTCATTTGTTTCTTTCAACTCTCAAAGTAATTTGTTCTACAATTTCTTCCTCTCACTAGACTGAACAACAACTAGTAGCCATAGCTGCAGCTTCACCTTTGCAGTCACTACCAGCTTTGATGCCAACAGCAATAATAAATAAAAAGGGAGGAGTTGTGGGAAGGATATGGTTAAAGCATTTGTAAGCTTGCTCTTTGTTTGCATGTCCTCAAGCAGTGGAAAACCACTGTGTATGTCTGCACAGTAACTTCATGCTGAAAACAGCGTGGGAGTTGAAAACAGCTCAAAATGTTTGTCTGCTTCATTTATTGTGGCCTTTGCTGTTTGGGAATTTCTCCTCCTGTTTTGTTTTTAAATTAATGATACTTTCCTAAGGTAATCTTTAACCTCCCCTCATAATCAAAGAATAACTTTACTGTGCTGCTTGCCAGATGGTCTCTTTTTTACCCAATAAATAACTAGCAGAAAAAAAGCTCAAGGCTCTGGCTCTCACTTGACACAGAGACTTCCTTGCTTTCTGACTTCTTGTCAAAGAGTTTTCTTCTCGCATCAATTCTTTCAGGACAAAGAATAACCACCATAGGTTGTGTCACCCACAAGTAAATTGTGGAATACAAGATCAACATGCAAAAATCAATAGTTTCTATACATTGTTTTCTTAATTGCCTTCTCTGATAACTCAAAAAATAATTCCCTAAAGGGTGTCCCTAAGAAAAGGGGTGATAGGGCCCAGCACAAGTGGCAGTTGTCATTCCAAGAATTAAGATTCCAGTGTTAGGAACACGGCAGCAGTTTCAACCTACCAAAAGCAGAGGACAGCCAGTCTCAAACACACAACTGTTTCAACCTACACATATTGAAATACAGCCTGTCTTAAAAACATGCCTGGCAGAGGGAAAAGGGAGCTGCTTAAGAGACCAGTAATTTTTCCAGCCTTCTGGGAACAGGGGACTGAAAATTGGCTCCCCTCAAAGAAACCAAGGGTAGAGGGGGAGGCACTGACAGTTCTTTGGAGAATTCAGACTCCAGGAACTGGAAAGCAGAAACAACTTAAGCCCACTTTCAGCCTCAGCCTCTCTCCCAACTACGTCCCTGAAAGGGACAAAGTCTGCTAAGAATTAAAGGCACTGTATCACTTCATGCCTCTGTGGAGCAGCAGGCTAACCATTGCCATCTGCTGGACAGGAGAGGAACAGCACAGAATTAAGAGATTTCACAGGAAAGACTGGCACAGTGCTGTGGATCATCCCCAAGGTACCTTGATATTGATTACACACTCTTCGTGAGTCCTGGGCCTGTTTTGTCTGGGATAATCTGATTGGGGTTGATCCTATCCGGAGAGACCCTCTTCCAACAACCAGATCTCCACGTAAAAGTTGCTATAGGTAAAGAAAGGAATATTAATAATATATAGAGGCAATAAACAAACCAAAACAAAACAAAACAAGCAGCAAATCAACATTTCCTGAGAAGGAAGATGGAAGAGAGAACCTTCTCCTGAGAGTGAAACAACTGCAAATGCAAAAACATGACAATCTCAAAAACTTCTATATAAGCAAGACAAGAAACAGAAAAACACAAGCCAAAAAAATCGTGGTCATTTAAGCAGAAGCTACGCTAGAGGTCTGGAATAATTTGAACCAAATATCAAACAACACATAAAGGACAAACCCAACCAACAAGAAAACCTAGATGAAAGTGAGAACACTACCTCCAGAATAAACTAATTAAAAAATCAGATGCCTAGACACCAGCAAAAAAATTACTTGTCATACTAGAAAATATATAACCCACTTGAAGGAACAAGCTAACACTTCAAATTAAATGCAGAAGTTGAAACAACTAAAGATGTTCAAACAAATCCTCTAAATCAATTCAAAATGTTGAAGAAAAACATTGCAGAAGAGATGAATATAAGTAAGACGCTGGGTGAACATAAAGAAGAGCCCCAAAGCATGTCAAAACAAAGGCAGAACTTATGGGAATAAAGGGCACAGTCGAAGAAAGACATGTACAACAGCAGATTTGAAGAGGTAGAAGAAAGGATTAGTGAACTAGAGGGCAGGACATCTGAAATCCTACACACAAAAGAGCAGAGAGGGAAAAGAATGGAAAAATTTCCTTCTCAAATTCATTGAATAACAACATGAAATGCATGAATATATGTGTTATGGGTGTCCAAGAAGGAGAAGAAAAGGGAAATGGGGCAGAAAGAGTACTGGAGAAAATAATTACTGAAAATTTCCCAACTCTTATAAAAGACATAAAATTAGTGGTCCAAGAAGCCTACCATACACAAATATAATGGTATGTAAGATGTGCTCCTATACAATTACTAATCAGATTGTCAAATCTCAAAGAAAAAAAAATCCTGAAAGCAGCAAGAGAAAAGTAATCTACTACATACAAGGGAAGCTTGATAAGACTAAGTGCAAATTTCTCACAGAAACCATGGAGGACAGAAGGTAGTGGAATGATATATTTAAGATAATGAAAGAAAAAATGCCAACCAAAAATTCTATTTCTTTCAAAACTGTCCTTCAAAATGAGGTAGCATTTAAAATATTTACAAATGCAAACAGACACTGAAAATGTTCATGAACAAGTAACTTGCTCTATAAGAAATAATAAAAGAAGTAACTACAGGTAGATAGGAGAAGACAGGAGAGAGACCTCTGGAGAAGAGTGTAGAAGTGAATATTTTCAGTAGTGGTAAATAAAAGGGTAAAAAGAGAAAAAAATAAGACATGACATATAAAATTCAAAAGACAAAATGATTGAAGAAAGTAATACCTTTACAGTAATAATATAAATATTAATGGATTAAACTCCCCAAGCATAAGACATAGACTGGAAGAATGGATAAAAAAAACTAGAATCCACATATATGCTATCTATAGGAAATTTGCTTTAGAACAAAGTACAAAAATAGGTTGAAAGTGAAAGACTGGAAAAAGATATTTCATACAAACAACAACCAGAAAAGAGTGGGAGTACCTATACTAATATTAGACAAATTAAACTACAAACACAAAAGGATACTATGTACTAATAAAAGGAACAATTTCTCAAGAAGCTATAACAATCACCAATATTTTTTGCACTGAGCCAGAGTGCCTCAAAATCCATGCAGTAAACACTGACAACACTGAAGAGAGAAGTAGGCACATCTACAATAATAGTTAAGAGATTTAAATACACCATTCCCATCAGTGGAAAGAACATCTAGATAGAGGTTCAATAAGGAAACCAGATATTGACTAATATGATAAATGAATTAGACTTAACATTTACAGAACATTGCATGCCTACAACAGCATGATATACATTTTTGTCAAATGCTCATGGATCATTCTCCAGGATAGACCACATCTTGGGTCACAAAGTAAGTTTCAATAAATTTATTTTTGTTTTTTAATATTTTAAATTGTGAAATATAACATATATACAAAAAAGCAATAAATTTTGATGTACATTGTGACAAGTAGTTGTAGAAAAGACTTCAAAGTTGGTATTGTTTACAGTTCCACAATTTCAGATTTTTCCTTCTACTTGCTCCATGGCACTGGAGACTAAAACAAATACCAACATAATAACTCAGCAGTCATATTCATTTGTTAAATCCTTTCTTCTCCATGATAACTCCTCCTCCACCTTTGATCCTTCTCCTAGTCTTTAGGGATATTTGGGCTATGCCTATTCTAACTTTTAATGCTGGATATGGACGTTGACACTTTGGGATGGGGGATGGAAATAGTTGATGATCTTTTTAGAGGCTGGCCTCTCTGGGTTTCAGGACTTATCTGGCTTGGGAATCATCTCGAGTTTGTAGGTCTCTGAAAAGTTACCTTGGTGTGTGAAACTTCTGTATAATCACAGATGGAGCTCTAGGTGTACTTTAGGGTTAACAGGAATGGTATTCATTGGGGTTTGGCAAACCATAGCAATTAGCTTTTTCAGGTTTTTTTAATGTCTCTTTTATTGTAAAATATATTTACAAAGAAAAGAGAGAAAAAAGTAATAATTTTCAAAGCACACTTCAACAAGTAGTTTCAGAACAGATTCCAGAATTTGTCATGCCATATCATATTTTTCCACCATATCAGATTTTTCCTTCTAGCTGTTCCAAAACACTGGAGGATAGAAAAATATTAATTTAGTGATTTAGTAGTCATAATCATTAAATCTTATTTTTTCTTCTATACCCCCTCCTTCTCCTTTAATCCTTTGCCCAATCTATAGAGATCTTTGAGCAATTCCTGTTCTGGCTTTTTCATGTTCAGAAGGGGTATCAACAGTAAAGAATAATGGGGATGTAATTAATTGATAATCTTGGAGAAGATGCTCCCTCTAGGTTTCAGGATTTATCTGATCTAGGAACCCTCTGAGAATTATAAGTTCCAGGAAGGCAAACTTAGTGCTTGAGACATTTATAGAGTCTCAGTTTGAGCCGTAGATGTTCTTAAGAGGCAACAGGAGTGATTTTCATTGGGGTTTAGCAAACCATAGCAATGAGCACTATCTAACTGAAGCTTGTATAAAAGTAGCCCTCCAAATAGTCTCTTGACTATGTTTGATCTTGGCTACTGATGCCTTACTTTATTACACTTCTTTTCCCCATTTTGGGTCTGTAAGATGTTGTCATTCCCATAATACCAAGGCTAGAATTATCCCTGAGAGTCATGCCCCATATTGTCAGGAAGATTTTCACCTCTGAATGTCATGTCCCATGTAGGGGAAATGGTTATGATTTTCCTTGCAGACTTGGGGCCAGAGAAAGCCCACATCTGAGCAACAAAGAGGCTTCCTAAAAACAACTGTTATGGAAAGTCTTAGCTTCTCCCCTACAGAAATTACTTTCATAGGGCAAGCCTGAAATCCAGGGACTGGCCTATTTTCTTGGGAGTCCTCAATGGTTGAGAGGGTACCCAGAGTTTCCCAAATGGGAAAGTTAAATAGTTATATATACCTTCCCTTCAGACCCTCAATAGACCCTACCAAAACTTTTTTTACATTTAAAATCTATTTTGTCTGATAGTAGAATACCTATTACTGGTTTCTTTTGGTTACAGCTTGTATGGAACATCTTTGTCTATACTTTCACTTTTAATCTATTAGTATCCTTGGGTCTAAGATGAGTCTCTTATGAACAGCATATAGCTGGATATTTCTTAATCCATTCTGCCAATCTCTATCTTTCAATTGGTGAGTTTTGTCTGTCAACATTCAAAGTCATTACTGTAAAGGCATTTCTTGAATCCTCCATCCTGTCCTTTGGATTTTTTTTTTTACATGGGCAGGCACCACGAACCAAACTCCAGGCCTCTTGCATGGCAGGTGAGAACTCTGCCACCGAGCCACCATTGCCCACCCCCTTCGGATTTTATTTGTCAGATCTATATATTCTTTTCCCTCTTTTTCTTTTTTTATCCTTTAAGTTACCCTTGCTGGTACTCTTCAATTCTGTACCCTCCTCCAGACCTCTCTCTCTGGTTCTTTTTTTTTTTGTTTTTCAGCTGACAGATTTCCCTTTAGTATTTCTTGTAGGGCCAGTCTCTTGTTGACAAATTCTCTCAGTATTTTTTTATCTATGAAAATGTTTCTCTCTCCCTAATTTTTGAAGGAAAATTTGGCTGGGTATAGAGTTCTTTGCAGGAAATCTTTGTTCCAGGATCTTAAAAGATATTATACCACTGCCTTTTCACCTCCATGGTGCCTGTTGAGTAGTATGAACTCAGTCTCATGTGATTTTCCTTGTATGTAGTAGTTTTTCTCTTGCTGCTTTCAGGATTTTCTGCTTCTCTTCAACATTTGGCAGACTGGTTAGTATGTGTGCAGAGCTAAGGGTGAGGTGAGGTGGGGTTGTGTGACTACATGGGCTGGGGACAGGCATGGTCCAGATGTGCAGGTGAGCACCTGTAGGGGGCAGGGTGGGAGAGGTTGGAGTGAGGGACTGGGTATGGGTACAGGTGTGCAGATTCCAGGAGGGGCCAGGGAAGAGTGTGTGCTTGTGCCGGAGAGGTGGAGCAGGCCAGGGTGGGTATGCATGTGTATGCAAATTGGGGGGTAGGGTGTGTGTGTGTGGGTGAACCAGGACGGAGTGCTTCGAGTGCCAGTGGGCAGGGCTGGGTGCATGGGGTGTAGGAAGGGCTACAGGTCACAGGGAAGGTGTGGCACACGTGTGTGTAGTGCATTCAAGGAACATGACTTAGCTTACTTTCTGGTCCGGGTCTCTCTGTCTGTGCTTCCTGAGGGCTCCAGGCCTCTGTTTGGAAAAGAACACATTAGGCTGTTTGCACTAGGTGAATGGTCTTCAGTTCTCTACATCTGAATCCTCAGCTTTTGCAACCAGGGCCTGCCTATGGGGTGTAGATGACCCTCTCAGCTCACTCGTACACTGGAATCTCTGTTCTGGTCACTGTTCTGTCACTTCTCTAACTGTTCCTTAGAGTAGGGATGAACTTGACCAATCCTATTCTGCCATCTTCCCAGAATTCCCCTTAATCAATGCTTTTTAATTATCAGCCCACCATAGTCTGAGACATATCCTGGTATTATATTAAGCTATACAGAATCACAAGGTCTTGTTCCCATTCTCAACTCCAGGAGTTTATGTTGTTTAAATGAGCTATACAGACATATTGATTCAGATTATGTGTTACAGAAAATTTAGGTGCTAGACATAGCAAACTTCTCTGCCTTTGGTCTTATACAGTAGGTGAATGTCTAGAGTACATACACTATCATCTTTTACCTGTATTCTGACTTATCTTAGACACAGTCAGATTGGCTTCATTTCACACTCTAATTGGAGCCTCATTTATTTTGGTTACTTTAACTGTTATTATATGTAGCTATGCTAACTTTCAGGGCTGCAGAACTCCATTCCAGATCTTGGGTGTTACAGAGTTATGCAAAGTTCTAGGGAAATATCAGCTGATAAACATATAGCTCAGTGTCTAAGAATCTAAAAATACATGCACAACTTCAGACTAAGTGTGGCTGCTATAGGGGCCCACAATCCAGAATCCCATTTTTATATAAGTATTTTCTGAGAGAACTTAGTATATTTTCTTCTTTTGTTTCTTACTTATTTTGCACAACATATTGTCTCCACAGTAATTTCAGTTCTGCTGTGTGCCTCTTTTTTTTCACTTTTTTTAATTGTATATGTTCTAGTTTGCTAGCTGTCAGAATGCAATATACCAGAAATGGAATGGCTTTTAAAGGGGGAACTTAATAAGTTGCTAGTTTACAGTTCTAAGACATCCAAGGAAAGATATCTTGGTTCAAGATAGCTGATGAAGTTCAGGGTTTCTCTCCCAAGTGGAAGGGCACATGGTGAACACAGTCAGAGTTTCTCTTTCATCTGAAAAGGCACATGGTAACACAGCATCATCTGCTAGCTCCTTCTCCTGGCTTCCTGTTTCATGAAGCTCCCTGGGAGGCATTTTCCTTCTTCATCTCCAAAGGTCGCTGGCTGGTGGACTCTGCTTCTTGTGGCTATGTCATTCTGTTCTGCTCTTTCTGAATCTCTTATTCTCCAAAATGTTTCTTCTTTTATAGGACTCCAGAAACTTGCCAAGACCCACCCAAATGGGTGGAGACATGTCATCACCTAACCCAGCTTAATAACCACTCTTGATCCAATCACATCTCCAGGGAGATGATCTAATTACAGTTTCAAACATATGATATTGAAAAGGGATTATTCTGCCTTTACAAAATGGGATTTAGATTAAAACATGGCTTTTTTAGGGGAGATACATCATTTCAAACCAGCACTGTATAGTATAACATATATACAAAGCAAAGAAATAAAAAAAGTAATAGTTTTCAAAGCACTCCTCAAAAAGTGGTTACAGGATAGATCCCAGAGTTTGTCAAGGGCTACTATATAACCCTCTTGCATTTTTTACTTCTAGCTGGTCCAGAATATAGGAGGCTAGAGGGCTTAAATACTTTTTTATCATCACAATCGAATTTTTTCCTTCTTTTTTTGTGAACAATAACATATTTTTTATAAAGCTATAAATTTCAAAGCACAGCACCACAATTAGTTGTAGAACAGATTTCAGACTTAGACATGGGTTACAATTTCACTATTTTAGGCTTTCACTTCTAGCTGCTCTAAAATAGTGGAGACTAAAAGAGATATCAACTTAATGATTCAGCATTCATATTCATTTTTTAAGTCCTATATTCTATGTATAATTGCACCATCACCTTTGATCTTTCCATCCCTCTTTTTGGGGTCGTTTTGGCTATGGCAATTCTAAATTTTTGACATTGGCAGGGTCTGTCACTAATATGGAGTAGGGAGATGAAACTATCTGATGTTCTGGAGAGGTTGGGCTAGGTTTCTGGACTTATCTGGACCAGGAACTTACTGGAGGTTGTTGGTTTCTGAAAAGTTACTCTAGTGCCTGGAACACTCGTGCAATCTTATATAGTGCCCTAGATGTTCTTTAGGATTGGCTGGAATGGTCCTGGTTGGGGGTTGGCAGGTTATGACCTATAGCAAGGTCTACCTGAAGCTTGCATAAGAGCAACCTCCAGAGTAGCCTCTCAACTCTATTTGAACTCTCTCTGTCACTGATACTTTATTAATTACACTTCTTTTCCTTCTGTTAATGATAGAATTGTTGGTCTCATGGTGCCAGGTCTGGGTTCATCTCTGGAAGTCCTCTCCCTTATTGCCAGGGAGACTTTCACCCCTGGATGTCACATCCCAGGTATGGGGAAGGGCAATGATTTCACTTGCAGGGTTGGGCTTAGAGAGACTGAGGCCACATCTGAGCAACAACAGAGGTCCTCCAGAAGTAACTCTTAGGCATGTCTATAGGTAGTGTAAGCTTCTCCATTACCTACATAAGCTTCACAAGAGTAAGCCTCCTGATCGAGGGTATGGCCTATTGATTTGGGTATCCCTAAGGTTTGACACCATATCAGGGGATTCCCTGATGGTAAGGTTTAATAGTTCCATATTCTTTCTCTCCTTCAGGGGACTTTTTTATTGTCTGCTTACTATACTCTAGGATATGTCCAGGCACTACAATAATCTATACAGGATTAAAGGACCTCTTTCTTATTCTGTGCTCTCTGTGTTACAGTTGTTCAAATGAACTATACAGATAGGTTGAATTAGATTATGCATTATAGAAGATTTCAGTTCCAGATCAAATAAACCTTTCTTCCATTGGTCTCAAAGAGAATGTGTAGTTCTAAAACATAGACACTGTCTTCCTTACCCCTATACTCTGAATTACTTAAACCCCAACCTGTTCAGCTTCATTCTTATCTCAAAATATCAGGTTATATATATAAAGCAGCTTCTCAAAATCCGGAAATAATAATCACCACTCCAGACTTAACGTGTCTGCTCTAAAAGCTTACAGTTTAGTCCCCTGTTTTCTTATAAGCATTTTCTAGAGGTGACCACACCATTGTTGTGGTTTTTGTTGCTGGCTTATTTTGTCTCACAAAATGTCCCACATGTTCATTCACATCATTGCATGCCTCAGGATATTGTTCCTTTTTGTAACAGCACAACCTTCACTCATAAGTATATACCATCATTCATCAATCTACTTCTCCATCAGTGCATCCTTCAGCCACCTACATTCATCAGGCATCATGTAAAGGGCCCCAAATCTACTTTCCATCAACATTCTCAATTTTAGATAATTTCATTATTCCCAAGAGTCAGAAAACCAATAAACATGCTCTGTGCCTCTTGATACACTTCCTTTTTTGTGGCCACACCATACGCCATCATATAAACATTTTACAGTTCACGATTCTTCTCAGTTATTGTACATTTCAGCTCCCTCCACCCATTGGGCATCATGGATAATGTCCAAAACAAACAATATCTTACAGTATCTTTGCTTGGTTGTATAATCAGCAGCACTCTCAATTTTAGACTATTTTCACTGGTCTTTAATGACAAATAACTGGCAAACATAGCATCACCAACTATCAAATCAAAACTACCACTTATCACTTGTCCATCTCACCCAATTAGCTACCCCTGTTAGTGCTGTGGTACTACTGATGACTTCTGGTTAACTATTTGACATAGCTTGCACTTTTAGTTTTTCCCTTGCAGCCCTCTACTATTGACTTTTTGTCCATGGTTGAATCTTTGAATAGTTCATGTGAGAACTTATTTATAATTGAAGATTTAACCAGTGGGGTCCACGGCCCTATACAATCCCCCCTTTCAATCATCTTCACCTTTAAAATGACAATGTTATTTATGAATTCACTGTTTAGTTACCATCACTTCTATCCATTCCCTTGCATTTAGATTCAACCTCTTTGGTAGATTTTTCTCCATCTTTAGATTTTGTTAAACTCTAGGTCTCCTATATTCTACAATGTGACTTCTGAGATTACCTTTACCAGTGTCATTATAGGGAAATCATACATTATTTGTTCTTTGGTGTCTGACTTATTTCACTCAGCATTATGTCCTCAAGTTTCATCCATGTTGTCATATGCTTTGGGACCTCATTTCATCTTACTGTTGCATAATATTCCATAATATGATTATACCACATTCTCTTACACTCATCAGTTGATAGGCATTGGATTGTTTCCATATTTTGGCAATTTTGAATAGTGCCACTATGACCATCAATGTGCAAATGTATGTTTGTGTCACTGCTTTCAGCTGTTCTCAGAATATACTGTGTACTGGTATTCTGGCTCATTGGGCAACTCAATATTTAGTTTTCTGAGGAATTGCCAAACTGCATTCCAAATGACTGCACAATTATACATTCTACCAATAGTGCCCAATTTCTCCACATCCTCTCCAACATTTGTAGTTTCCTGTTTGTTTAATAGCAGCCATTTTCATAGGTGTGAGATGATATCTCATCATCTTAATACGCATTTCCCATTTAGCTAATGAACATGAGCATGTCTTCATGTACTTTTTTAGCCATCTGTATTTGCTCCCCAGGAAAGTGTCTATTCATATCCTCTGCCCATTTTGTAATTGAGTTATTTGTTCTTTTGATGTTGAGCTGTATAATTTTTTTATGCACAAAGGATATCAAGCCTTTATCCAATATGTGATTCCAAATATTTTCTCCCATTGAGTTGGTTGCCTCTTCACCTTCTTACAAAATTCTTTGAGGTGCAGAAGCTCTTGATTTTAAGGATTTCCCATTTGTCTATTTTTTTCACTGCTTTTGCTATTTTAGGCATAAATTTTAAGAAGCTACCTTCTATTACTAGATCTTGAAGATGTTTCCCTGTATTTTCTTCAAGGGTTTTATGGTACTGGCTCTAACATTAAGTTCTTAAATCCATTTTGAATGAATTTTTGTATACAGCATAAGATAGGAGTCATCTTTCATTCTTTTGGCTATTAATATCCAATTCTCCCATGCCCAATTATTGAAAACACTATCCTGTCCCAGTTCATTAGTTTGGGGGCCTTATCAAAGATTAATTGCCACAGATTTGATGGCCTATCTCCATACTTTCTATTCAATTCTATTGGTCAATGCTTCTATCTTTTTGCCAGTACCAGGATGTTTTAACCACTGTGACTTTATTGTAAGCTTTAAAGTCAGGAAGTGATGGTCTTCCTACTTTGCTCTTCTTTTTAAAGATATCTTTAGCTAATTGGGATCACTTTCCCTTCAAAATAAATTTGATAATTAGCTTTTCCAAGGCTTCGAAGTAGGTTGCTGGGGTCTTGATTGGTAAGAATATGCAGATCATTTTTGGTAGAATTTAAATCTTAATGACATTCAACCTTCCTATCCTTGAGCATGTAATGTCTTTCCTTTTATTTAGGTCATCTTAAAATTACCCTTAGCAATGTTTTGTAATTTTCTGTGTACAAGTCCTTGACATCCTGGTTAAGGCTTATTCCTAAATACCTGATTTGTTTGGCCACTATATTGAATGGGAATTTTTTTCTTAATTTTCTCCCCAGGTAGATCATTGCTTTTGTACAGAAACATTATTTTTTACATTAATCTTGTATCCTGCCACTTTTCTGAATTTGCTCATGTAGCTTTGTCATAGATTTCTCAGAAGTATAGGATCATGTCATCTGTAAATTATGAAACTTTTACTTTTTCCTTTCCAATTTGGATGATTTCATTTCTTACTCCTATTTAATCACTCCAGCTACAACTTCTAGTACAATGTTGAATAATAGTAGTGACAGAGGGCATCCTTCTTGCATTCTCCATCTTAGGGGGAAGGCTTTCAGTCTCTCATCATTGCATACAATGCAGACTATGGGTTTTTCATATATGTCCTTTATGATAATGAAAAAAATTCCTTTGTTTCCTATCTTTTGAAGTGTTTTTATCAGAGAAGGAGGCATAATTTTGTTGAATGCTTTTTTAACATCAATCAATGTGATCGTTTGAATTTTCCTTTTCAAATTGTTAATGTGCTGTGTTACACTGATCTATTTTTCTGTGTGGAATCACCCTTGCATTCCTTGGTCATTATCTATAATTCTTTCAATGTGTGTTTGGATTTGATTTGCTAGTATTTTGCTCAGACTTTTTGCATCTCTATTCATTAGGAGATTGCCCTGTAGTTCTCCTTTCTTATAGCATCTTTTCCCAGTTTTCATATTACACTGATATTATCTTCATCAAATGAGTTATGTAGTGTTGCTTTTTCCTCATTTTTTTGGGGGGGGGGTAGTTTGAGCAAGATTGGTGTCAGCTCTTTTTGGAATATTTTATAAGATTCCCTTGTGAAACCATCTGGTCCGGGGTTTTTCTTTGTATTAAGATTTTGGTGACTGATTACATCTCTTTACTTGTAATTGATTTATTGAGAACTTCTCTATCTTCTAGAGTCAGTGTAGCTTGTTCATGTGTTCCTAGGAATTTGTCCATTCCACTCCATCTAAGTTGTCTAGTTTGTTGTCATATAGTTGTTCATAATATCCTCTTGAGGTTACTTTTATTTTTTTCAGGTCCGTGGTAATGCCCCCCATTATTTCTGATTTTGTTTATTCATATCCACTCTCTTTTCTTCATTGTCAGCCTAGCTTAGGGTCCATTCGTTTTTATTGATTTTATCAAAGAACAAACGTTTGGTTTTATTGATTACATTGCTGATTTGTTTGTTCTCCAATTCTTTTTATTCTGCTTTAATATTTGTTATTCCTCTGGTTCTATTTGATTGAGGGTTATTTTGCTGCTCTTTCTGTAGTTCCTATAGGTGAGCAGGTAAGTCCTCAATTTTTGCTCCTCTCTTTCAATAAAAGCATTTAGAACAATAAAATCTCCCTCTCAGCACTGCCTTTGACACATCTTGTAAGTTCTGATATGGTGAATTTTCATTTTCATTCATCCCTAGGTAATTATCAATTTCTCCAGCAATTTCTTCTTTGCCCTACTGATTATTTAAGAGTGTGTTATTTAATCTCCATATTTATATATATTTTAACTTTTTTATTGTGTAGTATAACATATATACAAACAGAAATAAAAAACAATAATTTTCAAAGCACACTTCAACAAGTGATTACAGGACAGATCCGAGTGTGTCATGGGCTACCATATGATCCTCTCATAGTTTTCATTCCAGCTGCTCTAGAATATAGGAGGCTAGAGGGCTTAAATACTTTTTTATCATCACAATCGACTTTTATTTTCTTCTTTTTTGTGAACAATAACATATTTTTTATAAAGCTGTAAATTTCAAAGCACAGCACCACAATTAGTTGTAGAACAGATTTCAGACTTTGACATGGGTTACAATTTCACTATTTTAGGTTTTCACTTATAGCTGCTCTAAAATACTGGAGACTAAAAGAGATACCAGTTTAATGATTCAGCATTCATATTCATTTGTTAAGTCCTATCTTCTATGTATAATTGTACCATCACCTTTTATCTTTCCATCCCTCTCTTTGGGGTTGTTTTGGCTATGGCAATTCTAAATTTTTGACACTGGCAGGGTCTGTCACTAATATGGGGTAGGGAAATGGAACTATCTGATGTTCTGGAGAGATTGGGCTAGGTTTCAGGACTTATCTGGACTAGGGACCCATCTGGAGGTTGTTGGTTTCTGGAAAGTTATTCTAGTGCCTGGAACACTCATGGAATCTTATATATTGCCCTAGATGTTCTTTAGGATTGGCTGGAATGGTCTTGGTTGGGGGTTGGAAGGTTATAAGCAGTAGCAGCATCTACCTGAAGCTTGCATAAGAGCAGCCTCCAGAGTAGTCTCTCAACTTTATTTGAACTCTCTCTGCCACTGATACCTTATTAATTATACTCCTTTTCCCCCTTTTGATCAGGATGGAATTGTTAATCCCACAGTGCCAGGTCTGGATTCATCCCTGGGATTCCTTTCCCACATCACCAGGGAGACTTTCTCCAGTGGATGTCCCATCCCACATAGCGGGGAGGGCAATGATTTCATTTGCAGGGTTGGGCTTAGAGAGACTGAGGCCACATTTGAGCAACAACAGAGGTTCTTCAGAAGTAAGGCATGTCTATAGGTAGTGTAAACTTCTCCACTACCTACATAAGCTTCATAAGAGTAAGCCTCCTGATTGAGTGCATGGCCTATTGATTTGGGTGTGCCTAAAGTTTGACACAATATCAGGGAGTTCCCTGATGTTAGGTTTAAGAGTTTCATATTTTCTCCCCTCCCTCAGTGACATTGCCAATACTTTTTGATTATCTGCTTAACATACTACAGGGTATACAAGCATTACAATAATTTCTACAGGATTAAAGGACCTCTTTCTTATTCTGTGTCCCTGTGTTTCAGTTGTTCAAATGAGCTATACAGATAAGTTGAATTAGAGTATGCACTACAGAAAATTTCAATTCCAGATCAAATAAGCCTTTCTTCTATTCATCTCAAAGAGTATATGTGATTCTAAAACATAGACACTGTCTTCCTTACCCCTATGCTCTGAATTACTTTAATTCCAACATATTCAGCTTCATTCTTCTCTTTCAATATCGGGTTATATATATATATAACTAAGCAACCTCTTTCCACTCTTTAGCCTCATTTTATCTCCTAGAAACCTATATTCTAGATTATATGTTGTCCTAGTTTGCTAGTTACCTGAATGCAACATACCAGAAATGAAATGGCTTTTAAAAATGGGAAATTTAGTAAGTTGCTAGTTTACAGTTCTAAGGCTGAGAAAATGTCTCAATTAAAACAAATCTATAGAAATGTCCAATTTAAGGTATCCAGGAAAAGATACCTTGGTTCAAGAAGGGCAATGAAGTTCAATGTTTCTCTCTCAGCTGGAAGGGCACATGGCAAACCTGGTGGTATCTGCTGGTTTTCTCGTGACTCTAAAGAAAGGGACTCTCTTCAAAATGTTTCCTCTTTTAAAGGATTCCAGTAAGCAACTCCACCTTCAGTGGTTGGAGACACACCCCCATGGAAATCATCTAACCAAAAGTTACCACTGACAATTGGGTACATCTCTATGGGAACAATCAAAATGCTCCCACCCAGCAATATTGAATGAGGATTAAAGGACATGGCTTTTATGGGGTCCACCATAGATTCAAACCAGCACATACGTCTATGAGTTTATGTATTATAATTAGTTCCCAACAGTGAGATCATGCAATATTTGTCCTTTTGTGTCTGACTTATTTCATTTAATATAATGCCTTTAAGGTTCATCCATGTAGTCATGTGCTTCAGGACTTCATTCTTTCTAACTGCTGAATCATATTCCATCATATATAAATACCACATTTCGCTTATCCATTCATCTGTTGATGGATAGTTGGGTTGTTTTCTTCTATGCCAGCTTGCAATTATTATGTATGCCAGAAAAGACATGTTTCAATCCTGACCCATCCTTGTGGGGTAATACCTATTGCTTAGGGTGGAAGCTTTAGTTGGATTATTTCCATGGAAATGTAGCACATCCAGTTGTGGGTGTGACTTTTTAATTAGATGGAAATGTGACAGCACCCTTTCAAGTTGGGTCTTACTGGAGTCCTTTAAGGGGGGAAACATTTTCAAGAATACTTGGAACCAACAGAGCTAACACAGACAAGAGACCTCTGGAGATGTTGAAGAAAAATGCTCCTAGGGAAACTTTTGAAATGAGAAGCCAGGAGAGAAAGCTAGCAGATTTTGCCATGTGCATTCCCAGCTGACAGAGAAACTGCAAATATCATCAGCCCTTTTTGGGTCAACCCCTGGATGCCTTAGTTTGGACATTTTAATGGCCTTGGAACTGGAAACTTGGAACTGGAAACTTGTAACATGATAAATTTCCTTTTTAAAAGCTATTCCATTTCTGGTAAATTGCATTCCAGCAGCTTTAGCAAAACAAAACACCATCTTTGGCTACTGTGAAAAATGCTGCTATGAACATTGCTGTGCAAATGTCTGTTCATGTCCCTGCTTTCAGATCTTTTGGGTATATCTCAAGTAGCAGGATTGCTGAGTCATAAAATAACTCTTTACTTAACTTCCTGGAGGAACTACCATCCTCTATGGTGGCTGTACCATTTTATATTCCCACAAATAGTGAAAAGGTTTCAATTTTTCCACATCTTTAATACTTGTAGTTTTCTGCTTGTTTGTTAGCAGCTGTTCTAGAAGGTGTGAGAGGATATCTCATTGTGATTTTGATTTGCATTTCCCTAATAGCTAGTGAAGCTGAGAATCTTATTTCCTATTTGGAAAAATGTCTATTCAACTCTTTTGCCCATTTTAGGATTTCTTTATATATACTATATATTAAACCCTTATCAGATATGCGGTTTCCAAATATTTTCTCCCATTGGGTCAGCTGTCTTTTCATCCTTTTGACAAAGCCTTAGAAGCACTGAAATATTAGATTTTGAGGACTTCCCATTTATTTATTTTTTCATTCTTTGCTTATGCTTTGGGTGTAAGGTCTAGGAAACTATTACCTGTCAATAGATCTTGGAAATGTTTCCCTGAATTTTCTTCTAAGAGTTTTACAATATTGATTCTTATATTTAGATCTTTGATCCATTTTAAGTTAATTTTTATATAGGATGTAGATAGGGATCATCTTTCATCCACTTGCTTATGAATATCCAGTTCTATGAAAACCATTTCATGAAGAGTCTATTCTGTCCCAGTTGAGTTAGCTTGGGAGCCTTGCAAAAAATCAACTGACCCTAGATCTGAGGGTCAAGTTCTGAGTTCTCAATTCAATTTTATTGAACAATACATCTATCTTTATGCCAATACCATCCTGTTTTGACCACTGTGGCTTTATAATATGCTTTAAAGTCAGGAAGCATGAGTGCTCCCACTTCATTCTTCTTTTTCAAGATGTTTTTTTTTAGCTATTCAAGGTCCCTTACCCTTCAAAATAAAAATTAATAATTGGCTTTTCCATTTCTGCAAAGTAGTCAGTTGGAATTTTGATTGGTATTGCATGCATCTGTAGGTCCATTTGGGTAGAATTGACATCTTAGTGACATTTAACCTTCCAGTCTGTGCTAGTTTGAAACTGCTATGTACCACCACTTTCATTCAATACTGATCTAATCTTTTGAGGCCAGGCCCATTGTTTAGGGTGGAATTTTTTATTATATTGTTTCCATGGAGATTGAACCACTCAATTATATGTGTGACTTTTTGATTAGATGGAGATGTGACTCTGCCCATTCAAGGTGGGTCTTGATTAGTTTATTAGAGTCCTTTAAAAGAGGAAACACTGGAGGAATCTCAGATGCAGACATGGACACAAATGTTTGGAAATTCAGAAGCCCCAGGAAATGACAGGAGAAAAGAACCAGACAGAACCAGACAGAACCAGAGCTGACACAGACTCAGACATTTGGAGATGCTTGGAGTGCCAACAGAGAGAGCAGATGCCAATCTATGGATGTCTGGAGATGCAGAGCCCAGCTGATATTTCCATATGCCTTCCCATGAGGTGCTAAGCAAGCCAGAACCCAGATTATTGCCACAGAGGAGCTAAGTGAAGGCCCACAGATGCTTAGAGAGGAAGCCACTGGAACCAGGAAGTGGAAACAATGGAAACAGAGACAAGAACCAGAAGAAACTAGCCACTTGCCTTCCCATGTGACAAACATCAGCCTTTCTTGAGTCAACATATCTTCCACTGGGTGCCTTAATTTGTACATTTTTAAGACCTTAGAACCGTAAGCTTATAACTTAATAAATCCCCTTTATAAAAGCAAACCCATTACTGGCAATTGCATTCCAATAGCATTAGCAAACTAAAACACAGTTCATGAATGAATATCTTTCCAATTTATTCAGTACTTCTTTGATTTCTTTTAGCAATGTTTTATAATTTTCTGTGTATAGGTCCCTCACATCCTTGGTTAAGTTTATTCCTAGGAATAAACTTGATTTTTTTGGTTGCTATTGTAAATGGAAATTTTCCCTTGATTACCTCCTCAGACAGCTCATTACTAGGGTATAGAAACACCATTCTTCTTTCAAAGAGATAAAGAGTTTATTACTAGGTGCATAGTAGGAAAGCATATGGCCCAGCGACCCAAAATCTGTTTCCCTGAGTTTAGGGGATTCAAGGTTCTTAAGGTTTTTAGCAAGGGGAGATTTGGTCATTTCAAATAGCAAGTTCAAAGCAGAAAAGCAGATAATATCATTATATTTCAATAGAACATAAGCTGAAATGAGGGGAGGCAGACCTATCACTTCAGAACTAAAAGTTTAAGACAAAATGAAGAAACACAAGTTATCTTTCAATAGCAGAATCTAGCTGATATGATTCACAAATGTCTGAGGCTGAGGCTAGTTAATGGCTAACTTTATTAGCATAGGGGCCTTTGCCCTACAAGAAAATGACCAGGTAAGTGGTATAACAGCTGTTACAGTCACAAAGGCACAAGATAAAGGTTTTTATACTCATTTAAGATATCAAGGCAGATGAATTGTAGTTTAGGGATTTCAATATTCCCCTCTGTCTACTCCAATATCCCAGAAAGCAAAAAGGAATATGATTCAGTAATCAAAATCATCCCTTAAATCCTAATTTCTTGTTATAACTCTTCCCTCCCATGTGGCAATTATCTCTCAATCTTGAGGGATATGGGCGATGACTCTGTGACTTCTTCAAAGCTGAAAAAGGGTGTTGTCATTAAGGGGCATAGGAATGAAAGGATGAAATCAGTTGTTCCTGGAGAGTCCAGTATTTCTGGGTTTCAGAGCTTCTCTGGCACTGGAACAATCTGGAGGTTTTAAGTTTCTGAAAAACAAACAAGTTAATTTTTATAGAGCACAGGATATCTTTCAGGATGTCTAGGAACACTGATGGTTGGGGTTTGGCATATTGTTGCAGTTTGCAATATCTGGCTGAAACTTGCATACGAGTAACCTCCAGAATAACCTCTTGACTTTATTTGAAATTCTTAGCTATTAAAACTCCATTTCTTTTCCCCTTTTTGGTCAACTAATCCTTGATGCAAGGGCCAGGCTTATCCTTGGGATTTATGACTCACAATGCCAGGGCCAGTTATGTCCTGTGATGCCAGGGCTGGTGTCCTACAATGCCAGGGCCAGCTATGTTTCACACTTCCAGTGTCAGGCTTACACACCTGGAAATTATGTCCCACATAGGGGGGAAACTCAGAGTTTGACTTAGAGAGAAGCCACATTTGAGCAATAGTAGGTATTTTCTGGCGATGGCTCTTAGGCACTTATCCTATGTAGGTTCAGTGTACTATTACTAAAATAAGTTCCATAAGGGCAAGCCTTAAAATTGAAGACTTGGCTTATAAATTTGGGAGCCCTCTTGCTTAAGAAAATGTCAGGAATTCCCCAGGTGGGGAAGCTTAATAGTTCTATTTTTCCCAGTCCTTCCAGGGACCTTGCAAACAGTTTTTCATTTTCTGCCAAAAATACTCTGAAATGTATCATTGTACAACATTAATTTATAAAGAACATTAAGATCTTGTTCCTTATTCCAGGTTCTATATCAAATAAAGCTGACTTAGGTTGTTTAACTGACTTGACAGATTAAATTAGATAGTGTAAATTTGGGACAAAAAAACATTTTTCTTTTATCTCATATAAAAGTTAAAATACAGACAATATTATTCTTTACCTTGTATATTGATTTACCTTAGTTTTAGCCAGATCAGTTTTGTCACATCTTTAATCAGAGTTTGACTATTTTCAGGGTTTTTTGTTAACAGTTGCTGTATAGACTTATGTTGACTTTCAGAGTTGGAGAACTAAATCTGAGTCTAAGGTGTCTCACAGACACTTAAAGTTTCAAGGAAGTACTAGGTTATAAAAAGAGCAAAACACTTCAGAATTTAAAGATAACAGTTAAAGCTTAAAATGTGTGCTTTAATTTTTATAAGCATTCTTAAAGTTACTTTCAGGAATAAAAACATTAGACAGCTATTTTGTATTAAGAAACCATAGTAGAGGTTTCATTCTGATTCACCTTTACACATTTACCAGAATTATGTTAATTAACAGATAAAATATAATATATGTATTTGTCCAGCCTTCCTTTTAAAAATTTTCCTTGTTACAAATGGAGCGCTGTCTATAGCTCACCATATATAGTTTTAGAGAAGTATTAGAGCAAAGCAGTGCTGTTTCTATGATCTGTATCCTTTTAAGAATAACCAAAAAATGACTAATACCACCATATCATTGCTTAACATCATACAGATTAGTATCAGCATATGACATGGACAGTGAAAACATTGTCAAATTTTTCAGAATTTATACAATCTCTAAATATATTAACAATATTTTACCTATTCAAATCTAACCAGCAACCAGATAGAAAATCCCTTTTAACCACTGTAATACTTCCAAAACACCTCCTGTGCAATAGCTAAACTATTTTAGCACCTTACTTGTACAAGGTGATAGAACAAATTATATGTAACAGTTTTTCCCTTAAAAATGATAAGACTTGTCTTCTGAAATAAAAAATGATAATGCCAAAATAAACATTAACAAGCATATTATTTTAACAAGGAGAAAACTAAACTTTACTTCGTTAGTTTTTTTGTTTTGTTTTCCGTTTTTTTTTTTGCACAGGCAGGCACTGGGAATCAAACCCGGGTCTCCAGCATGATGGGCAAGAATTTTGCCTGCTAAACTTTAGTTTTGTATGAATACCCAGCTTAACAGAAAAGCTTTCTCTTTTGAAATATATGATAAAGTTTTTGAACCTGCATGCTTCCTTTCAATAAGAGTATTGTTGAAGGCAGAAAGAGACTGAGATACTGCAAAATAATGGAAGAAGGAAGAAATTTATGCTTAGGTTCAGAACACAGCCAAACATCTATGTATTTTATGCTCAGAACACACAAAGGATTACTTTGTAATATGCCTAAAATCTCAGTCCAATTCAGCGCTACCTTCAAAGGTCAGAAAAGCCCCAAGTTTGAAATATAATCAGCTTTTGGATATTTAAAGGATTTATATCCAGAAAAAAACTTAAATTTTCTATAACATTATTTCCAACTGCTAAACAACACCAGGAGTATGTCAGTTTACAAAGTTAAGTTATGGCTTCTAATATAACTAGATCAGAGTTCTATTTATTGAAATGCTGCTTTTTAATTTAAAGATCTTAGACAAGTATCATCTCTTCTATGATGTCTTCTTAGATCATTCTTTACTTATCTGCTTTTTAAAATTTTCCAGCATTTTTATTCCTTCATTATCACTGTCTTATACTATATCCTGGTACAAGTATATTCTAACTAGAATATAAACTCTTTGAAGCTAAGACTTAAGTCTTTTCTATTCATGACAGCATTTACTAACAACAAAATACTGATTGACATTAACAAATCCATTACAAATTCAAATTCTTCCACATACTGTGATAACAAATGGCCAAGTAACAAAAACCAGGTTTTTTGAAACCCAGGTAATCAAGATTATTTAAAAATATATTTATATTTCTTACTAAATTTAACTGATTTCTTAAATAGAATATGTTTGAAGCATTTGCATATTCTTATTTTATTGTACCAGGTGCATTGAACTTAACCTTCTAGTTAGACTATTTTAAGAAGAATATTGAGAATGTATTTATAATACTAGCTCATTTTATTAGTAAGCATAAATAGATTTAGGGAGAAGACACCCAAGCAGAATAAAATCACATTTGTTCAACTTAAAATTTATAATAAAATTCCTTTTATCAGAGGTTGAAAAAAATCTCTTTGTTTTCATAATATCTTAAAATACAAACAATTTTAAAAGTACATTAACTATCAAATTCTGGAAAATACACTGCAATTTGTATTTATTAAACAATTAAAATATTGTTTAATTTTCCCCAAGCCTAAATCCAAGAAAAACTTTTCCATATCTCTCAAAGATCTTTCATTTTACTTTCTGAAATTTGATAATTAGATTTTATTCAGTTAGTCCTATCCCAAGGCTATTTACATTTTAATAATAATCTGATTACTAATTACCACTGCAAAAATATTAAAACAGCCTATTCTGTAGCTACTCTATTGCAGGGGCAGGGGAATCAAACTCAGGTCTCTGGCATGGCAGGCAAGAACTCTGCCACTGAGCCACCATTTCACTGCACTCTATAGCATTTTTATTTATACTTACCATTTACAATCTCTAGGCCTAGTAAAAATATTTCTAAACCACATCTCTTTAAAATTTTCTGTGCCTAGCCTTCCCCCATAACTGCTTTAGGTGGTTTGACCTTAGGGCAGGGATAGGTTGGACAGACAGAAAGATATCATTCTTGTTGACTTTGATTTGAAAGTTTTAGGTGAGGAACATGGAATTTTGAGAGTTCCTATACTCTTCTTTGAACTATTTCCAATTACTAGATTTATTTTACTAAAAGCTGTGGCTAGACCATTGGAAAATGTCTTTGCTTTTTCCAGAGGTAGCCCTTTGGCTGTTTTCTGCTGCCTTAAGGAAATTCCAGGGGCAGTTTCTTTCTAATGTCCAGGTTTGTTTATAGTTATTACAAAACTAAGGTTTTTTAATTTTGTGTTCAGAGAATTTTTCTCTTTTTACTCTTTTACATCAGAAGTACCAATTTATATATTTATATCAGGAACCTAACTATTTTTAAGCAGTTCAAATAGAGCTCTTTAAGAATTTTCTTATTAATTTGCTATTACCATCTGGAGCTATGAGAATATACATTAAAAATGCAGACAGACACAAATAGAAAATTAGTTACATAAGAGACGGAAACAGGCATACTTTTGAGAGGGACAAATAAAAGATTGAATATATCTTATACCATTTCTACCTTTTTGCAGAATAATTCTAACTGCAATATCTTTAACTATAATGGTAATATTTTCATTTTAAATCACATTGATGTCAGATTATGTTACAGAAATGAAACTTTTTAAATATAGACTCATAACTAAAATCTTTTAAATTTTCAATTCAGTCCAAAGGCTGAATTTCCATAATCAGTAGCCAATTAGGAATACTTGATTGATACAGATGCAGGAACATACCAATTAATAACTAGACTGAACACACCAGCTAACAAACAGGCATTAAATTCTTAACACACTGATTAGCAATTAAACAAACATCAACTCTTTACTTTACCCAAGTAGCACATGAGCTAGCATTAATTTAACTTCATTAAACACCAGTTAATTGTTGGCTTACTTATTTTTCATATAGTCAATGGACAAATTTAGGCCAGGGCCTCAAACCCTGTACAGAACACAAACTAAACCCATCAATTAACAATAAAAATACATAAAACACTTAGCACCTCAACTTAACAATAAATTACCTAGGTAACATGTTGGCTAACACTTAAACAAACCTACTTAATTTCATTAAACACCAGTTTATTGTTGGATTAGTTCAGGGCTTCAGACCCTGTACATTATAGTAACCCAAACAGAAGGTGCAGGGATTAGAGCAAAGGGGATCATTCTGGAAGCATGACCTTGGCCTAGGTCAGGGGGACTCATACCTCCTATTTACTCCCTGATCCATTTTTACCGTGTGATCCACTCACCCAGTCAGATGTTTGGACAGGGAATTGGAAACTGTTTCTCTCTTTGAAGCTTTTAAAGGTGCCAAAAGTCTCTGGAGTGCTGGCAGAACAGAGAAAGTCTGGTTGATGAGCTTCTAGACTAAATTCAGTCCAGCAACCACAAGAGACTCAGCTACCTGGTGTACCTGCTCTGCTGGGGCTCCAGAGATTTGGGCATTCATCCTGGAGTATTGCCAAATTGTTACCAGACAAGGCTGTGGATTCTTTTGCCCAATGATTTAATAACCAATTTCTGAGACACCAGGGTTCAAAGAGAGAGTTTATTACCAGGCACATAATAGGAGAGCAGATGGCCTAGTGCACCAAAATCTGTCTCAACATCATGGATTTTTGTGTTTTGATCTTATACCCTGCCCCTTCATTGTCATTTTTTCAAGGTAGCTTCGTTGTTATTTTTTCAAAATTTTTTAAATATAGGTTCATGTCATCTGCAAATAGTGACATTTTTACTTCTCCTTTTCCATTCTGGATAACTTTTATTTCTTTTTATTGCTTAATTACTCTAGCTAGAACTTCTAGCACAATGTTGAATAGCAGTGGTTACAATGAGCTCCCTTGCCTTGCTGCCGATTTTAGAGGGAAAGCTTTCAGTTTTTCCCCATTTGAGTATGATGTTAGCTATGGGTTCCTCATATATGTCCTTTATCATATTGAGGAAGTTTCCTTTGATTCCTGCTTTGGAATTGTTTTTATCATGAAAGGATGCAGCATTTTGTCAAATGCCTTTTCTGTATCAACTGAGATGATAATTTGTTTTTTCCCTTTGTGTTTTTTTAATGTGTGCATCACATTAATTGATTTTCTTGTATTGAACCACACTTACATAACTGGGATAAGATCCACTTAGTCATAATGTATAATTATTTTAATACGCTGTTGGATTCTATTTCTAAGTATTTTGTTGAGGTTTTTTGGCCTCTATATTCTCCTTTTTATGATCATTCTGTTCTACCTTTATAATCAGTAATTCACAATATCATCACATAGTTGCATATTCATCCTCATGATCATTTCTTAGAACATATGCATCAATTCAGAAAAAGGAATAAAAAGACAAAAGAAAAAAATTCATACATACCATACCCCTTATCCCTCCCTTTCATTGATCACTAGCATTTCAATCTACTAAATTTATTTTAATATTTGTTACCCCTGTTATTTATTTTTATGCCATACGTTTTACTCATCTGTTGATAAGGTAGATAAAAGGAGCATCAGACACAGGTTTTCACAATCACACAGTCACAAGAAACATGGCTACTGGAACACAGCTCTACATTTTCAGGCGGTTCCCTCCAGCCTCTCCATTACATCTTGACTAACAAGGTGATATCTATTTAATGTGTAAGAATAACCTCCAGGATAACCTCTCAACTCTGTTTGGAATCTCTCAACCATTGACACTATCTTGTCTCATTTCACACTCTTCCTTCTTTTGGTTGGTTATCTCAATTGAGAAGGTTATCTCAATCCTTTGATGCTGAGTCCCAGCTCATTCTAGGATTTCTGTCCCATGTTGCCAGGAAGGTCCACACCTCTGGGAGTCATGTCCCACATAGACAGGGGGAGAGCAGTGAGTTTGCTTGTTGTGTTGGCTGGAGAAAGAGGCCACATCTGAGCAACAAAAGAGGTTCTCTTGGGGGTGACTCTTAGGCCTAATTTTAAGTACGGCCTCTATATTCTTTAGAGTGGTTAATCTGAAGTTTTCTTTTCTTGTAATATCTTTATCTGGCTTTTGGTATTAGGGGAATGTTGGCTTCATAGAATGTTAGGTAGTGGTCCCGCATTTAATTTTTTGGAAGAGTTTGAACAGGCATGGTATTAATTCTTCTTGGAATACTTGGTAAAATTCGCCTGTGAAGCCATCTAATCCTAGGCTTTTCTCTCTCTCTCTCTCTCTCTCTCCTCTCTCTCTCTCTCTCTCTCTCTCTCTCTCTCTCTCTCTCTCTCTCTCTCTCTCTCTCTCTCTCTCTCTCTCTCTCTCTCTCTCTCTCTCCCTCCCTCTCTCTCTCCCTCTCTCTCTCCCTCTCTCCCTCTCTCTCTCTCTCTCTCTCTCTCTCTCTCTCTCTCTCTCTCTCTCTCTCTCTCCCTCTCCCTCTCTCTCTCCCTCCCTCCCTCCCTCCCTCCCTCCCTCTCTCTCTCTCCCTCTTTGGTAAATTTTTGATGACTGATTCTATCTCTGTACTTGTGATTGGTTTGTGGAGGTTTTCTATTTCTCCTCAAATCTGTGTAGGTTGTCCCCATGTTTCTAGTAAGTTGTCCATTTCACCTATGTTGTCTAGTTTGTTGGCATACAGTTGTTCATAGTAACCTCATGATCTTTTTTATTTCTTCATGGTTTGTGGTAATGCTCCATTCTTTTCTGATTTTATTTATTTGCATCTTCTCTCTTTTTGTCTTTCAGTCATGCTAAGGGTTTGTCAATTTTATTGATCTCAAAGAGCCAACTTCTGCTTTTATTTATTTTATTGTTTCTTATTCTCCATTTCATCAATTTCTGATCTAATTTTTGTTATTTCTTTCCTCGGGCTTGCTTTGGGAGTAGTTTGCTGTTGTTTCTACAGTTGTTTTTTTTTTTTTTTTTTCAGTTTTCAAGTTAGGTTTCCTTCTTCTTTTTTAATGTAGGTGTTTATGGTTATAAACTTCCCTCTAAGCATTGCCTTCATTGCATCCGAAAAGTTTTGATAAATTCTGTTGTCATTAAGATATTTACTAATTTCTCTTGCAATTTCTTCTTTGACCCACTGTTTGTTTTACAGCCTGCTGTTTAACCTCCATATATTTGTGTATTTTCCAATTCTCTGTTTGTTATTGGCTTCTGGCTTCATTCCATTTTGTTCATAGAAAGTGCCTTGTATCATTTCAATCTATTCAAATTTTTTATTACCTGTTTTGTTCCCCAGCATGTGGTCTATCCTGGGGAATGTTCCATAAGTACTCAAGAAGAATGTATAACCTGCTGTGGTGGGGTGCAATGTTCTGTGTATGTCTGTTAGGTCTAGTTCATTTATCATATTACTTAGGTTCTCTGTTGGCTTTTATTGATCCTCTGTTTAGATTTTCTACCTATTGGAGACAGTGGTGTGTTGAAGTTTCCCATGATTAAAGTAGAGCCATTTATTACTCCCTTCAGTTTTGCTGGTCTTTTCCTCATGTTTGGGGTGCCTTAATTAGCAGATATTTATGATTATTTTTTCTTGGTGAATTACCACTTTATTAATATATAGTGTCCTTTTATCTCCTATAACATTTTTGCATTTAAAGTTTGTCTGATATTACTATAGCTACAGCTTTTTTGTTGTTGTTAATGCTTGCATGGAATGTCACTTTCCATCCTTTCACTGCATGGAATATCATTTTCCATCCTTTCACTTTCAATCTATTTGTATTTTGGGGTCTAAAATGAGTCACTTGTAAACAGCATATGGACAAATCATATATATATATATATCCATCCTGCCAATCTGTGACTTTTGATTGGGTAGTTTAATCCATTAAGATTCAAAGTTATTACTGTAAAGGCAATTCTTAATTGAACCATCTTATTAATTGTTTTTCATTTGTTGGATGTATTTTTTCTCCTCTAAGTTACCCTTACTAATGCTCTTCAATTCTGTACTCTCCTCCAGACCTCTCTCTCCCATCTTTTCTTTTCAGCTTGCAACACTTCATTTAGGGGTGCCCACAGGGCTGGTCTCTTAGTAATGAATTCTCTTAGCTTCTGTTTATCTGTGACTATTTAAAAATCTCCCTCATTTCAGAAGTACAGCTTTGCTGGATAGAGAAGTCTTGGTTGGCAGTTTTTCTGTCAGTATCTTAAATATATCATACTACTGCCTGCTTACCTCCAAGATGTCTGAAGAGAAATCAGCACACAATGCTTTATGGCTTCCCTTGTATGTGATGAATCACTTTTCTCTCGCTGCTTCAAAATTTCTTCCTTCTCTTCAGCATTTGACAGTCTGATTACTACATATCTTAGAGTGGGTCTAATCAGATCTATTCTTTTTGGAGTACACTGGGCTTCTTGGTTTGTATATTTATGCCCTTTTTAAGGGTTTGGAAATTTTTAGACATCATTTCTTCAAATATTCTCTCTGACCCTTTTTCTGTCTCTTCTCCTTCTAGGACACCCATGATGTGTATGTTTGTGCTCTTTGTGTCGTCAATTAATTCCCTAAGACCCTGATCAAATTTTTCCATTGTTTTTTCCATTTATTCTTTTGTTTGTTCAAATTTGATCTTTCTTGTAGCTTACTAATTCTTTCTTCTGCCTCAAATCTGCTGTTGTGTGTCTCCAGCATATTTTTAATTTCATCTATAATGTCTTTACACCTTCATTTCTTTTAATTGATTCAGGAGAATTGTTTCCACATCTTTGATTATTGTTTTAGATTCTGTGTCTCCTCTGACCTTTTGATCTGTTCCTTTGTGCCATTTCTTCTTGAGTTTTAGTATGCCTTGTGACATTTTGCTGATATCTGGTCATCTGATTATCTTGATGGTTCTATTCTGAAGGTCAGTTTCTCACCTTTGTCTAGGATTTAGTTGTTGCATGGGTTTGTATCAGGGCACTACTTTGACTGTTAGTTCTTCAGTATGTTTTAGTTAAAACAGGGCCACATACTTACGCAGGAGGTTTAGACCAGCTCTGATGGGCTAAGGATAGGATCTGAAGACTCTTTGAAAAGGCCCTGTAATTTTCTCTTACATTTTCCAGACTTCCCAGCAGATGGTGTTCTATGGTGACTTAATTGCCCTCAGAAGCTGGAGCCCAACAGTGTCTGACCCGATGGAGCTGAAACTGTGAGGTGAGGTTTCAATGCTGTCTTTGACAGCCAAAATCAGGCTTAGTGTTGTACTCTGTACCCCTCTGTACATGTGTTGAAAGACTCCCCAACTGCCACATTCTGCAGTCATTCCTCGGGCAAGGATTGGGCCACCCACTGTTCTTTCCCTTATGGGTGGTGATGGGCCCCAGACATTAGTCTCTGTCCATATTTTCTCAGACTCCTCATCCTTCACTGACCACCTGGGCCATGAAATGTCCTCTGCAAAAACAGTCTCCACCCACGATTTCTCAAACCATTTATCCCTCACTGACCGGGGCCTTAAAATGTCCTTCCCTGTCCTCCATGCCTCCAGTTGGTTTGGGCAGCTTCTGCCTGGCTACTTGCTGTTTTCAGGAAAGATTCTACTAGTCACTCCCTATTCCTCCATTTTGGGCATTCCTCATTGTTGTCCTTTTATATTCTACCCTTCCCAGCAGCTTAAATCCTGCCTGTGAACTTGGGTCTCTGTGTCTGAACATAGGTGAGGATCTGCCTCACTGGTGTGAGATATCTTATAGTCTACGTTCCCAGTAGGAGGTGGGAGGTGAGAGGGATCCCAGTTCTGCTTCAGGCACTTTCTGAGCTGCATGGGAACAAGTGAGGGAGAGAGGAGGAGGCTGGCCAGTCTAGGATGGAAGTTTCCTGATATTTTTCTCTTTCTTCAATTCAGCGTTTGTGGAATCCTTCTCTATCCTTTATCTTCCTCCAGAGTTCTGAACAAGTGACAATTGTCCCTTTTATTATTGAATCTCTGAGGAGAGGTTTTCAGTTAGTTGCTTATGTCACCATGTTGATGATGTCACACCCTTCTATGTTTTTAACACATTCATTATCTCTAGCTACTTTTACCTGGAGGGCTGAATCTGGGAGGGTTGGCCCCAAAGAGGACCTACCCAAGTCAGTTTTTCCCAAAACATGCCTAGTGCCAGGAAGGGGATGTAGATCATTTCCAAAGTGTCATGGAGAGGAAACCCAGAAAGTCGCCAATCTCCTCTATGATCTCTCGTGACTCTGTTTTCCTTCCCTTCCTAGTTAATGGCACTCTTCAGCCAACTGTCCCCCACTCCTAAGGTGGTGCCTTTAATTCTCAGCTGACTCTACCCCCACTGGGTGTGTGGTTGAGACAAAGGCTACCAGTTGCTTTTTGCCATTGCAGGTTGAAACTGTTACTCAGACCCCAGACCTCGAGATTGCCTTGAGCCACCCCCTTTTCATGGGGAAGAGCTGTCCTTCAATAACTTGTTCCTGCCATCCTGAGAGGTTGCTGTGTCTCTTAGCCCCACATCCATTCCTTGCTAGGAACAGAGTCAAAACAGACTGCCATCTACTTTCTACTGTAGGCTGGTACAATCTGTAGCTGTACTCTTGGAGCTGGAATCCACCACTCCAAATTTGTTTATTAAAAGCCATAATCAGTGCCTTGCCTTGCATCCCACCTCTCTCACCAGGGAAGAGCTACCCCTCAGCAAACCTCTCCCCACCATTCTGAGAAGTCACTGCATCTCTCAGCCCTGTTTTCTCACCCACCAGAAGAAGGCTTCAGAGGCCACTAGCTGCTTTCTTTAAAGGACTGTTTTAAGACAGAGCCGTTCTTGGTACTGGAGTTGGTGCCCAGCTCTGTCTTCCTCTTGGGGAAGAGCTGTCTAGCAACCTGAGCTCTGCCACACCAAGATGCCACTGTTTCTCTATCCGCCCTGCTTCTAAAGTCATAATTGGTGTCTGGTTAAGTCTCCCTACCTGTTCCTAGGAGAAAGGGCTTCTATTTCTATTTCCAGCCAAGGAGTGGCTCCCAAGCAGCCTGTTTTGAGAAATCTGACAGCTCTTCCTGCAATTTATCAGTCTCTTTCTTCTGCTCATCCCTGGCTGGCATATGGTGTGCTTCTGGTCTCTGGAAACACCCTGACAGGTCGTGGCTAGTCACTAGCTGCCGTGCTTGAAGGACTGAATCCTATAACTCCTCACTCCACCATCTTGTGGGGAAAGACTTTGGAATTTCTTGTATGGCTATTCTTAGTGGTGACAAATTCCTTCCACTTTTATCTAGAAATGTCTTGATCTCTTCCTTATTTTTGGAAGACATTTTTTTTCCAGATATAGATTCCTGGTTGACACTTTTCCTTTCAGCACATTAAATATGTCATCCTACTGCCTTCTTGCCTCCAGAGACTCTGAGGAGAAACAGGAACTTAATCTTGAGGCTCCTTTGTACATATAAACATTCCTTCTCTTGCTGCTTTCAGAAGTTTTTATCTTTGATACTTGGCACAGCATTGATTTATTTGGGTTTATCCTGTGTGGATGAGTTTCTTGGCTGTGCATACACCCTTCATTAATTTGGGAAGTTTTCAGCCATTATTCCCTTGAATATTCTTTCTGTCCTTTACTACTTTTTCCTTCTGGGACTTCATCTATGTATGCTTGATGACATCCTGCAGGATTCTCTGGCTCGGTTCACTTTCCTTTCTGCTTCTCAAATGGAATAATTTCAAACATCTCATCTTCTGGTTCTCTGCTCCTTCCTCCCATCATCTACAATCTGTTGACTCCCTTCAGGGTGTTTTTGCTACTGTTGGATTCACTTCTGTTTGGTTCTTTCCCATGATTTTTTCAGTGTTCTGTGTTCATCTAGTGTTTTCCTGGTATCCTTTAGTTTTGTTGGTTCATCTTTTCCTTTAGCTCTTTGAGCATATTTAGTACCAAATTCTTAGAAGTTTTTGGTATGCTCAAGGTCTGATCTTCCTCATTGGTGGTTTCTAAGGCTTTATCCTGCTCCTTTGCATGAGTCATTACTTCTTATTTGTATCCTTGGTAACCTCATTATAGCTGGTATATATTCCTATTTTCATGTATTACCTTTACAATTTAGACCTAAGGCATCCTTTCCTTAAGCTTGTATCCAATTAGTACTATGATACTTCTTTGAATGCTAGGAGCAACTAAAAAATTAAAAACCTTTCCCAGTCTGTGAAGACTGACCTATGCAAGTGCTCTCCTTTAAAGTTTAGCCATCCCGAGTTTAGAAAATAGTCCAAGGTGAATGCATATGGTCCTCCCTGGCATTTCCTGGACTGTGTCTTTTCCTGGGCATGCATGCACAGCCCTAAGAATTTCCATTTGCATCGATCCAAATATACCCTTTTCCCTAGTGAACTGTTTCTTCATGACCTTGGCCGTATATTGTATGCCCAACAGATAGCAATCCTTCGCCCCAGGCAGCAATTATTTGTTCTCTTACAACATTTTATAGAAGAGCTCTCTGAGCCACCTCTATGTGTGAGGCAAGTTCTGGGACAGCAAGCCTACCATAGGTGTTCTGGTTCAGTCCTTCATTGTGCCACCACACTGGCACAGACTGACATATACACCAGTATGTGCACAAGGATTACTCTGCTCCCACCAGAACTTTAGCCTTAAATTTTCAGTGGAAACATGTGCCAAGTCATTACGACAATGGGATGGGAGGTGGGGCTGCAGTAAATACACCATGAGATTTTCTTTGCGGGTTTAAGCTGCCTTTCCTTGATTCAGTACTCACCCTGTTACTTAACTTTCGTTTTCTGGAGCTCTGAAAAAGATGGTTCTAACAGTTCTTGTTTCTTGCTTAAAGCTTCTGTGGCCACCCCTGGAGAAGCTCACTATGCCATCTTCGTGACACCACTCTCAAAACTTTCTATACTTTTTTTTAAAAAACATTTACATAAAACTTACTGTTTTAAAGGTAACGAAATTTTTTTTTGCTCAGAAATACATAGTACATTGTGTACTAAATAGGCTCATACAAAAGCCTAAGTTTCTCCCTGTTTTTCTAAATATATAAACCGGGTACCTACCAATGTTAAGAATTGTAAACACCTTCTCTCATTTAATTCTGCATGGTACTTCACTTAGTGGGTAGGCCATGTTGTCAATCTAAGTGATGAATGCATTTTGCTATTACAAATAATGCAAACAAAAACCAAAAACAAACCCAAATCCTTTTTTTTTGTATACAACCATTAAACAGATTTATATGCCATATGAAGCTAAGATTTAACTATAAAGGGTTTACATTTATTGAGTCATTTTTTTATTTCATGATTTTACTACTCAAGTAAAAATGATAATGGTCACTGTAAATAATTCAAGAAATTAAAGAAAAATTCAGCCAAAACCTTCCCTGCCAGAAAGTCTCAGTTTATAATGACTATCCTTTCACACATTACCTGTATGAATACCATCACATCTTTAAGTTCATACCAGGAAGTTTTCTCAGGAATATGAGAGTTCTTTTCCTCTCCTTCTAGGTCTATATTTTCATTTTAAAGACTGTACATAATTGGAACATATTGGAAAATTTATTCAACCTTTACTGGTGGATATTTCCCTCTTTTTCAAATTCAGGATAAATATCCTCGTGTACGCTTTCTCACTTTTGCTATACTCTCCTAAGCAAAACTTACCATGCTAGGGTTACAAGGTCAAACATGACCAACTCATCTCCCAAAGCTTGTGATCACACCTATCGACAAAAGTGTCAACCATACAATATTGTGTAAATGGTACTGTAACTTAAATCATTACAGAGAATGACATTTTAGTCAAATGGCAATGGGTTGAGGAACGTGACAAAAACAATGTCCTTAAAATCTGCCAAAGCCTCTGCCTTAGGAGGTTGGTGGAAGAACTACAGCACGGAAAAGGCAATTTGACCTAAGTCTGAATGAAAATAATGAAAAGAAACCAATTATCAACTCAAGTTTACTAATAAACTTTTGTCATTACTTTTAATACTTTCAAAGAGTTATAGTAAAACTCTACCTTAACCAATTAGTCAAAAAAATCAGTTATGTAAATTGCAGTGTCACATTTTTATAAGATTACTAAAAAAGGTTTTTTGTCTACAAAGTATAAACTAATGAACTAAAAATTACACTGTACATAATTGATGACACACTGTACAAAGAATTGAGGCTGGATAGAAGGGGAGCCATTCAAGTCTTTTGCCCAAATGCGTGCTATTATGGATGGCAGTAATAATGATTTTCTGTATTTTAATTAATGTTTATTTCCTGGAATTAATGTGAGTATATTTGCAGGATTCCTTTTGCATCTAATTTAATATGAATTTAGAGCAGGGAACTGACTTACATTTAAAAATATTTGTCTTAAGTGTAGGGCACTTCTTAGAAGTCAGATATTATTCTACATAGGGGAGAGTAAATGGTAAAAACAAAACAAAAAAACCTCTTTCCTACATAAGGGTTATATCCTTGAGGGCATCAACTGTGTCTGTCATTACATTTTTGTTAGTCTTTCCATACTCCTCATTTTTTAAAGCCTCTCTTTAGTGGAAGTAGTAGAAGCCTCTCATTCAGTGTGATGAATGTTAAGGTTTGTCTGCCGTGTTGTAATCGAGGATTGGGACCCACTTTGAACTCTGGTATAAACACCAACCTTATTTATAAAACAAACAGATTTTTTGTGGAATCTAATGTTAGTAAAAAAAAAAAAAATTGCTACCAAGTCCTTAAAACACCACATTTTATAGAGCTTCCCTCCTGTGAAGATTCTTTGATGATGCTTCTGAGTTCTAAAGGAATCATTTTCCAGTGACCAACAAGGACTCTTCAAGATGAAGATGTGAACTCTAAAGAATATACCACACCTCACATTTTTAAATTCCCTCCAGTGTGGACTCTCTGATGGTATACAAGATGTGATCTCTGACTGAAGCCCTTACAACAGATATCACATATATATGGCTTCTCTCCAGTGTGGACCCTCTGATGTGTGTGAAAATGTGAGGCCTGACTAAAGCCTTTACCACACTGCTGACATGTATAGGGTTTCTCTCCTGTGTGGATCCTCTGATGAGCGCTGAGACCAGCACTCCAACTGAATTCCTTCCCACATTCCTCACATTTAAATGGTTTCTCTCCAGTGTGAATTATCTGATGAACTTGAAGATTTGATCTCTGGCTGAAGGCCTTACCACATGTATCACATTTATATGGTTTCTCTCCTGTGTGAACTCTCTGATGGGCTTGAAGATGTGAGGCTTGACTGAACCGCTTCTGACAGGCATTACATTTGAATGGTTTTTCCCCAGTATGGACACTCTGATGGGCTTGAAGATTTGAGGCTTGACTGAAACCTTTACCACATGACTCACATTTATAGGGTTTCTCTCCTGTGTGGACTCTTTGATGATTGTGAAGATTCAAGCTCCAGTTAAAGCGCTTCCCACACACTTCACACTTGTATGGTTTTTCTCCAGTATGGACTCTCTGATGGGCTTGAAAATATGAACTCTGACTGAAGCCCTTACCACATACATTGCAGCGAAATGGTTTCTCTCCTGTGTGGACCCTTTGATGACTCTGAAAACTGGAGGCCGAACTAAAACCCTTACCACATTCTTCACATTTATAGGGTTTCTCTCCTGTATGGACCCTTTGATGACTATGAAGATTAAAACTCAAACTAAAGCACTTACCACAGTCATCACATTTGTATGGTTTTTCTTCAGTGTGGACTCTTTGATGGGTATGAAGATTTGAACTACAACTAAAACGTTTACCACAATCCCCACATTTATATGGTTTTTCTCCAGTGTGGATTCTTTGATGGGCCTGAAGGTGTGATCTTTGAGTGAAGCCCTTCCCACACACCTCACATTTATAAGGTTTCTCTCCAGTGTGGACTCTGCAATGAATGTTGAGATCTGTGCTACGACTGAAGCCCTTCCCACAACTTTCACATCTATAGGGCTTCTCTCCTGTGTGAATAGGCAGATGAGCATAAAGATGTGAGCTCTGATTAAAGCTCTTACCACATTCATGGCATGTATAGGGTTTCTCCCCTGTGTGGACTCTCTGATGAGTTTGCAGATTTGAGCTCTGACTAAAACCCTTACCACACTCATGACACCAATACCGTTTTTTCCCTGTGTGAACACTGTGTTGACTGGTGATAACTGAACTACAATTGATGTTTCTCCCATGTACACCATATGTAGGGGACTTCTTTCCCAAGTGTACCTGCTGATGAAGTTGCAGACTAGATCTATCATTGAAGGTTTTTTCGCATTCACTACACTGGTAGGGTTTTTGTCCTGTGTGAATTATACTATGATGGCTAAAAGGTGGTATCTTTAAGATGTCTTTACCACAATCACTGATGCTGTAAGTTCCATCTCTCCCATGCACTATGTTATCATGGTGATGTGAAATACAACTGAAAATACCAATACATGGAGCAAATATAAATAACTTGTTTTTCATCAGCTTACAGTTTCTTTGATGATTCTGTTTTTCATTCAGATAAATTTTACTCCAAGAATTCTGAGCTCTCCCAGTTGGATATCCTTGATTTTCAATAATATTGGAGCTGGGCCTTATAAGATTCATCATATATTCAGAAGCCTGAATAGATACTCCTTCCCCCACTTGGCAGGAAGAATCACATTGTCTGGAGAACTGAGAACTCTTTTCTGGAATATTTATCATGTTGTTTTGACTTCGGGCTAGGTTGTTCACATGTCCCCTGATTTGCCAGCATGATAGTTCTCCCAGTGAAAGGCACTTTAGTCCTGCTTCCTTCAGAGTTTCCATTTCATTTAGATTCCAGCCTCCTGAAAGGATAAAGAGAATGAAAAATGAAAAATATGTAAATTCTTTATTCAGATATTACAAAACCTGTACATAGGCCTAGTGGTATGCTTTATTTCATGAATGGAATCTCCAGTTTATCTTTACCAGGATGTTGGATGTTTTCAGTTTTAAATGCCTGAAGAAATAAATAATTGGTTGCTGGGCCCCTAGCCATTAAGCTTGAATGAGATCTATTTAGAAGTACAGGTCTAAGATTGGGCTAGGAATTAGAAAATAGAAAGCTGCAGAACAAATATAAAGACACCCCAAAAAGTGCTTAGAAAGGAAAAATTAACCTTCTTGTCTGTAAGAATAATAAAATTGAAAGTCTCTTTTTCTTTGTCCTTGGTTGATCCTAAGTAGCAGCAACATACATCAGGGTAAATATGTTTTAATTACACAGCCTCATTATACTACCTGCACATCTGGGATTAGTACTCAAAATGACTGATAGAACTGTAAGGAGAAATAGTCAAATCTACATTTATAGTTGGAGATTTCACTACCTTCTCAATGGTACAGCAAGTAGAAAATAAGATACAGGAGGCTTTGAACAACACTATCAATCAAATCGACAATTTGGCCTTTGTAGAACACTATTCGACAACAACAGAAAACATTCTTTTCAAGTACATATGGAACATTCACCAAGACAGACCACACTCTGGGCCATAAGACAAGTCTCAATAAATGTAAAAGATTCAGCTCATGCAAAGTATGCTCTCTGAACTGAATGAAATCAGTTATCAACCACACAAAGATCTCTGGAAAATCTCCATATATTCAGAAAATAAATATGTAGTTCTAAATAAACCATGGATCAAAGAACAAGTCAAAAGAATTATTAGGAAGCATTTTTGAAGTGAATGAAAATGAAAATATAACTCATCAAAGGCAGTATTTACAAGGAAATTTAGAGGTAAATACAGAAGGAAGGTCTCAAAGTAACTAAAAAACAAGAATCAAAGAAATGAAACAAATACCAGAGCAGAAATCAATGAATTGTAAAAGCTAGTTCTTTGAAAATAACAACAAAATTAATAAACCTCTAGGAAGTATAAGAAAAAGAAGACATATTACCAATATTGGAAATCAGAGGTGACAGCACTAGATTCTGCATATATTAAAAAGGTAAGTGAATATTACAAACTTTATGCTAATAAATTCAACTCAGATGAAATGAACAGATTCCTTCAAAAACACAAACTATCAAAGTTTAGAAAAGATACAGATGATGTGAGTAGCCCTTTATTAAAGAAATAAAATTTATAGTTAAGAATTTTCCACAAAGAAAAGATAACTTCACCCATGAATTTCATCAAACATTGAAGGAAGAAATAATACTAATGGCAGACAAACACTTCCAGAAAAGTGGTGAGTGACTACTTCCCAACCTGTTTTATAAGGCCAGCCACTACAAGAAAAGGCAACTACAGAACAATATCCTGCATTAACACATACAAAAATTTCAGCATATAAAATCCCATAATGTACATAAAAACTAATAAATCATAACCATGAGGTGTTTACTTCAGGAATGCAAGGTTGATTTAACATTCTAAAATCAGATTAAATGCTTTCCTCAAAAAGATTAGGAACAAGGTAAGGATGCTCACTCTCTTTAATTTTGTATTGAAAGTTCTAGCCCATGCAATAATGCAAGAAAAAACTGGAAAGGAAGAAATAAAAATCTTTATTCACAGATGACATGATCCTCTATGTGGAAAATTCTAAGAAATGTACAAAAAAGTTATTAGAACCAATCAGTGAGTATAGGAAGGCTGCTGGATACCAGGTCAATACAGAAAAGTTAATTTTATTTTTATATACTAGTAGAAATAATCAGATGAATTCAAGAAACAATACCATTTATAATAGCACCAAGAAACTTTGAGGCCATAAAACCAGAGAAACCATAAATTCCTTGATAAGGCAAAAACCTCCTCCCTGTAGGTCCATCTCAAAGTGCATGTGTACATTCCTAAGTACAATAACTATCTGCATTATGCTACTCCTGGTACACATCAATAACTTCAAAAAGACATGCTTATGATCTTGCAAATCCTGACTTGGCTCTATGCCTTCCTTTGTTCTTACCCCATATAACCTTTGGTAATCCACTGGGCAGCAAGGAACACTACTCTGAATGCCCTGTGGTTGCTCAGAACCAGCTCTGGGTTTCTATGTTTGATAATAAACTGTTACTAGTTTACTATATGCAGTGGTCTACTCTGTTTTTCTGTTGTAAATGCCCACGGAACTTTGGTGGAACCTGTTCTATAGGTTCATGGCCAGAAGATGAGTGAAAATGAAACAAGCAGAGGAAACAGGAATCTGTGGGGGAAACCCCAGTGTGGCCAACTTTCAGTACATGGGGTGGGGGGCCCATTTTTAGAACATTTTAGCCCAGTATGTGAGCACAGGGATGTCCTGAAAATGCTTGCTAGGTGGTATTTGTCCTAAAGGGGAACTGGGGCAAGGAAGGGGAATGGAAATTGCAAGGAAAAAAACTACTGCAGCCACTACATGGTTGTTATGGACAGTTAGATATGCTACTAAAGTCCAATCAAAAGCAGAAGCTTAAGTGAAGAGATTAGAAGAGGTTTTAGCTCTGGAACATGATAACCTAATATCCTTTTCTAACAACGCTCACGTATTAGCAAAAAAGGCACAAACCCAAGAGGGACAATTAGAAGTAATGACAGGTAAATTTGCGAAAACGTAGGGAAGAAGGTTGCTGGGTGGCAGGTGCAAGGGGTTATCCAGAGGGAAGGCTGGGATCCAAAGGTATGGGATCCCTGGGAGAGTGAATAGGAAATTGAAATTGAAGAAGAGCCTAAACAAGCAAGACAATTAATAACTAAAAAAATGAAAGCAACCAGTGATTCCAATAACCCTCAGGAGGTGATTCCTGCTCAGAATTAAACAGTAATGAGGAAGCCTACCCCCACAAAAGTATAAACAAAAGGGCCAAAAGCTTACCTGCTTGGTTACTAAGATTATGGGATGAAGGAGGACATGGTATTAGGCTTCCAGGAGTGGAAATGGCAAAAATGACTAGCATAACCGCACACTCCTCTCTTTGTTAACATTTTTACCGGCGATGACAAAGACCAGACAGCATTCAAAATTTATTAGTGTGGTACCTTCTCACTGCAAAATTGGCCTGGTCTAATGAGGAGGATATACCATCCACAAAGGTAGATGGCCATGTATGTAAGAATTACAAAATATGGTCAGAGAATTGCAAATGAAGCATGCAGCTTATGCTGAACACTTTCATGGACCTGACGATGAACTGTTCACAGCTGGTATAAAGAATAAAAACCGTGCCTCCAGTCTGATATGGGACATTAATAGCTATTCTAAGCCCCCTAGTTGTTCAGGCCATTCACTGGGTTTACTCAGGTAACAGCACATTTGGGTAAGACTTCAAAAAGATTAAGGCCGAAGGTAACCAGAGACTTTGCAAAGGAAGGGGCAGAGGGGGCCTGCACATGTGATCCATAAGCAATTATGGGCTTACTTAATTGCCACAGACACCCCAATAGGAAAAATAAACAACTTACTGCATATTAGTAGGACTCTGGCAAAAACAGCCTAAGTAAAAAAAGTATCAGCCTCTGATACTTCTAAATCCTTGCCATGGTTGTCATTCCCACAGATTTCTCTGAGGAAAGTAAGTCGGGGACAAGGGGGTGGATGGATACTCCCTACCCCTGAAAACTAGGGATGGGCCCACAGTTACCTGCAAATACAGGTAACAGCAGGTGATTGGAGACCTCTAGCTCTAGAGCTAGATTATCCACTGCAGTTGCAGCCCTTAATGAAACTGGAGCAGAGTGCACACTCATCTGCGGGAATCTTTGGAAATTTAATGGGCCCATAAAGATTTCCCTACACCAACCATGCCAGCAATAGAGAAAGTAGCATCGATAACAGAGGGTGTAGGAGCTACAGTAGAGGATGCCTGATATACAGACCATTCCTACAGAAGATAGCCTCTTTGTTGGTGAGTGATAGCAATTCAAACAACTATGGACACCATATGGATGGATGAAGGAAAACACCAGAGCAGTCAACGGGCTGAGCTACAAGCTATCTGGATGGTTATAGTCCATCTCCATATGCTGACAGCTGACCTATGTCTAACTCTCTGGATGGGACTGTGGAAAAAGGAGAAACAGACGGAGCTGGTAAGGACATATGGAGTAAAGTCCTGTGATTAAGTTATCTGGGTTCAAGCATAAAATCCCAATGCCAAAGTAACAATCTGGCATGTTCCAGCCCAGACTTCACACATGCCTCCAGGAAATTTGGAAGCCTACACCTTAGCTAAAATTATATGAATTGATGAAAACCATGACCAAGCAGATTGGCTTATCTGCCAATAAGCCAAAGGAGGGTCCTAAGACTATATGGGAATTTTGTAAAATCTCCCTCTGAAATATGGTGATGTGCTTAAGCCTGTGAGTCCTGCCCAAACATGCATGAGATGGAGGCACCCCCTACCCCATAATATTGATATTGTGGTGAACAGGCAATGCTGGCAAATTGACTACATAGGACTCTTTCCTCTGTCAGATGGACAGAAGTACGCACTAACCTGTCAGGAGATGGGCCTGTAACTTCCATCTTATCGAATAGTCATGACCTTCCCATGTTAGTTTTTACTAAACATCCTGTATTTTGTCCTTAAGATAATGTTTCTCATTTTTGCAGCAGAATGAAATGAATTCTTGAAATGGGTAACTAAAATAGCTATAACTCCAAACCAGACTGACTATTGGGTGTGTGGGCAGTTGCCAACTTCTACTGAAGATGGAATGCCCTGGTGAGCACTGCCTTTCAACCTAACAGAGTGGGGCTTGGGGATCTACTTTACTAACTTTCCTCTTGACATTAGCTGACCATTATTAGTATATGTATTTTATTCGGGGAAGGGGAGTATGTAGAACGTGAGTGGGTTCTTTAAGGTAGAATGTGAGCCCACAAACCAAAGAAGCCATAAATTCCTAGATAAAGCAAAAACCTACTCCCTCTAGGTGCAACTTAAAGGTCATGTGCACATTCCTAAGCTTGTATAGCTACCTGCACTAAACTACTCCTGCTACACATCAGTAACCCCAGAGAGGCATGTTTATGATCTTGCAAATTCTAACTGGCTCTGCCTTGTCTTTGCGCCATATAATGCCAAGTAATTCCCTGTAGCCACCCAGCACCAGCTCCCAGTTTTTAAGTTCCCTAATAAATGGTTACTATTTTGCCATATGGAGTGGTCTTCTTTGTTTTGCAGTCTTCAATATCCATCGAAATTTGGCGGCTCCTATTCTGTAGGTTCACAGCCAAACAGACAAATTTGACAAAAGATGAACAAGACCTGTACCCTGAAAACTAGAAGATAGAATTGAGAGAGAAATTAGAAGTCTTGCCACCGAGACCCTAACAAACTGCTGTAAAAAAACCCTAAAAAAAAAAAAAGACCCTTAAATACTGGCCCTGTTCAGTTGACATTTAATTAAGGAAAGACTCTAAAGAAGGCCTCTGGGAGGACCCAGCTACACTCATACATCAGTCACAGAAACAGGCTGGGTAATAACACCCCATAATATTCAAGGGCCATCAAATTCTGTCAATTTCCTGGGCATCATCTAAAGTATACAGGTACCTTTTCTGAAACTCCTGTACTTCCCCTACCAGGTCAGAAATGAGATGGAAGGAAAAACCTTTAAGATGTAGCATGGGGGAGAGTGAAGGATCATTTTGTGTAGACTTAGGCCTCTGTAAAAGTTTACTAGTAAGTATAAGTTAGAGTTAGAGCATTTTATTCCACAATTTGTTAATCTTTAAAAAATACAATTACTGCTAAAAATAGTGTTGTTACACTTAAAAAGCTGGTACCACATTATGAAGATGAGCTCTTGTGCCATAAATGCAGCTGAACTAGATATAAATTTTAGTTCACAAATTAATGCTGTCAAAGGAATGAGTAAAGTAGAAAATAAACCTATAATGACATAATTTCATTCTAAATTATATAGTGTGATCAAATATGATCATTCAGAACTTTACATTTTTCTTTGCACCAAGACTATGTACTCTGGGTGCTCTTTTAAAATTCCACAGCTGACACTTTCCATCAGCCTCCAATGGGCTATGATTTCTTTTCAGTAATCTCTTAAATTTTTTTAAAATTATGTACTTACAGCAGAGAAACTAGATGGCTTCTGTACATAAGACTTTTCACTTGAAATGCTGTGTCACAAGTATTTGCGGGGATTTCTCTTCTAAGAATTTATTCTAAGAATAAATGATATTCTTAGATGTAATAATGCATGATCTTATTTTATAAATTCTTGAACTATATATTTGACATGTAAACTATATACAGTATTGATGTCAATCATCTCTTAAAAAGTTAGGGCTATAACTATCGTTGTATAATTTTCTTTGGTCAGAAAAATTTTGACTAAGTAGTGCCACTTGGGGTCAGAATTTTCTTCAGCGCAATGTAGCAAACAGCCATCTTTAGTTTATGCAACTAGCAACATTCTGAGGTCTTCTATTTGAATAAACAAACAGAAAACTTTACAGTTGTTACACCTTAAAAAATTCATTGGGGAGTCTTCTGGAACCCAGTCAAGCAAAATTAGAGAAAAGGCCCTAAGGAAATTTATTTCTCTTAAGAGAAAATGCCAACATTTTCAAGCTAAATAGTTCATCTACTACATACAATAATGTTTATTATCTCAGCCCTCCAAAATTAGAAGTGTTGGGGCTGTCATTTCTGCTTTCAGTGTGATCGCTGGATAAAACTGGGAAGCTAAATTTTTCAGTCCCATGTGCCTCCCAAATAAAAAACACAAAGAAACTATTTATTGGAAATTAAAGCTTGCAAACATGAGGTAGAAACTGATCTGCATGTTTTGTAAACAGCTGACATTTTCCAACTAAGCACATGCCATTCAGTTTTCTGTTGATCACACCATTGTATAAAACAGCAACACCAAAGCAGGGCAAATTATTGTCGTGCACACTCTGAATTACTTTGCATGGTCATATTTCAGATAATCGGTGTAAGAATCTTGTCTCTATTTTTACATTTGGAAATATCAAAAAAGAATGAAAATTAAAAAAAAAAATTCCTGGGCATCATCTGGCCCTCTAAGGGTAGATATAGCCCAGCATCAAACATCAACTCTTAGAACTAAGCCCACTCCAGACACAAAAAAGATACACACACACCAATGATTAGGATTATCCATGTTTTCTGGAGACAATACATCTGTATCTCTCAGCAATGTGCCTTAAAATTGGCACGACAGGCATTCCCCATTTGTCCTGCTAGGGAAAAGATTTTATATTAAAGGTCTTGACCACCTCCGAATATGCTTCTTGGAATCTCTGGAAAACAAAGGCTCCCTATGAGTTTTTAGACTAAGAAAATCCCTCTGTCACCCAATATACCCCATTGGATAGGTTGCTCCTGCTGCTTATTGTTTTTATCTCGAAAAAGAGGCATTTTCAGGGCTATAACCAGTCAGCCTGTGTACACAGATTTGTCTAATGCCAAGAGTGAGAGAGAATTTCTAGCAGAAACTCTGAACAACCACTGGTAAAATGAAAATGGTACCTATAGGAGAGTGCTAAACCTGGCAAACAGGGCCTTTCCAAATCACAGGAGTATATGGGTTCCCCAGATTCAGCCCCTTACCCATGAATCCTGAGACACTGGCAATGGTGCCCCAATTCATTCTCCTCTAGCCAAGTGGGCATTCCCTTGTGACCAACTGTCTGACATGGTAAAGGACTTGGTTGGTATATCTCTGATGGCAGCACTATCAATGTACACAACACAGCTCACCAAAAGACTATGGGACACCATACAGTCTTAAAAACCTCCCTTACCATAGTCGGGGTCTGTATAGCTTACAGAGTGGGAAATGTTCCAGTTAGCTCTCCAGGATATTCTGAAGTGCCAACTGCCCAATCTATGAATCATCACTGATTTTTGGGCAATGGCCAACAGGCTGGCCAACTGGTCACATCAATAGAAATGGAAAATTTTTCTCATAGAAGAAAAGCCTTTATGGGACCCCCATATTTAAAAATAGTTCGCAGCTTCACCCATCCCTATTATGTCACATGTTTCCAAACACTCAACTTACCACACCAGAATCACACTTCAGTGACACTGCCAACAAACTGTCTAAAGTGTGTTTCTACACACCATATCCAGCAGGTCCCTTGGGGACTACCTATTCAGGCCCTACAAGCTCCTTACCAAATGGTGGTCTGGGCCCATAATAACTCAGGGCTTAGAGGTTCCTCTGCCCTGGTGGAGTGGACACAAAGAAAGGGATTGTCTCTAAGCCTATCACTGGCTAGTTAGTTACTGAAGGCTGTGACTTGTGCATCAAAACCAAATATCAGCATTACATGGATAGGATCACAGTCCACAGGGGCAGAGGCAGGAATAAATTCTTCCCCCACTGCCATGTTAATTATACAGGACCACTGAGCATCACTGTGAGAGCTACCAGGTGTGCTTTGACTATAACTGATTCGTACAGGCCTCATGCTGCCCTTTCCCATATAACACACAATTCACAGCCTCACCAATTCTATTCTTGTTCCTTTTGGGCCCACCTCACACATAACTGATTCAGATCAAGGAATCCTACTTCATTTCCCATCTGATGCAACAAAGGGATCACTTGAAATTTTCACTTGCCTTACCACCCCCAGGTGGCAGAGGCACAATGGCCTCCTCATAGAGCTATCACTCAAATTAATTAATGGCAAATGGATGCCAAAGTAGGTTAAACTTTTACCTTTGGCTTTAATATATTCCAGGCCAATGGGGTCCCCTAAATGTCCCCGCCAAAAAAAAAAAGCTTCCCAAATACATCTAAGAGTTCTCAAGGGACTATTTCCCCTTCCAACAAGTTACCTTTCAATTAAAATACAAAGAGTGTCAACCCAGTAAGGAAGAAAACAATGAAATGGGATCCCTTGGTAATTAATAGTCCAACAGGGCCATCGGAGAAGCTCACATTTAGACATATCCACCCCAAGAGAAAATCCCCAGTTCTGGAACCTTACCTGAATATACAGGATACAGAGGACAGATATTAAACCCTAATTACCCTGATTCTTCACAGGAAGGAGAAATTAAAGCCATAGGTCTAAGCAGTGGAACTGCGTGAGTCAGAGTATGAGGTAAGGGGAAACTGAGTTTGCCATACATGCCACAGGAAACTAGAGGTATTCAAAACCCAACATTTCTCCCTGGAAGATGACTGCCAGAAGCATTTTACCAAAGCAGATCAAATACAAATGCTCAACCTGGCTAGGCCTGTCATGGGTTAAGGGGATGCTGGCAGAACCAGGGGGCTTAACCATAACAGAGGAAGCCTGCAGCAGCTAAAAACACGGAGCAGCCCAACATTACTGGGCTAACCAGGCATACTGATAAGCTATAATTATCTCAGGCCAGCATGCCACTAGGTGTGGATAAATCATCACCCTTAAAGAGCTTCACTAAAATAAATTTTTTTTTCTTTTTTTGTATGGGCAGGTACCAGGGATTGAACCCGGTTCTCAGACATAGTAGGTGAGAATTCTGCCATTGAGCCACTGTCGCAGTGCCCTAAAATAAATTTTTAATAAAGGGATAAAATAGTGGGCCACGGGGGCTCAGCAGAGTTCTCGCCTGCCATACCAGAGACCCGGGGTTGATTCCCCGTGCCTGCCCATGCAAAAAAAAAAGGGGGGGGGATACAATAGATTAACATGGCAACATACAACATCCCCTGTGTATTAGTTAGGGTTCTCTAGAGAAACAGAACCAACAGGGAACACTTGCAAATATAAAATTTATGAAAGTGTCTCACATGACCGTAGAAACGCAGAGTCCAAAATCCACAGGGCAGGCTCCGAAGCCGATGACTCCAATGGATGGCCTGGACGAATTCCACAGGAGAGGCTCACCAGCCAAAGCAGGAATGCAACCTGTCTCCTCTGAGTCCTCCTTAAAAGGCTTCCCATGATTGGATTTAGCATCACTAATTGCAGAAGACACTCCCCTTTGGCTGATTACAAATGGAATCAGCTGTGGATGTAGCTGACGTGATCATGACCTAATCCTATGAAATGTCCTCATTGCAACAGACAGGCCAGCGCTTGCCCAATCAGATGAACAGGTACCATAACTTGGCCAAGTTGACACCTGTCCCTAACCATGACAGTCCACCCCTTGTCAACTTGGCGCATATATATATATATATCACCTTAGACCATACTTAATTTCCAAATGAAAACAAATAACCACACATTTTTTCTTTTACCTGACAATACTCAACTGTCCTGCATATAACTGGAAACACATTAAATCTCTCCAGAATAGTGTGCAAATCCTTGGGCAACATTCATTCTTAAACTTGATATCTTACAACTTAAATAGTATAACACAAACAAAACAGCATTACAGTCCTCGTTTCTGTAACTGATCACGTGGTCGAAGTTCATATTTATCACTACCTTCTTCCACTACCCATTCCATGTTCCCTTTCCCCTCAGCAAGCACTTCAGCTGGCCGTGGTTCTTTGCCTGGTGGGGTGACCCAAACCTTCATTCCTGAAGTCTCAGAGCCATTAGTGGTCCTGCCTGGATTGTGTTGTTGCAGTTTTCCATTGATTTTAATCACAGGGCATGGCAGTACTAATAGACGCCCCAGGGGATCTCCTATATTCCAAGAAAACTCTTCTTTACGTCCATTATGTAGTTGCAGTCCTACTTCCTTCTGATAGTCAGGGTCAATTACCCCAGACAATAATGTAATCCCCTTCTTGGTGTGTTGATCCAGAGGCATAAGTAGCCCAAAGTGGCCAGGTGGCAATCTTAACTTCCAGTTCAGTGGTATCACTGTTGTTTCTCCTGGAGAAAGCACACCCCGTTTTGGAACTAAAACCTGTAGACCAGCAGAACTCAGGGTAGCAGGGACAGGAAGCAAAAATTTTCCTAGTGGATCACTAGGAGTAATAGTGAGTGGCACCACACCCATTTCCACCCCTTGGTTCCTGGACCCATGGATCCTGGCTATGGGAGAAACAGCACCATACAGCGGACGCTGATTCAGAGCATACACAGCTTCCTGGAGAACATTACCCCAGCCTTTCAAGTTTTTGCCACCTAGTTGGCACCGTAATTGAGTTTTCAAAAGGCCATTCCACCGTTCTATCGATCCAGCTGCTTCTGGATGATGGGGAACATGGTAAGACCAGAGAATTCCATGAGCATGTGCCCATTCTCGCACTTCATTTGCTGTGAAGTGTGTTCCTTGATCCGAAGCAATGCTATGTGGAATACCATGACGATGGATAAGGCATTCTGTAAGCCCACGGATAGTAGTTTTGGCAGAAGCATTGCGTGCAGGCAAAGCAAACCCATATCCAGAGTATGTGTCTATTCCAGTTAGAACAAATCGCTGCCCCTTCCATGAAGGGAGTGGTCCAATGTAATCAACCTGCCACCATGTAGCTGGCTGGTCACCTCAGGGAATGGTGCCATATCGGGGGCTGAGTGTGGGTCTCTGCTGCTGGCAGATTGGGCACTCAGCAGTGGCTGTAGCCAGGTCAGCCTTGGTGAGTGGAAGTCCATGTTGCTGAGCCCATGCATAACCTCCATCCCTACCACCATGACCACTTTGTTCATGAGCCCATTGGGCAATAACAGGAGTTGCTGGGGAAACAGGCTGACTGGTATCCATAGAACGGGTCATCTTATCCACTTGATTATTAAAATCTTCCTCTGCTGAAGTCACCCTCTGGTGTGCATTCACATGGGACACAAATATCTTCATGTTTTTAGCCCACTCAGAAAGGTCTATCCACATACTTCTTCCCCAGACCTCTTTGTCACCAATTTTCCAATTATGGTCTTTCCAAGTCCCTGACCATCCAGCCAAACCATTAGCAACAGCCCATGAGTCAGTATACAAACGCACCTCTGGCCAGTTTTCCTTCCAAGCAAAATGAACAACCAGGTGCACTGCTCAAAGTTCTGCCCACTGGGAGGATTTCCCCTCATCACTGTCCTTCAAGGACACCCCAGAAAGGGGTTGTAATGCTGCAGCTGTCCACTTTCGGGTGGTACCTGCATATCGTGCTGAACCATCTGTAAACCAGGCCCGAGTTTTCTCTTCCTCAGTCAATTCACTGTAAGGAACTCCCCAAGAGGCCATAGCTCTGGTCTGGGAAAGAGAAGGTAATGTGGCAGCAGGAGTGGAAACCATGGGCATTTGTGCCACTTCTTCATGTAACTTACTTGTGCCTTCAGGACCTGCTCTGGCTCTATCTCGTATATACCATTTCCACTTTACAATAGAGTGCTGCTGTGCATGCCCAACTTTATGGCTTGGTGGGTCAGACAACACCCAACTCATGATAGGCAACTCAGGTCTCATGGTAACTTGGTGGCCCATGGTTAAGCGTTCAGTCTCTACTAAGGTCCAGTAGCAGGCCAAAAGCTGTTTCTCAAAAGGAGAGTAGTTATCTGCAGCAGGTGGTAAGGCTTTGCTCCAAAATCCTAAGGATCTGCGTTGTGATTCTCCTATAGGGGCCTGCCAAAGGCTCCAGACAGCATCTCTATTTGCCACTGACACTTCCAGCACCATTGGATCTGCTGGATCATATGGCCCAAGTGGCAGAGCAGCTTGCACAGCTGCCTGGACCTGTCGCAGAGCCTCCTCTTGTTTAGGTCCCCACTCAAAATTAGCAGCTTTTCTGGTCACTCGATAAATGGGCCGGAGTAGCACACCCAAATGAGGAATATGTTGTTGCCAAAATCCAAAAAGACCAACTAGGCGTTGTGCCTCTTTTTTGGTTGTGGGAGGGGCCAGATGCAGCAATTTATCCTTCACCTTAGAAGGGATATCTCGACATGCCCCACACCACTGGACACCTAGAAATTTTACTGAGGTGGAAGGCCCCTGTATTTTTGTTGGATTTATCTCCCATCCTCTGGCACGCAAATGCCTTACCAGTAAATCTAGAGTAGTTGCTACTTCTTGCTCACTAGGTCCAATCAACATGATATCATCAATATAATGGACCAGTGTGATGTCTTGTGGGAGGGAGAAACGATCAAGGTCTCTGCGAACAAGATTATGACATAGGGCTGGAGAGTTGATATACCCCTGAGGTAGGACAGTGAAAGTATATTGCTGACCTTGCCAGCTGAAAGCAAACTGTTTCTGGTGGTCCTTACTAATAGCTATTGAGAAAAAAGCATTTGCCAGATCAATAGCTGCATACCAGGTACCAGGGGATGTATTGATTTGCTCAAGCAATGATACTACATCTGGAACAGCAGCTGCAATTGGAGTTACCACCTGGTTGAGTTCACGATAATTCACTGTCATTCTCCAAGACCCATCTGTTTTCTGCACAGGCCAAATAGGAGAGTTGAATGGGGATGTGGTGGGAATCACCACCCCTGCATCTTTCAAGTCCTTAAGAGTGGCAGTAATCTCTGCAATCCCTCCAGGAATACGGTATTGCTTTTGATTTACTATTTTGCTTGGTAGGGGCAGTTCTAGTGGCTTCCACTTGGCCTTTCCCACCATAATAGCCCTCACTGCACGAGTTAGAGAGCCAACGCAGGGATTCTGCCAGTTGCTCAGTATGTCTATGCCAATTATACATTCCGGAACTGGGGAAATAACTACAGGATGGGTCCGGGGGCCCACCGGACCCACTGTGAGACGGACCTGAGCTAAAACTCCATTGATCACCTGGCCTCCATAAGCCCCCACTCTGACTGGTGGTCCAGAGTGACGTTTTGGGTCCCCTGGAATTAATGTCACTTCTGAACCAGTGTCTAATAATCCCCAAAATATCTGATCATTTCCTTTTCCCCAATGCACAGTTACCCTGGTAAAAGGCCGTCGGTCTCCTTGGGGAAGACTTAGAGGAAGGTTAACAGTATAAATTTGTGGCAGTGTAACAGGTTTCTTCCCCATAGGGACCTGGCCTCCCCTTCATTCAAGGGGCTCAGGGTCTGTAAACTGTTTCAAGTCTGGAAATTGGTTAAGGGGCTGTGACTCTGTGTTTTTTTAATTCAGGTTAGACTTCTGTTCCCTTGACCTAGAACTCTTTTGTTTATACAGCTCCAACAAGAATTTAGTAGACTGCCCTTCTATTGTATTTCTAGGCACCCCATGATTTACTAGCCAATGCCACAAATCTCTGCGTGTCATATAATTTTGATGCCTCCTTTGAGTTTGTTGTCTATTATAATACCCACGTCTACCCCGTCTTTGGTGATTAAGTGCTGCCACCTGGCCTCTGCCAACTCGGGATCCTGTCATCCCCATTGTGTTTAAGGATTCCAGCTCAGTGACAGCAGTTCCTACAGTAATATCTGACCTACAGAGAAGTGCAACCACAGAGCTCTTGAGGGATGATGGTGCTAGTCTCACAAATTTATTTCTCACTGTTCTGGTAAAAGGTGCATACTCTGGACATTCCTGGGGTGTAAGAGCAGGCTTTGCATGATAAATCCACTCTAACATCCCAATCTCTCTAAGCCTCTGGATCCCCTCATCTACATTATACCAGGGCAGTTCTGGCATTTCAACCTCAGGTAATGTTGGCCACCTTTTGATCCATGTTTCAACCAACCACCCAAACAAGCTGTTAACACCTTTTCTAACTGCTCTAGCTATAACATTGAATGCAGAATCTCTGCTTAGTGGGCCCATATCAATAAATTCAGCCTGATCCAGCCTTATATTCCTCCCACCATTATCCCACACTCTTAAGATCCATTGCCACACATATTCCCCTGATTTCTGTCTATATAAATTGGAAAACTCACACAGTTCTTTTGGAGTATAACGTACCTCCTCATGTGTGATACTTTGTACCTCACCTTTAGGGGCCAGTTGGGACTTTAGTCTAGTTATAGGTCTAGAAGAAATGAGGGGTGGTGGGGGTGGGTCATGAAAAGAATTAGAAATATCTTCCAAGCCATTTGCTTCAGGGCTTTCATTTGCAGTTTCATCTGGTGAAATAGGATTAATAACTCTAGGGCTAATCCCTTCAGGAGGAGGCTGGGTGGCCAATTCCTCAAGGCAGGCTGGAGGTGGGGCAGCTATGTCCTCAAGGCAGACTATTACAGGGTTATCTAAAGAAGGCTCAGCATGGTCTAGGGTTTCAACCTCACCCCCAACATCATTATCAATCCATATGTCACCATCCCATTTTTCAGGGTCCCACTCCTTTCCAATCAATGCCCTCACTTTAACGGCAGACACCATGCAAGACTGAGATTTCAGTTTACGTTGTAAAGTTGCTACTCTAACAATAAGATTCTGAGTCTGATTTTCAGAGATCTCAAGTCTACGGCTACAGGAAATAAAATTTTCCTTCAGGATACTCATAGAAACCTCTACATCTTTCAGACGGCACTTAAGCTTCTTGTTTGAAGCCTTAAGCCCATCCCTTTCATCCTTTAATGTAGACAGTGTATCTAACAACAACCAACCAACATCTCTATAACTCTTATTCCTACAAAACTCTGTAAAGGTGTCAAAAACATTATCCCCCAGAGTCTGGCTTCGTACAAGCGAAGCATTAGGAGAATCGAATGATGATATTTTGACTATCTCCTTTGCCAACTCAGTCCATGGATTGGGAGTGTCATTCTGATTACGGGAATCAGAGTCCTTAGTGTCTCTGAGCCCAGTCAGAGTAGAAAACCATTCATAAAAACCCATTTTTAAGATTCTGTTCCTTAAGAACCACTCCCGGTACCAAGATGTATTAGTTAGGGTTCTCTAGAGAAACAGAACCAACAGGGAACACTTGCAAATATAAAATTTATGAAAGTGTCTCATGTGACCGTAGGAACGCAGAGTCCAAAATCCACAGGGCAGGCTGCGAAGCCGATGACTCCAATGGATGGCCTGGACGAACTCCACAGGAGAGGCTCACCAGCCAAAGCAGGAATGCAACCTGTCTCCTCTGAGTCCTCCTTAAAAGGCTTCCCATGATTGGATTTAGCATCACTAATTGCAGAAGACACTCCCCTTTGGTTGATTACAAATGGAATCAGCTGTGGATGTAGCTGACGTGATCGTGACCTAATCCTATGAAATGTCCTCATTGCAACAGACAGGCCAGCGCTTGCCCAATCAGATGAACAGGTACCACAACTTGGCCAAGTTGACACCTGTCCCTAACCATGACACCCTGGAAAACCTTCCCCTAAGATTCAGCAAAAAAAAAAGGACAACTCTCTGTCACTTAAAACTCTGGAGGAAGGTAGAGACAGGAAAGGACTCCACAAACACAGAATTAAAGAAAAAGAGAAAAACATGAGGTAGGAAACTTTCATTCTGGACCAGCTGTTCCTCTTTCCTCCCCTTTGTTTGGTCCCAATCAGTTTGGAAAGCACCCAGAGGCAGCAGCCAGGTTCCCTCCCACCTCCCAGAGTGGACACAGACTAATTAAACACCAACTACAGTGAGTGAACACCCATGCATATCAAGACTCAGGGACTCAAGTCATAGGGGCCCAGGACAGAAGACAGGCTGCTGAAGAGTGCTAAAAAAAAGTACTGAATAGAAATATTGAGTTGCCCTATGACCCAGCAATGCCAGTACTTGGTATATGCCCAGAAGCGCAGAAAGAAATAAGAACAGACATTTGCACACCAATGTTCACAGTGGCACTATTCACAATTGCCAAAAGACGGAAACAATCCAAGTGCCCCAAAACACAACTGGCTAAACAAAATATGGTATATACACACAATGGAATATTATGCAGCAGTAAGATGAAATGAGATCCCGAAGCATATGACAATGTGGATGAAACTTGAGGACATAATGCTGAGTGAAATAAGCCAGACCCAAAAGGACAGATACTGTATGATTTTGCTATTGTGACTCTGGTAAAGGTAATCTCAGATGTTACATTATACAATGTAGTAGTAGACCTGGAGGTACACAAAAGCTAGAGATGGGGGAAAGGCTACCTAATGAGGCTGAACCGAAATGCAAGGGAACAGATAGAAGTGATGGTAACTAATTAGTGGGCTTATAAGTAACACTGCCATATTGAAGGTGAAAATGATTGAAAGGGGATGTAGCATGCCATGTATCCCACTGATTAGATATACAATTACAAATAAGTTCTCGCATGAACTATTTCAAAGGTTCAATATTGGACAAAGAGTCAATTGTAGGGAGGAATAGGGAGAAAACAAAAAATGTATGCTATGGCCAATAGTTAACAGGAAGACATCAACAAATCACAGCACTATCAGAGGCAACGAATTGGAGAGGGGGTAAGTGTTAAGGGGTGGTTTTGATTCAATAGTTGGTAGCACTGTGTTTATCTGTTCTTTGACGTTATGGACAAATGAAAGTTGTCTAAAATTGAGAGTGCTGCTGATTGTACAATCAAGCAAGGATACTGTAAGACTTGGTTTGTTTATCTTGGACATTATCCATGGCGCCCAATAGATGGAGGGGCCGAAGGGTACACTGAGAAGCTGAATGGTGAACTGTGATACATTTATATGATAAAATATGGTGCAGCTATAAAAAGGAAGGACATCAAGAGGCAAGCAACAAACTGAATAAACATTAGGGACAGTATGTTATACAAAATAAGTCAGAAACAAAAGAACAGATATGCTAAAAAAAAAAAAAGGTCTTTTTCAGAAAATACTTATAAGAAGATGGGAACCTAGATTGTAAGCCCTTATAGCAGCTACATTCAGTCTGAAGCTGTAAATATATTTCTAGATTCTGAGACATTGAGCTATATATGTGTATCAGTTGGTATTTCCCTGGAACTTTAAGTAATTCTGTGACACCTAAGACCCAGAAATGGAGTGCTGCAGCCCTGAAAGTTAGCATAGCTATATATAATATAACAGTCAAAGTAACTGAAAAAGACATCAGGTCTCAATTAGAGTTAAAAACAAAGCAAATCCGGCTGGGTCTAAGGTAAATCAGGATACAGGGTAAAAGATAACAATGTATGCACTCTAGACCTTCACCTATTATATGAAACCAAAGGCAAAGAGGTTTATTATGTCAAGAGTCTAAATTTTCTGTAACCCATAATCTAAATTATGTCTGGATAGCTCATTTAAACAACCCAAACTCCTGGAGTCCAGAATGGGAATGAGGCCTTATAATTCTGTATAGCTTAATGTAGTACCAGAATATATCTCAGACTATGGTAGGTTGATAATTTTAAAGTATTGGTAGACATCCCTGATGGTCTGAAGGGGGGTGGAAATAAATAAATAAATAAATAAATAAAAATGGAACTATTAAATTCTCTCATATGGGAAACCCCAGATACCTTCTCAACCACTGGGGACTTCCAAAAAAATAGGCTAAGCCCTTGATTTTAAGGCTTGCCCTTATGAAACTTACTTCTCTAGAGGAGAAGCTAAGACTACCTATAATAAGGCCTAAGAGTTGCTTCCAGGAAACCTCTTTTGTTAACTCAGATGTGGCCTCTCTCTTTCTAAGCTCAACTCTGCAAGGAAAATCATTACCCTCTCCACTACCCTCCCCTCCTGTCATGTGGGAAATGATGTTCAGGGGTGAAAATCTCCCTGACAATGTGGGGTGTGACTCTCAGGGATGAGTCTGGCCTTGACACCATAGGATCAACAATGCCTTCTAAACCAAAAGGGGGAAAAGAAATGTACTAAAATAAGGCATCAGTGGCCAAGAGAGATCAAATAGAATCAAGAGACTATTCTGGAGGCTGATCTTATGCCAGCTTTAGTTACATAATTCTAATGGCCATGGTTTGCTAAACCCCAACCAATATCACTCCTGTTGACTGTTAACAACATGCAGGGCTCAAACTGAGACTCTATAAAGACTCACTAAGTTTGCTTTCCTGGAAACTACAAATCCTGGAGGGTCCCTCAGTCAGATAAATTCTAAAACCCAGACAGGTCAGCCTCTCCAAGATTATCAATTAATGACACCCCCCATCCTTTAGTGTGGATACCCTTTCTCAACATGAAAAAGTCAGAATGGGCATTGCTGAAAGATCCCTAAAGATTGGGAGAAGGATCGAAGGAGAAAGAGGAGGAATAACAGAGAAAACAGGACTTGACAAACAAGTATGGCTGCTTAATTACTATATTAATATTCCTTCTAGCCTCCAGTGTTTTGGAGCAGGTAGAAGAAAAAATCTGAGATGGTGAAATGGTAGCCCATGACAAACTCTGGGACCTGTTCTGTAACTACTTGTTGAAGTGTGCTTTGAAAGTTATTCCTTTTTACTTTCTTTGCTTTGTATGTATGTTATGTTTTAATGTTAAAATATAATAAAATAACATTAATGTAAAATAATAGAATAGGGCTTCAAAGAGGAGCTTCCAAAATGGGGGATTAGGTAGGGAATGGCAGAACCTACCTCTTTCCCCAAAGTAGTGAGGAGCCAGGCAGACACTGTCTGAATCAACTGTGTGGGGATTCAACAAACAGGAGAGGACAGTATAATACCCAAGGAAGTGGGGGACTAAAAGACTAAGAAACCATGGTCAGAGACTGTGAGCAATTCCCTCCGTGGCTCCTGACATCCATTACCCATCCTTGAGGGAAGAAGCAGCCGGCAGCCTGATCCTTGCCTGGTGGCAGACTGTAGACTGGGACAACCATGGAGTCATCCACCCCAAGTACGGGGGTACACAGTCCCATAGAGCCAGAAAGTCCCATAGAGCTAGCAAAATGAGAACATGAGGTCCCGACATACCCACAGATTTAGCCCCTCCCATGATGGATGCCACTGTTCCCAGGGCTCCAGAGGTGAAAGAAGTAGCCAAAGAACACCACTAGTTGGGCAGGCCAGAAAGTGCAAGGAAAAAAATAAGGCTTTTTTTTAGTCTTTCCAGACCCTATCCAGTGTCCACTGGAGCTGGTCTATGCCCCCTGCACAGGTAGCAACCCTGTTCTGGTTAGGAAATACTGATGATCCAACTGTGAAAAAAGTACCTAAATACAAAACCAAGCAATAGCAAAATCCTAGACAAGAGAGGGAAATCAACTTTCAGAATAAACCCATCAAGATAATCAGATGACCAGTAATCAGCAATAACTCAGAAAGCATACTAAAACTCAGGAAGATATGGCCAAATCAAAGGAACAAATTAAAATGAAAAGGAATTTGGAACAACTATTCAAAAATGTTCAAACAGAGGGGGCAGGTGTTCTGTGGAATGGCAGTGCAGAAACTTACTGCCTTAGGCCAGCCAGATCCTAAGACAGGAAAGATCTCTGAAGAAGTGACATTTGAGCAGCGATCTGAATGAGAAGCCAGACATGCCAAAATCTGGGGGAAGAATTTTCCAGGCATAGCGAATCTAGAATAAGTTTTGCTTTTAACAGGAACTGTAACGATGGAGGCCAATGTGGCTAAAGCAGAGACTCCTGAAACTTATTAAGACCCACCCAGGGGCCAGCTGAGAGTCTCGGAGAGGCAAGTTTCCCAAGCCAAGGCAGCCGGCGCCCCTCTTTTGCGGGCGGCTTCGAGTCTCGGCTTCGAGTCCGCAGCTACGAGTCTCGGATCAGAGGGCTATCCAAAGTCTGGACTGGCTAGTCTGACTGCGAGACTCGGCTGCGGTGAGACCCCCGAGCGGCGCGCGATTTCCCGAGCAGCGACGGCTGCGGCGGTCGGAGCTACTCCCTCCCTCCTTCCCGGGCCGGCTGGGAGTCTCGGAGAGGTAAGTTTCCCAGGCTGAGGCAGCCGGCGCCCCTCTTTTGCGGGCGGCTTCGAGTCTCGGCTTCGAGTCCGCGGCTACGAGTCTCAGATCAGAGGGCTATCCAAGCCGTGGTGCCCCCCCCGTGGGAGGCTTCCTGGTCCGGTGGGGAATTTCCCAGGCCCGCTGCGGCCGGCGACCAGCCACAGGGTCCCCTCAAGCCGCGGCCCCTGAACCAACGGAGAGAATTGGATCGGAAATCCCCAGGCCGCGTAGATCGGTGACCCGGGGGGACCCATTCCAAACACTTGAGACAAACGTGTGCCACGTGCGCCACCTACTGGGCAAGATAAGAAAAACAGATCCCAGAGATTTCACAGAAAAATCTTACAACCTTGCTGGGTCCGACACCCAGAGAAATCTGAATAAATGCCCAGATGCCAGCAGCAGAAGATAACTGTCCACGCTCAAAAGATTGAGAATATGGCCCAGTCAAAGGAACAAACCAATAGCTCAAAGGAGATACAAGAGCTGTGACAACTAATGCTGAATATACGAACAGAAATGCAAAACCTCTTCAAAAATGAAATCGATAAATTGAGGGAGGACATGAAGAGGACATGGGCTGAACATAAAGAAGAAATAGAAAAACTGAAAAAACAAATCACAGAACTTATGGAAGTGAAGGATAAAGTAGCAAAGATGGAAAAAAAAAATGGATACCTACAATGATAGATTTAAAGAGACAGAAGATAGAATTAGTGATTTGGAGGATGGAACATCTGAATTCCAAAAAGAAACAGAAACTATCGGGAAAAGAATGGAAAAATTTGAACAGGGTATCAGGGAACTCAAGGACAGTATGAACCGCACAAATATACGTGTTGTGGGTGTCCCAGAAGGAGAAGAGAAGGGAAAAGGAGGAGAAAAACTAATGGAAGAAATTATCACTGAAAATTTCCCAACTCTTATGAAAGACCTAAAATTACAGATCCAAGAAGTGCAGCGCACCCCAAAGAGATTAGACGCAAATAGGCGTTCTCCAAGACACTTACTAGTTAGAATGTCAGAGGTCAAAGAGAAAGAGAGGATCTTGAAAGCAGCAAGAGAAAAACAATCCATCACATACAAGGGAAACCCAATAAGACTATGTGTAAATTTCTCAGCAGAAACCATGGAAGCTAGAAGACAGTGGGATGATATATTTAAATTACTAAAAGAGAAAAACTGCCAACCAAGACTCCTATATCCAGCAAAATTATCCTTCAAAAATGAGGGAGAAATTAAAACATTCTCAGACAAAAAGTCACTGAGAGAATTTGTGACCAAGAGACCAGCTCTGCAAGAAATACTAAAGGGAGCACTAGAGTCAGAACCGAAAAGACAGAAGAGAGAGGTATGGAGAAGAGTGTAGAAAGAAGGAAAGTCAGATATGATATATATAATACAAAAGGCAAAATGGTAGAGGAAAATATTATCCAAACAGTAATAACAATAAATGTCAATGGACTGAATTCCCCAATCAAAAGACATAGAATGGCAGAATGGATTAAAAAACAGGATCCTTCTATATGCTGTCTACAGGAAACACATCTTAGATCCAAAGATAAACATAGATTGAAAGTGAAAGGCTGGGAAAAGATATTTCATGCAAATAACAACCAGAAAAGAGCAGGAGTGGCTATACTAATATCCAACAAATTAGACTTCAAATGTAAAACAGTTAAAAGAGACAAAGAAGGACACTATATACTAATAAAAGGAACAATTAAACAAGAAGACATAACAATCATAAATATTTACGCACCGAACCAGAATGCCCCAAAATACGTGAGGAATACACTGCAAACACTGAAAAGGGAAATAGACACAAATACCATAATAGTTGGAGACTTCAATTCCCCACTCTCATCAATGGACAGAACATCTAGACAGAGGATCAATAAAGAAATAGAGAATCTGAATATTACTATAAAGGAGCTAGACTTAACAGACATTTATAGGACATTACATCCCACAACAGCAGCATACACCTTTTTCTCAAGTGCTCATGGATCATTCTCAAAGATAGACCATATGCTGGGTCACAAAGCAAGTCTTAACAAATTTAAAAAGATTGAAATCATACACAACACTTTCTCGGATCATAAAGGAATGAAGCTGGAAATCAATAATAGGTGGAGTGCCAGAAAATTCACAAATACGTGGAGGCTCAACAACACACTCTTAAACAACGAGTGGGTCAAAGAAGAAATTGCTAGAGAAATTAGCAAATACCTCGAGGCGAATGAAAATGAAAACACAACATATCAAAACTTATGGGATGCAGCAAAGGCAGTGCTAAGAGGGAAATTTATTGCCCTAAATGCCTATATCAGAAAAGAAGAAAAGGCAAAAATTCAGGAATTAACTATCCATTTGGAAGAACTGGAGAAAGAACAGCAAGCTAATCCCAAAGCAAGCAAAAGGAAAGAAATAACAAAGATTAGAGCACAAATAAATGAAATTGAAAACATGAAAACAATAGAGAAAATCAATAAGGCCAGAAGTTGGTTCTATGAGAAAATCAATAAGATTGATGGGCCCTTATCAAGATTGACAAAAAGAAGAAGAGAGAGGATGCAAATAAATAAGATCAGAAATGGAAGAGGAGACATAACTACTGACCTCACAGAAATAAAGGAGGTAATAACAGGATACTATGAACAACTTTACGCTAATAAATACAACACTTTAGATGAAATGGACGGGTTCCTGGAAAGACATGAACAACCAACTTTGACTCAAGAAGACATAGATGACCTCAACAAACCAATCACAGGTAAAGAAATTGAATCAGTCATTCAAAAGCTTCCTAAAAAGAAAAATCCAGGACCAGAAGGCTTCACATCTGAATTCTATCAAACATTCCAGAAAGAATTAGTACCAACTCTCCTCACACTCTTCAAAAAAATCGAAGCGGAGGGAAAACTACCTAATTCATTCTATGAAGCCAACATTACCCTCATACCAAAACCAGGCAATGATATTACAAGAAAAGAAAACTACAGGCCGATCTCTCTAATGAATATAAATGCAAAAATCCTCAATAAAATTCTAGCAACTCGTATCCAACAACACATTAAAAGAATTATTCATCATGACCAAGTAGGATTCATCCCAGGTATGCAAGGATGGTTCAACATAAGAAAATCAATTAATGTAATACACCATATCAACAAATCAAAGCAGAAAAATCACATGATCATCTCAATTGATGCAGAGAAGGCATTTGACAAGATTCAACATCCTTTCCTGTTGAAAACACTTCAAAGGATAGGAATACAAGGGAACTTCCTTAAAATGATAGAGGGAATATATGAAAAACCCACAGCTAATATCATCCTTAATGGGGAAAAACTGAAAACTTTCCCCCTAAGATCAGGAACAAGACAAGGATGTCCACTATCACCACTATTATTCAACATTGTGTTGGAGGTACTAGACAGAGCAATTAGACAAGAAAAAGAAATACAAGGCATCAAAATTGGAAAGGAAGAAGTAAAACTATCACTGTTTGCAGACGATATGATACTATACGTCGAAAACCCGGAAAAATCCACAACAAAACTACTAGAGCTAATAAATGAGTACAGAAAAGTAGCAGGTTACAAGATCAACATTCAAAAATCTGTAGCATTTCTATACACTAGCAATGAACAAGCGGAGGGGAAAATCAAGAAACAAATCCCATTTACAATTGCAACTAAAAGAATAAAATACCTAGGAATAAATTTAACTAAAGAGACAAAAAACCTATATAAAGAAAACTACAAAAAACTGCTAAAAGAAATCACAGAAGACCTAAATAGATGGAAGGGCATACCGTGTTCATGGATTGGAAGACTAAATATAGTTAAGATGTCAATCCTACCTAAATTGATTTACAGATTCAATGCAATACCAATCAAAATCCCAACAACTTATTTTTCAGAAATAGAAAAACCAATAAGCAAATTTATCTGGAAGGGCAGGGTGCCCCGAATTGCTAAAAACATCTTGAGGAAAAAAAACGAAGCTGGAGGTCTTGCACTGCCTGACTTTAAGGCATATTATGAAGCCACAGTGGTCAAAACAGCATGGTATTGGCATAAAGATAGATATATCGACCAATGGAATCGAATAGAGTGCTCAGATATAGACCCTCTCATCTATGGACATTTGATCTTTGATAAGGCAGTCAAGCCAACTCACCTGGGACAGAACAGTCTCTTCAATAAATGGTGCCTAGAGAACTGGATATCCATATGCAAAAGAATGAAAGAAGACCCATATCTCACACCCTACACAAAAGTTAACTCAAAATGGATCAAAGATCTAAACATTAGGTCTAAGACCATAAAACAGAGGAAAATGTAGGGAGATATCTTATGAATCTTACAATTGGAGGCGGTTTTATGGACCTTACACCTAAAGCAAGAACACTGAAGAAGGAAATAAATAAATGGGAACTCCTCAAAATTAAACACTTTTGTGCATCAAAGAACTTCATCAAGAAAGTAGAAAGACAGCCTACACAATGGGAATCAATATTTGGAAACGACATATCAGATAAAGGTCTAGTATCCAGAATTTATAATGAGATTGTTCAACTCAACAACAAAAAGATAGCCAACCCAATTACAAAATGGGAAAAAGACTTGAATAGACACCTCTCAGAAGAGGAAATACAAATGGCCAAAAGGCACATGAAGAGATGCTCAACGTCCCTGGCCATTAGAGAAATGCAAATCAAAACCACAATGAGATATCATCTCACACCCACCAGAATGGCCATTATCAACAAAACAGAAAATGACAAGTGCTGGAGAGGATGCGGTGAAAGAGGCACACTTATCCACTGTTGGTGGGAATGTCAAATGGTGCAACCACTGTGGAAGGCAGTTTGGCGGTTCCTCAAAAAGCTGAATATAGAATTGCCATACGACCCAGCAATACCATTGCTGGGAATATACTCAAAGGAATTAAGGGCAAAAACTCAAACGGACATTTGCACACCAATGTTTATAGCAGCGTTATTTACAATTGCAAAGAGATGGAAACAGCCAAAATGTCCATCAACAGACGAGTGGCTAAACAAACTGTGGTATATACACACGATGGAATATTATGCAGCTTTAAGGCAGGATAAACTTATGAAGCATGTAATAACATGGATGGACCTAGAGAACATTATGCTGAGTGAGTCTAGCCAAAAACTAAAAGACAAATACTGTATGGTCCCAATGATGTGAATCGACACTCGAGAATAAACTTGGAATATGTCATTGGTAACAGAGTCCAGCAGGAGTTAGAAACAGGGTAAGATAATGGGTAATTGGAGCTGATGGGATACAGATTGTGCAATAGGACTAGATACAAAAACTCAAAAATGGACAGCACAATAATACCTAATTGTAAAGTAATCATGTTAAAACACTGAATGAAGCTGCATCCGAGCTATAGGTTTTTGTTTTGTTTTGTTTTGTTTTGTTCTTACTATTATTACTTGTATTTTTTTTTCTATATTAACATTCTATATCTTTTTCGGTTATATTGCTAGTTCTTCTAAACCGATGCAAATGTACTAAGAAACGAGGATCATGCATCTATGTGATGATGTTAAGAATTTCTGATTGCATATGTAGAATGGTATGATTTCTAAAAAAAAAAAATGGTCAGCACAATACTACCTAATTGTAATGTAATTATGTTAAAACACTGAATGAAGCTGCATCTGAGCTATAGTTTTTTTTTTCTTATATATTTTTGTACTTTTTATTTTTATTTTTATTTTCTCTCTATATTATCATTTTATTTCTTTTTCTGTTGTCTTGCTACTTCTTTCTCTAAATCGATGCATATGTACTAAGAAATGATGACCATACACCTATGTGATGATATTAAGAATTACTGATTGCATATGTAGAATGGAATGATTTCTAAATGTTGTGTTAGTTAATTTTTTTTAATTAATAAAAAAAAAAATGTTCAAACAACTCTCCTAAACAAATTCAATGAGATGGCTAACAAGATAAAGGATTTTAAGAAGATACTAGGTAAGTATAAGAAAAATTTGAAAATTTACATGGAAAAATAACAGAAAAAATACAGATCTTACAGAAATGAAGGATCCTGTACATGAAATTTTAAATATACTAGAAATACAACAGCACATTCAAAGAGGAAGAAAGGATCAGTAAGCTAGAATACAGAGCAACCAAATTCAAACAGACAAAAGAGCAAATGGAGGGAAAAAAAACAGAAAAATTTGAGCAAAGCCTCAAAAATGATTAACAACTTGAAGTATACAAACATACACAACATAGGTGCCAGAGAAGGAAAAGAGAAAAGGGCCAGGAAGAATAGTTGAGGAAATAATGGCTGAAAATTTCCCAACACTTAGAAAAGGCATAATTATGAAAATCCAAGAAGTTCAATGTACTGCAAACAGAATAAAGCTGAATAGACCCACTCCAAGACACTAATCAGACTGTCATATGCTAAAAGGAAAGAAGTCTGAAAGTAGCAAGAGAAAAGCATCTCGCTATTTACAAGGGATGCCAAATAAACTAACTGCTGATTTCTTATCAGATATCGTGGAGGTGAGAAGGCAGCGGTAAATATATTTAAGATACTATAAGAGAAAAACTACCAGCAAAGAATTCTTTGTCCAGTAAAGTTGTCCTTCAAAAATGAAAGGGAGTTTAAAATATTCACAGATAAAAAGAAGCTGGGAGAGTTCATAACAAGAGACCTGCTCTACAAGAAATACTAAAGGGAGTTCTGCCAGCTCAAAACAAAAGACGGGAGAAAGAGACTTGGAGGAGAGCATAGAAATGAAGAACATCAGTAAGGGTAACTAAAAGTATAAAAAGAGAAGAAAATCATTCCGGCAAAAAAAACAAAATAGTTGAAGGAGTGCTTTCATAATTTAACACTGAATGTTAATGGATTAAACTCCTCAATCAAAAGTTACAGATTGGGAGAATAGATTTAAAATTTTATTTATTTATTTATTTTTAAAATACAAATGGGCTAAAGTGAAAGGATGGAAAAACATATTTCGTGCAAGCAGTAGTCACGAAAAAGGCTGGGGTAGATATATGTGCTGGTTTGAAATGATGTACGTACCCTAGAAAAGCCATGTTCTAATCCTAATCACATTTTGTAAAGGCAGCCGTTTCTTCTAATCACTATTCAATGCTGTATGTTTGAGACTGTAATTAGATCATCTCCCTGGAGATGTGATTGAATCAAGAGTGGTTGTTAAACTGGATTAGGTGACGACAGGTCTTTACCCATCTGGGTGGGTCTTGATTAGTTTCTGAAGTTCTATAAGAGAGGAAACATTTTGGAGACTGAAGGAGATTGAGAGAGAGCAAAGCAGAAACATAGCCACGAGAAGCAGAGTCCACCAGTCCATGACCCTTGGAGATGAAGAAGGAAAATGCTTCCTGGGGAGCTTCATGAAACAGGAAGCCAGGAGAAGAAGCTAGCAGATGACACCATGTTCACCGTGTACCCTTCCAGATGAGAGAGGAACCCTGACCATGTTCACCATGTGCCTTTCCAATGACAGAGAAGCATAGACTGCATTCACAATGTGCCCTTCTATTTGAGAGAGAAACCCTGAACTTTGTCAGCCTTCTTGAATCAAGATATCTTTCCCTGGATGCCTTAGATTGGACATTTCTATAGACCTGCTTTAACTGGGACATTTTCTCAGCCTTAGAACTGTAAACTAGCAACCTATCAAATTCCATTCTGTTTCTGGTATATTGCATTCTGGCAGCTAGCAAACTAGAACAATATACTAATATTAGACAAAATAGACTTTAAATGCAAAAATGTTAAAAGAGATAAAGAAGGATACCATATACTAATAAAAAGGGCAACGCACAAGAAGAAATAACAATCATAAATATTTAGCACCTAAGCAAGGTGCCCCAAAGTACACAAGACTAACACTGGCAAAACTGATGAGAGTAATGGATGTCTCTACAATAATAGTGGGAGACTTCAACACACCACTTTCTTCAATAGATAGAACACCTAAACAAAAGATAAATAAGAAAACAGAGAATCTAAATAATATAATAAATGAACTAGACCTAAGAGACATACACAGAACATTGTACCCCAAAAGCAGCAGAATATACACTCTTCTCAAGTACTCATAGAACATTCTCCAGGATAGAGTACATGCTGGGAAACAAAACAGGTATTCATAAATTTAAATTAATAAATTTAAAACTGAAATTATAGAAAGCACTTTATCTGACCATAATACTATGAAGGTAGAAATCAGTAACAGCCAGAGAACTGCAAAATTAAAAAATAAACGCAAGTTAAACTACATGATCTTAAACAAGCAAGTGGGTCAAAGGAGAAATCATTAAAAATCTTGAAATGAATAAAAATGAGAACACAACATATCAAAACTTACGGGATGCAATGACAGGAGTGCTGAGAGGGAAATTTATAGACCTAAATACCTACATTAAAAAGGCAGAAAGAGTTAATCAAAGACCTCACTGAGCACCTGGAAAAACAAGAGAAAGAACAGCAAACTAAATCCAAAGCAAGCAGAAGGAAAGAAATAACAAAGATTAGAGCAGATATAAATGAGACTGAAAAAATAAGCAATAGAAACAATCAAAATTAAAAGTGGATTCTTTGAAGAGATCAATAAAATTGACAAACCCTTAGCTACGCTTACAAAGATAAAAACAGAGAAGATGTAAATAAAACCAGAAACAAGACAGGGGTCATTACCATGAACTCAGGAGTAATAAAAAGGATCATAAGAGGATATTATGAACAATGGTATGCCAACAAACTAGACAACTTAGGTGAAATGGATAATGTCCTAGAAACACATGAGCAACTTACACTTTGATTTGATAAGAAATAGAAGATTTCAACAAACCAAATTATAATTACAGAGATTAAATCAGTCATCAAAAATCTCCCAAGAAAGAAAGGCCCAGGACCAGATGGCTTCACAGGTCAATTGTACCAAGTATTCTGGGGAAAATTAATACCATTCCTGCTCAACTTCTACCAAAAAATTGAAGAACTCCCTAACTCAGTCTATGAAACCAATATCACCCTAATACCAAAGCCTGATAAACATAACATTAAAAAAAGAAAACTACAGCCCAATCTCTCAAATGAATATAGATACAAAAATCCTCAGTAAAACACTTGCATATCAAATCCAACAGCACAGTAACAGAATTATACACCATGACCAAGTGGGTTTTATTTCAGGTATGCCACAGTGGTTCAATACAAGAAAATCAATTAATGTAACACACAACATTAACGGAGTAAAATGGAAAAACCACGTGATGGTATCAACTGACATGGAAAAGGCATTTGACAAAATCCAGCATCCTTTATTGATAAAAACACTTTGAAAAACAGAAATAGAAGGAAACTGCCTCAACATGATAAAGGAAATATATGAAAAAAGCAAGGCTAACATCATACTCAATGGTGAGAGATGAAATCTTTCCCTCCAGATCAGGAATAGGACAAGGATGCCCAGTATCACCACTATTATTCAACATTGTCCTAGAAGGTACAGCTAGAGCCATTAGGCAAGAAAAAGAAATAAAAGGCATCCAAATAAGAAATGAGGAAGTAAAACCTTTACTATTTGCAGACAATAAGATTCTATATTTAGAAAGCCCTGGAAAAACTGTAACAAAGCTACCAGAGCTAATAAATGAGTTCAGCAAAGTAGTGGGAAACAATATCAAGACAGAAAAATAGTGGTGTTCTTGTACCCTAGTAAAGAGCTACCTAAGGAGGTAATCAAGAAAAAAAAATTACATTTACAATAGCAACTAAAAGATTCAAATATCTAGGAATAAATTTAATCAAGCATGTAAAGGACCTATACACAGAAAATCACAAAGCATTGCTAAAAGAAATTTTAAAAGCATAAATATATGGAAAGATATTCCATGTTAATGGATTGAAAAGATAAATATCATGAAGATCTCAATTCTACCCACACCAATCTGCAGATTCAATACAGTACCAATCAAAATTCTAACAGCCTACTTTTGCAGAAATGGAAAAGCTAATTATCTAATTTATTTGGAAGGGTAAGGGGCCTCAAATACCCAAAAACATCTTCAAATAGAACAATGAAGTGGAAGGACTCACACTTTCTGACTTTCAAGCATATTATAAAGCTACAGTAGTCAAAACAGCATGGTACTGGCAAAAAGATAGACATATTGCTCAAGGGACTGAATTGAGAGTTCAGAAATAGACCCTTAGATCTACAGTCAATCAATTTTGACAAGGCTCCCAAGCCCACTCAACTGAGACAGAACAGTCTCTTTAATAAATGGTGCTGGGAAAACTGGATATCCTTATCCAAAAGAATGAAAGAGGACCATTATCTCACTCTTTACAAAAATTAACTCAAAATGGGTCAAAGATCTAAATACAAGAGGCAGTAACATAAAACTCCTAGAAGAAAATGTAGGGAAACATCTTGAAGATTTTTTGATGGGCAGTCGTTTCCTAGACCTTACACCCAAAGCATAAACAACAAAAGAAAAAATAAATAGGACTTCCTCAAAGTTCAATACTTCTGGCTTCAAAGCACTTTGTCAAAAGCATGAAAAAGGAGCTGACTCAGTGAGAAAATATTTGGAAACCACATACTTGACAAGAGTTTTATATCCAGAATATACAAAGAAATCCTACAAATCAAACAATAAAAAGAAAATAACCCAATCATAAAATGAGCAACAGACATGCATAGACATTTTTCCAAAGAAGAAATACAAATGCCTAAGAAGCACATGAAAAGATGCTCATCTTCACTGGCTATAAGGGAAAGGCAAATCAAAACCACAATGAGATATCATTTCGCACCTACTAGAATGGCCACTACTAACAAACAGGAAACTACAAGTATTGCAGAGGATGTGGAAAAAATAGGAACACTTTTTCACTGCTGGTGGGAATGTAAAATGGTTCAGCCACTGTGGAAGACAGTTTGGTGGTTTCTCAGAAAAATAAGTATGGAGTTGCTTCACGATCCAGCAATCTTACTACTTGGTATATACCTAGTATTGAAGGCAGGTATGTGAACAGACATTTGCACAATGATGCTCACAGCAGCATTATTCACAATTGCCAAAAGATGGAAACAACCCAAGTGTTCATCAACAGATAAGTAGATAAAGTTTGGTACATTCATATGATTAAATATTAGCAGTGAGAAAGAATGACGTCCTGAAGCATGCAACAACATGGATAAACCTTGACTACATTGAGTGAAGTAAGTCAGACCCAAAAGGACAAATACTGTATGATATCACTGATATAAACTAAACTCAAGACATAAAATCTAGAATATAGGTTACCAAGAATGAGGCTAGAGAATGGGGAGCAGTTTCTTAAAATGTGCAAAATTTTTAAACTAAGTTGAATTTAAATGTTTAGATATGGACAGAGGTGATGGTAATACATTATTGTGAGTATAATTAATCATACTGAATTGTGTGTACATTTGTTTTTTAGGGGAAGTTTAGAGCCATGTTCACCAGAAGGAAAGCTAGAGGTTAAAACATGGGACTGTTTAACACAGTAAATCTTGGTGAACAGTGACTGGGATTAAAAGTACAATATAAAAAATTTATTCCACAAGCTAGAACAAATATATAATACTACAACAAGAGTTAATAATAAGAGTGTATATGGAAAAAATTGCAACAATTGTAAATTATGGACTACAGTTAACAGAATTATCTTAATATTTTTTCATCAAAAGTAACAAATGTACCATAGCAATGCCAGGGATCAATGATAGCAGGGGATAAATGGTATGGGATGTTTTGGGGTTTGTTTTCTGAGTAATGAAAATGCTTGCTTTGTTTTCTGAGTAATGAAAATGCTCTAAAATTGTAGTGATGAATACACAACTGTATGATGCTACTGTGAGCCACTGGTTGTAAACTTTGGATGAACTATATGATATGTGAATATATCTCTTTAAAATTACAATAAAAAAATGGCTACCATAGCATCAATGCCTGAATAACACAGCCCACCAACCCACAACTATCTAAATACCATCTGGTGAAGTGGCCATAGACTAGCTACATGCCTACCCCACAAACCCAACTCAAGCCTCCACTGTTACTAATCCTATGCTTCAGTGTGCTACCCCTGCAGCTGGAAGGAGCAGCCCTGGACTGTCCTTACTTAATTCATCAGGCAACCATCAATGTGGCTTACAACGTGCTGAAAAGATATACCCTTTATAGATAAATTATCTATTGATCATCTCAATACCGCACCCAAGAATGAATTCAGCAGCTGCAGGGTTGAATGCAGATAAATCCTGGCCCTCACTCAATTGTATGTAACTAGCCAGGACCCCTCTAGTCCTCACTTTTCCTGTTGGATAGCCCCCTGGGAAGGTGCTGCCCCCTCAGTGAGCTGGCCACCAAAGATGACTTGTCTGGGCCCTGTTGATGATACAGATCCTCACAACAGAGCCACCAACAGTGGAGACTAAATTCCCCCAGGACATGCTTTTAATAGGTTTTCCTTGCTTAAGTGGCACAACCCCAGTTACTACCTCTAATCTAGTTATCCAACAACAGCTTCAGAAATGTCTTCTCCAATATACCCCACCCACCCCCTTTCACCCTTCACCCCCCAAGTTGCATTTCCCCGAGACTGCCATGTGCTTTCCTAGAAATACCAGCAACTAAGACCATATTACTAAACTGTGAATGATAAACCCCATGACTGCAACATCACCATACAATGTACACAAACAGTATGGGAGGCCAAATGTGCTCACAAAACTATACCATGCAGAGAATTAACATCACACAATGCCTCCCCCACCCTTTGCTGGAGGATCTGCCAACCTATATATTCTTATATCTCCACAGTGTCTCCTATTGGCCATCAGGCTAGCAAACACTCTTCTCCTTTAAGATCTCCACAACACAAACAGCCAACATAATCCATTCCTAACATCCCTGATGCTAAGACATCACAGGATCAACTAACTGTAGTGATGAAAATTAGATAGGGGCTTTTCACATGATCATAATTTCTTAGCATCTTGGACCCTGTCATTAATTTCACAGTGACTATCCCTGACACCTGCTTATACAAAATAAACAGCTTCTACCTCTCTTTCCTACTTCCTACCTGGTTCATGTCCCCACAAAAGTCAAATACAAACTCCCCAGGTCCACTGTAACCCCTTGCTGTTTGCCTGGTTGGTTTAGCCAACCCTCCTGATGAGTTACCCCAAGGGACCTGTGAGGCATGCTGCTCTTCTCTGTTCCAGGACCTGTGAGTGCTCATAAACCCTTTTTTCATACCTCTCAGGCATTGCTCATCCTCACTGCCCCTAACTATATAAAGTTCCTCACTCCTTACCATATATTTCAACAAAGTATAAAGGAACAATTGAAAAACTATATGCAAAACATGAAGCAGGACTTCCGGAGAAGATGGCGGCTTAGTAAGACGCGCGGATCTTAGTTTCTTCTCCAGGACAGCTACTAGGGGAGTAGAAACGATACAGAACAGCGCCCAAAGCCACAACAGAGATAAAAAAGACAGCGTACCCCATCCTGGAACGGCTGGCTGGCTGAGAGAAGCCGCTCAGGTGAGATCGCCGAGGCGCGCGGGCTTCACCGGGCGGGGCGGCAAGCGGCCAGAGTCACTCCCTTCCCCCTTCCCGGGCCGCTTGGGAGAATTGGAGAGGCGGTCCCCTGAAACCGCGGCGGCTGGTGCCCACACCACGCGCAGCCCCCTGGACCAACTGAGAGAATTGGATCGGAAATCCCCAGGCCGCGGAGAATGGTGACGGGTGGGGGAGGCCCCTTCCAAACCCGTGACTCCCCGGGAACGTGCACCCTCCCGGGCGGGCCGCTGCCGCTGGCGCCCTCCCGCCACGCTTGTCGCCCAGGCGACTAGGAAATTCAGAGGGGCACTTTCCCAGGCTGCGGCGGCCAGCAACCCTCCCCGCATTCGGACCCCGGGCCGGCTCGAACCCTTCCAAGCCGCTTCGGCTAGCGAACCTCCCGGACGGCGAGAGTTTTCCAAAGTTAAAGGTCCCACAGCACCTTTTACTGGTGGGACCCGCAGACAAACGAGTGCCACGAGCGCCACCTACTGGGCAGGATAAGAAAAACAGAACCCAGAGATTTCACAGAAAAATCTTCCAAACTTTTGGATCCAATACCTAGGGAAATCTGTCTAAATGCGCAGACGCCAACAGAAGATAACGGATCATGCTCAAATAATTGAAAATATGGCCCAGTCAAAGGAACAAACCAATAGTTCAAATGAGATACAGGAGCTGAGACAACTAATGCTGAATATACGAACAGAAATGGAAAACCTGTTCAAAAACGAAATCGATAAATTGAGGGAGGACATGAAGAAGACATGGGCTGAACATAAAGAAGAAATAGAAAAACTGAAAAAACAAATCACAGAACTTATGGAAGTGAAGGACCAAGTAGAAAAGATAGAAAAAACAATGGATACCTACAATGATAGATTCAAAGAGACAGAAGATAGAATTAGTGATTTGGAAGATGGAACATCTGAATTCCAAAAACAAACAGAAACTATCGGGAAGAGAATGGAAAAATTTGAACAGGGTATCAGGGAACTCAAGGACAATATGAACCGCACAAATATACGTGTTGTGGGTGTCCCAGAAGGAGAAGAGAAGGGAAAAGGAGGAGAAAAACAAATGGAAGAAATTTTCACTGAAAATTTCCCAACTCTTATGAAAGACCTAAAATTACAGATCCAAGACGTGCAGCGCACCCCAAAGAGATTAGACCCAAATAGGCGTTCTCCAAGACACTTACTAGTTAGAATGTCAGAGGTCAAAGAGAAAGAGAGGATCTTGAAAGCAGCAAGAGAAAAACAATCCGTCACATACAAGGGAAACCCAATAAGACTATGTGTAGATTTCTCAGCAGAAACCATGGAGGCTAGAAGACAGTGGGATGATATATTTAAATTACTAAAAGAGAAAAACTGCCAACCAAGACTCCTATATCCAGCAAAACTGTTCTTCAAAAACGAGGGAAAAATTAAAACATTCTCAGACAAAAAGTCACTGAGAGAATTTGTGACCAAGAGACCAGCTCTGCAAGAAATACTAAAGGGAGCACTAGAGTCAGAACCAAAAAGACAGAAGAGAGAGGTATGGAGAAGAGTGTAGAAAGAAGGAAAGTCAGATATGATATATATAATACAAAAGGCAAAATGGTAGAGGAAAATATTATCCAAACAATAATAACACTAAATGTTAATGGACTGAATTCCCCAATCAAAAGACACAGAATGGCAGAATGGATTAAAAAACAGGATCCTTCTATATGCTGTCTACAGGAAACACATCTTAGACCCAAAGATAAACATAGGTTGAAAGTGAAAGGTTGGGAAAAGATATTTCATGCAAATAACAACCAGAAAAGAGCAGGAGTGGCTATACTAATATCCAACAAGTTAGACTTCAAATGTAAAACAGTTAAAAGAGACAAAGAAGGACACTATATACTAATAAAAGGAACAATTAAACAAGAAGACATAACAATCATAAATATTTACGCACCGAACCAGAATGCCCCAAAATACGTGAGGAATACACTGCAAACACTGAAAAAGGAAATAGACACAAATACCATAATAGTTGGAGACTTCAATTCCCCACTCTCATCAATGGACAGAACATCTAGACAGAGGATCAATAAAGAAATAGAGAATCTGAATATTACTATAAAGGAGCTAGACTTAACAGACATTTATAGGACATTACATCCCACAACAGCAGCATACACCTTTTTCTCAAGTGCTCATGGATCATTCTCAAAGATAGACCATATGCTGGGTCACAAAGCAAGTCTTAACAAATTTAAAAAGACTGAAATCATACACAACACTTTCTCGGATCATAAAGGAATGAAGTTGGAAATCAATAATAGGCGGAATGCCAGAAAATTCACAAATACGTGGAGGCTCAACAACACACTCTTAAACAACGAGTGGGTCAAAGAAGAAATTGCAAGAGAAATTAGTAAATACCTCGAGGCAAATGAAAATGAAAACACAACATATCAAAACTTATGGGATGCAGCAAAGGCAGTGCTAAGAGGGAAATTTATTGCCCTAAATGCCTATATCAGAAAAGAAGAAAAGGCAAAAAATGCAGGAATTAACTGTTCACTTGGAAGAACTGGAGAAAGAACAGCAAACTAATCCCAAAGCAAGCAAAAGGAAAGAAATAACAAAGATCAGAGCAGAAATAAATGAAATTGAAAACATGAAAACAATAGAGAAAATCAATAAGACCAGAAGTTGGTTCTATGAGAAAATCAGTAAGATTGATGGGCCCTTATCAAGATTGACAAAAAGAAGAGAGAGGATGCAAATAAATAAGATCAGAAATGGAAGAGGAGACATAACTACTAACCTCACAGAAATAAAGGAGGTAATAACAGGATACTATGAACAACTTTACGCTAATAAATACAACAATTTAGATGAAATGGACGGGTTCCTGGAAAGACATGAACAACCAACTTTGACTCAAGAAGACATAGATGACCTCAACAAACCAATCACAAGTAAAGAAATTGAATTAGTCATTCAAAAGCTTCCTAAAAATAAAAGTCCAGGACCAGATGGCTTCACATGTGAATTCTACCAAACGTTCCAGAAAGAATTAGTACCAATTCTCTTCAAACTCTTCAAAAAAATCGAAGTGGAGGGAAAACTACCTAATTCATTCTATGAAGCCAACATCACCCTCATACCAAAACCAGGCAAAGATATCGCAAAAAAAGAAAACTACAGGCCAATCTCTCTAATGAATATAGATGCAAAAATCCTCAATAAAATTCTAGCAAATTGTATCCAACAACACATTAAAAGAATTATACATCATGACCAAGTAGGATTCATCCCAGGTATGCAAGGATGGTTCAACATAAGAAAATCAATTAATGTAATACACCATATCAACAAATCAAAGCAGAAAAATCACATGATCATCTCAATTGATGCAGAGAAGGCATTTGACAAGATTCAACATCCTTTCCTGTTGAAAACACTTCAAAAGATAGGAATACAAGCGAACTTCCTTAAAACGATAGAGGGAATATATGAAAAACCCACAGCTAATATCATCCTCAATGGGGAAAAATTGAAAACTTTCCCCCTAAGATCAGGAACAAGACAAGGATGTCCACTATCACCACTATTATTCAACATTGTGTTGGAAGTTCTAACCAGAGCAATTAGACAAGAAAAAGAAATACAAGGCATCAAAATTGGAAAGGAAGAAGGAAAACTATCACTGTTTGCAGACGATATGATACTATACGTCGAAAACCCGGAAAAATCCACAACAAAACTACTAGAGCTAATAAATGAGTACAGCAAAGTAGCAGGTTACAAGATCAACATTCAAAAATCTGTAGCATTTCTATACACTAGTAATGAACAAGCTGAGGGGGAAATCAAGAAACGAATCCCATTTACAATTGCTACTTAAAGAATAAAATACCTAGGAATAAATTTAACTAAAGAGACAAAAAACCTATATAAAGAAAACTACAAAAAACTGCTAAAAGAAATCACAGAAGACCTAAATAGATGGAAGGGCATACCGTGTTCATGGATTGGAAGACTAAATATAGTTAAGATGTCAATCCTATCTAAATTGATTTACAGATTCAATGCAATACCAATCAAAATCCCTACAACTTATTTTTCAGAAATAGAAAAACCAATAAGCAAATTTATCTGGAAGGGCAGGGTGCCCCAAATTGCTAAAAACATCTTGAGGCAAAAAAACGAAGCTGGAGGTCTAGCGATGCCGGACTTTAAGGCATATTATGAAGCCACAGTGGTCAAAACAGCATGGTATTGGCATAAAGATAGATATATCGACCAATGGAATCGAATAGAGTGCTCAGATATAGACCCTCTCATCTATGGACATTTGATCTTTGATAAGGCAGTCAAGCCAACTCACCTGGGACAGAACAGTCTCTTCAATAAATGGTGCCTAGAGAACTGGATATCCATATGCAAAAGAATGAAAGAAGACCCATCTCTCATACCCTATACAAAAGTTAACTCAAAATGGATCAAAGATCTAAACATTAGGTCTAAGACCATAAAACAGTTAGAGGAAAATGTTGGGAGATATCTTATGAATCTTACAACTGGAGGCGGTTTTATGGACCTTAAACCTAAAGCAAGAACACTGAAGAAGGAAATAAATAAATGGGAACTCCTCAAAATTAAACACTTTTGTGTATCAAAGAACTTCATCAAGAAAGTAGAAAGACAGCCTACACAATGGGAGACAATATTTGGAAATGATATATCAGATAAAGGTCTAGTATCCAGAATTTATAAAGAGATTGTTCATCTCAACAACAAAAAGACAGCCAACCCAATTACAAAATGGGAAAAAGACTTGAACAGACACCTATCAGAAGAGGAAATACAAATGGCCAAAAGGCACATGAAGAGATGCTCAATGTCCCTGGCCATTAGAGAAATGCAAATCAAAACCACAATGAGATATCATCTCACACCCACCAGAATGGCCATTATCAACAAAACAGAAAATGACAAGTGCTGGAGAGGATGCGGAGAAAGAGGCACACTTATCCACTGTTCGTGGGAATGTCAAATGGTGCAACCACTGTGGAAGGCAGTTTGGCGGTTCCTCAAAAAGCTGAATATAGAATTGCCATACGACCCAGCAATACCATTGCTGGGAATATACTCAAAGGACTTAAGGGCAAAGACACAAACGGACATTTGCACACCAATGTTTATAGCAGCGTTATTTACAATTGCAAAGAGATGGAAACAGCCGAAATCTCCATCAACAGAAGAGTGGCTAAACAAACTGTGGTATATACATACGATGGAATACTATGCAGCTTTAAGACAGGATAAACTTATGAAGCATGTAATAACATGGATGGACCTAGAGAACATTATGCTGAGTGAGTCTAGCCAAAAACTAAAGGACAAATACTGTATGGTCCCACTGATGTGAACAGACATTCGAGAATAAATTTGGAATATGTCATTGGTAACAGAGTCCAGCAGGAGGTAGAAACAGGGTAAGATAATGGGCAATTGGAGTTGAAGGGATACAGACTGTGCAACAGGACTAGATACAAAAACTCAAAAATGGACAACACAATAATACCTAATTGTAAAGTAATCTTATTAAAATACTGAATGAAGCTGCATCTGAGCTATAGGTTTTTGTTTTGTTTTGTTTTGTTTTGTTTTGACTTTACTATTATTACTTTTATTTTTGTCTCTATATTAACATTCTATATCTTTTTCGGTTATGTTGCTAGTTTTTCTAAACCGATGCAAATGTACTAAGAAATGATGATCATGCATCTATGTGATGATGTTAAGAATTACTGATTGCATATGTAGAATGGTATGATTTCTAAATGTTGGGTTAATTTCTTTTTTTCCGTTAATTAAAAAAAAAAAAGAGAAGGGGTAATTGGAGCTGAAGGGATACAGACTGTACAACGGGACTGGATATAAAAACTCAGAAATGGACAGCACAATACTACCCAATTGTAATGCAATTATATTAAAACACTGAATGAAGCTGCATGTGAGGTATAGATTTTTTGTTTTTTTTTTCTTTCTATTAATGTTTTAATTCTTATTCTGTTGTCTTTTTATTTCTTTTTCTAAATCGATGCAAATGTACTAAGAAATGATGAATATGCAACTATGTGATGTTATTAAGAATTACTGATTGTACATGTAGAATGGAATGATTTCTAATTGTTTTGTTAATTCTTTTTTTAATTAATAAAAAAAACATGAAGCATACTTTGAAACATGTATAAAAACTGAAAGTGGATCACAGATCTAAATGTAAAACCTAAAACCATAAAATCTCTAAAAGAAAATCACTGGGACAAAAAGTTGGACTTCATCAAAACGTAAAACCTCTGCTCTTCCAAAGACAATGTTAGAGTAAAGAGAGGCCACAGATGGGGAGAAAATATTTGCAAATCATACATCTGATAGAGGACTTGTATCCAAAATATATAAATACTATCAAGGCTCATTAGGAAAACAACTCAAAACTAATGGAAAATATTTGAGCGGGTACCTCACCAAGGAAGAAATATGGATGTTAAGTAAGCACATGAAAAGATGCTCAATATTATTAGCCATTAAGGAAATGCACACTAAAACGACTATAAGATACCACTATACACCCACTAGAATATCTAAATCTCCGAAAGCCTGACCACAGAAAGGGTTGAAGACACAGAGTCAAAATGCAGATAAACTGCTAATGGAAATGTAAACTGAAACAACCACTTAGGAAAACTGTTTTCTTCAAAGTTAAGTATACACCAACCATGTGATCCAACTATTCCATTCCTGTAATTACCCAAGAGAAATGAAAGCCTATAGCCAAAAGAATACTTGTATATGACTATTCATAGTAGCTTAATTTACAATAGCCAAAAACTGAAAATAAATGTCCATCAACAGATGAACAAATAAATTGTGGCATATCAACACAATGCAAGACTACATAGCAATAAAAAATGAAGTACTGAGAGATGCAACACCATGGATGAAGCTCAAACTATGTTGAATGAAATAAAATAGACACAAAAGAATATAAACTGTATGATTTTGTGAATATAAACTGCATGATTTCATTTATATAAAACTCTAAAAATTGCAAACTAATCTACAGTGATAGGAAGTGATCAGTGGTTATCTGGGATGGGGCTAAGAACAAGGGAGAGTGGAACTAAAAGGTGGTTAGAGAATTTTGTAGGGATTTAGGATTTTTTTTTTTTTTTTTTTGCTTAGGAATATAACCCAAATCCCACTCCTTATTCCTCCCTGCTCCCACAAGATCTGGCAGCAAAAACATACACAGCCTTATAAGCTCTAGGTGGCAAAAGGTAGAATTCAGGGATATAGAGCAGTTAGAAATTTAGGAGAGGAAATCCAGAAGCAGGAGAACTGCAGAAGGAGTGAGGTCAATCTGAGTACAAATTCTGTCCAAATTTCTGACTGACAACTAATTGCATAGGGTGAGATTTGTGTGTTTGATCCTCTTTTGATCAAGTGTATTACTTAACCCATACACAGTCTGAGGTGTCAAAGGTCAGAACTTACGGATGAAAGAATCATTGGATATTTAGGAAAGATATCTCGAGGCAAGGGAACCAGAGAAGGTCAATTCCTAACTCTGAGTAGAAGGTCAGACCAAATATCCTTTCCAGATCTCTCAACTACGCAGATTCAAGGGAGACCCCTAAGGCCTCTTAGTCTTCAAAAAAACAGCTGCTAGAAGCCGAGAGAGAAATAAAAATGAAATACTAAGAAGTTTACCCAAAAGAATGCAAAAAAGAAGAAAGAATGAACAAAAAAAAGAGATACAGAGAGAAAGATACATCATGCAAACATATACAAAGGCTAAGAAAGATTGAGTGGCTAAAAAAAAGAGTATTTTTACTAGAGACAAAGAGGGCTGTTTTCAAAAGAGTCTACACAGCAAGAAGATACAACAAATACCAATGTATATGTGCCGAATAAAGGCTCTGAAATATGTGAAGCTAAAATGGAGAGAACTAAGGGGAGAAAGAGACAAATCTACAGTGATTTGGAGATTTTAACACACTTCTCTCAGTTGTTGATAGAACAATTAGACCATTAAAAAACAGTAAAGCCATACAAAATCTGAACCACAATATCAACTACTTTAAAGAAAATTAAATGTATACAACACTGCACCCAACAGCAAAACACATTCTTCCCAAATGTACATGCAACGTCCATCAAGATAAAACATATTCTGGGCTATAAAACACATCTCAAAAGCTTTCAAAAAACTAACAAAGAATATATTCTCTGTCCACAGTGGAATTAAATTCAAAAATAGCAACAATAAAATTGTTGTTTTATTTTTTAATAAATATCTCAAAAAGCCTTAACTATTTGAAAATTAAACACACTCTACTTTGAATTAAATAGTAGCAAAGGTACATCATATAAAAATTCTGGGCATGCAGATAAACAGTACTCTGAGGAATTTATACCTTTAGATGTTAATATTACAAAAGCAGAAAGATCTAAAACTGATTAACCAAAAGTTCCATCTCAAGAAGCTATAAAAAGAAGTAATGAATGAAGAAAGAGGAAAGAAATAAAGAGTGGAAATCAATTAAACAGAAACAGACCAACAATAGATAAAGATTAAAGAAACCAAAAGGTAAGTCTTTGAAAAAATAAATCAGAGAATGTCAATGAGATGTTGGAGTGAGATTCTTCAGGTTTTCTTTCCTTGCACAAAAAGCTTTGAACAAGCAAAACCATCTTTCTTAGAGGAGGAATGGGGAATTAATGCATAATGGGTACAGAATTTCTGTTGGGAGTGATGGAAAAATTTTGATGATGGAAGGGGGTAAAAGTAGCACAAAATTGTGAATGTGATTTATTCCACTAAGTTGATAAGATGGAAAAGTTTATGTTGTTAAATTAAACAAACAAACAAAAAACTCAGGGACAAAAGAGACAATGGCAATTAAATGCAATAAATGATCCTGGACTTGATCTAATAATGGAGAAAATGTCCAAAAGGACATTATTGAGACAACTGAGAAAATTGGAATATTGACTGTATGCTCTATGATCAAAGTTAAAATCTCTTGAGCTTGACAGTGTACTTAATGTGGTTACATAAGTGAGTAGCCTTGTTCTTAGGAAATACATAGAAGCAGAGTAAGGTTTAAGGAGCATGATGTATTCAATCTACTCAAATGTTTACAAAATAGACAGACAGATAAATAATATACCAAATGTGGTAAAATGTTAAAAGTTGGGACGCATGCTAGGTAGGGGATATAGTGGAGTTCTCTGTATTAGTGTATTATTTTTGTAACTTTCCTGTATATATTTTTTTAAGTTATAAAAAATCAGTAAAAGTAATAAATTTCCAGACTAATCCAGAAAAAAAAAGAAGACAAATATTACCCACATCAGTCATGAAAGACATCAGCACAGATGCCAAAGGCATTAACATAATAAGGAAATAATATAAACTTTGTGTTAATAAATTTGACTTAAGAAGAAATGGACTAACTCCCTGAAAGATACAACTTAACATATCTGTCACAAGAATAATAAGAAATCTAAATAGTTCATAAATTCCATTCACAAATAAAAACATTCTCACAAAGGACATTCTGAGATTACCTGACTTCACTGTTTAATTCCATGAAACACTTAGGGTTTAGGGAAAGAAAACATCAGTCCTACACAAACTCTCAGAAAACAGATGGGGAATATTTTCCAAGGTATTGTATGAGGCTGGTATCACTCTGACATCAAAACTCAACAGAGCTACTAAGTGCACAGAAAGTTGCGTATCCAGATCCTGCTTTAACATAGGTACAAAATCTTATTTCTTTCTAGAAACATAATTAAAGAGAATAATATATCATGAATAAGTATGGTTAATCCCAGGAATGAAAGGTTATTTAACAGGTGAAAATTCTGCACTTCATCATATTACCAGCATAAAGGAATCACGTGATCAGGTCCATAAATGAAGAATAAGCATTTGACAAAATACCACAACTTTTTGTGTTAAAAACTCACACTAGGAATAGAAGGAACTGAATCGCTACCTGATAAAAGAGTCCTATGAAAAACGTACATCATACTCAATGGTGAAAGACAGAAAGCTTTCTACCTAGATCAGGAAAGGCAAGACTGTCTACTCTCACTATTTCTATTAGCTATTACACCAGAGGTCCTAGCCAGTCTATCCAGGCAAAAGGAAACAGAAGTGAATCTGTATTTGCAGAAGTCATGGTTCCATATTATGATATGCAAAAATCAATTGTATTCCTATATGATGGAAACAAAATAATTGAAAAATGAAATTATAAAACAATTCCTTTTACAGAGCATCAAAAAACAGATGTGTAATACTACATACTGAACACTATAAAACAATGCTGCAAAAACTTTACAAGACCTAAATAAATGAAGAAATATAAAACATTGATGGGTTGGAAGACTCAATCTTGTTAAGATGCCAATTCTTCACAAATTGGTCTCTAGATTCAATGTATTTCCAATAAAGACCCTAGCAGGCTTTTTGGTAGAAAGCTGATTCTTAAATTTATATAGAAATGTGAAGGACCTAGAATAGCTAAAACAATTTTTTTTTAAAAGTTGGAAAATGTACACCAGATGATTCAACTGACCTTAAGAATTATTATAAAGCAAGAAAACTCAGAAAAGTTTAAGGCAAGAGCATAAAGATTAATACAAAAGAATGCACATTCCAGAAATAGACCCACATGTATACATTCAAAGAATTTTCAACAGAGGTGCCAAGGTAATTCAATGGGGAAAAAGTAGTCTTTTCAAAAATGGTACTGGAAAATAATATCTCTATGGAAAAAAAGTTAACCTTAACCTTACCTCATACTGTACATAATAATAAACTCAAAATAGATCACAATTTAAACTCTTAATCAACTTTCAGGAAAAAAATAGGATAAATTCTCTGCACCCTCTGGGTAAGCAAAGATCTTTTAGGAAAAAGCATATGCCATATGAGAAAGTGAGTAAACTGAACTTCATTAAATTAAAAATATTTACTTAGGAAAAAACCCTTAAGGAACTACCTCAAACTGTTGAGCTGTGTTCCAGTAGCCTTGATTCTTGAAGATGATTCTATAAGATATAGCTTTTACATTGTGACTGTGTAATTGTGAAAGCCTTGCATCTGATGCTCCTTTTATCAAGGGTATGGACAGATGAGTAAAAAAAAAATGGATGAAAAATAAATAAATATGGGGGAATAAGGGGTAAAATAAATTAGGTAGATTGAAATACTAGTGATCAGTGAGAGGGAGGGGTAAGGGATAGGGGAGGTATGAGTTTTTTCTTTTTATTTCTTTTTTTCAAGCAATGCAAATGTTATAAAAATGATCATGGTGATGAATATATATTCTAAGCCGCTGATTGTCCACCATGTATGGACTGTATGTATGTGTGTGAAGATTTTTCAATAAAAGTAAAATTCTATTAAAAAAGAAAGAAACCCTTGAGAAAGTAAAAAAGCAAAGCAAAGACTGGGAGAAAATACCTGCAAATAGATACCTATGTAAAGCCAGAATATATAAAGAACTCTTACAACTCAAGACTAACAAAGCAATTTTTTCAAATACGGCAAAGATGTGGACAGATAATTCACAAAAGAAGATAAAATAATGGGCAAGACACACCTGAAACAATGTTTAAAATCACTAATAATCAGGGAAATGCTAATTAAAACTACAATGAGATAATGGTAACATTACACATCCACTAGAAAGGCTAAAATTAAAGACTGATGATAACACTGGAACCCTCATATACTGGTGGGAACGTAAAATAGTACAACCACTTTGAAAAATAGTTATCCAGTTTCTTATGAAGTTAAACATAAACCTACCCCAGTCAATTCCATTCCTATTTATTTCCCCAAAGAAATGAAAACATGTCCACACAAAATCTTGGACACAAATTTTTGTAACAGATCATTCACAGTAGCTAAAAGCAAACAACAACCCAAACATCCTTCAACTGGTGAATGAACAAAGAAATGGTATATTCATACAAAGAAATACTACTCCGAAAGAAAATGGAACAAATTACTGACATATACATCATCATCTCAAAAACAATGCTAACATATCAACATGGCAAAATAAACAGCTACTGAAAAATCTCTCCTGGAAGAGTCAGTGAAAACGGGAAACAATTCTTAATTGTTCAGAAATATGGAGGAGGATATGGACTGGAGAGGGAGCCTACAAATGCCAAATTGAAGAAATAGAAGAACATGAGGTAGGAAGTTTCTGCTCTTCTCCCCCTCACCTGGTCTCATACACAGCACAGAATGGACAGAGAAACAGCACAGGAGGGACCCGCCCCAACAGGGACACAGAACACAATTTCTCTCACAGCAGTGCGGCAGACCTTTCAGAGACCCAGGGACCAGGAGAAAACATTTCAAAGCCCAGATCACTGAGAAACAGAGTCTGATAAAATGTGGACAGCAGCTGTGTTTCCAGCCCTGGGTCTTCAAGTTCTTCCCCCACCCGAGAGAAAGGGCAGTGGGAGGCCTGATCTCTGCCTGCAAGGTTACAGAATGGGACAGCCGGGGGTGTACTTCGCCACAAAAGGGAGGACATAGATCCATAATGAGCCAGATTTTGACCAGATAAGAGAGGGAACAGGAAACCTGCAGGTTCAGCCCAGTATGGTGATAAAAACAACTCTGAGGACAATCAAGTCATCAAACAGAGCCATTTGCTCCACAGACCAGAAATGCAAGGAAATTGAAGGCCTTTTTCAGTGACTATCCAGAAAATTATTTCAGTCCGACTGGAGCAGGTCTAGACCCCCAGCACAAGAACCTGCCCCCATTTTGGCTGAGAAACACAGACAACCCAAATATTAAAGCAGTGCCCTAAAGCAAACCTAGGTCTTACAGGGTGGTAAAAAACAGCACCACTGGGAAAGAGTAGACTTGTTGCACCCACAAACAGAAACATTGTTGTGGTAACCAATGCCTACTACCCCCACCCTTGAGGCAGAGGTAGGCCACAGTAGGTGCCCGGTTTTGTGGGGAAATTGGGGACAGCTAATCTGACAACCGGCCAGTGAGAGAGATGAGCAGATAGAGAACAAATTCAACCAACAGGAAAACCCTGGGCAAAAGTGAGAAAATGACCTTAGAATAAACTAAGCAAGAAATTGAGATGTCCCAACACTGCAAAAAAATCACAACTCATACCAGGAAGAGCAAAGATATGGCCCAGCCAAAGAAACAAACTAATGCCTCAATTGAGATACAGGAATTGAAACATCTAATTAACAATGTTCAAACAAATCTTTTAAATAAATTCACTTAAATGGAGGAAAATGTGGAAAAAGAGATGAAGGATATAAAGAAGACTTCAGATTCCCAGTCCATGCACTTCCCCCAAAAAAACAAACAAAAAAGCAAAACAAACAAGAAAACCAAACAAACAAACAAAAAATTCAACAAATGGTACTGCAATAACTGGATACTCACATGGAAAAATAATGAAATGTGATGCTGTCATACAGCACACACACACACAAAAAGAAGACATTAGGTGTCCATACAGAAGAACTTGAAAGCTTGAAAAGACAAATGGCAGAACTTATGGAAATGAAAGGGACAGTAGAAGAAATGAAAAACAGTAGAGACATACAACAGCAGATGTGAAGAGGCAGAAGAAAGGATTAGTGAACTAGAGAACAGCACATCTGAAATCCTACATAAAAAAAACAGATGGGGGGTGTGAGGGTAGTTCAGTGGTAAAATTCTTGCCTGCCACTCCACGTAGGAGACCAGGGTTCGATTCCCAGCCCTTGCACTTTCCCCTAAAATAAACAAACAAACAAAAAACAAATGGTGCTGCAATAACAGGATACTCACATGGAAAAAGAATGAAATGTGACCCCGTCATATAGCATACCAAAAAACAGATAAGGAAAATAGAAAAATATGACCTGGGTCTCAGAACTGAATGACATATGAAGTGCATATATATACATGTTATGGGTGTCCCAAAAGGAGAAGAGATGGGGAAAGGAACAGAGAGAACATTGGAGGATATAATCACTGAAAATTTCCTATCTCTTAAGAAAGACATAAAACTACAGATCCAAGAAGCATAGCATAACACAAATAGAACAGCTCCAAATAGACCTACCTCAAGACACTTACTAATCAGACTGTCAAATGTCAAAGACAAAGAAAAAATTCTGAAAGCAGCAAGAGAAAAGCAATCCATCACATATAAGGGACGCTCAGTAAGACTAAATTCAGATCTCTCTGCAGAAACATGGAGGTGAGAAGACAGTAGGTCTTAAGATACTGAAATAGAAGAACTGCCAGCAAAGAATTCTACATCTGGCAAAACCGTCCTTCAACAATGAGGGAGAGTTTAAAATATTTGCAGATAAATAGACACTGAGAGCATTCATGAACGAGAAACCTGCTCTACAAGAAATACTAAAGGGAGCACTACAGGCAGACAGGAAAAGACAGGATACAGAGGTTTGGAGAAGGGTGTAGAAATGAAGATTAGCAGGAATGGTAACCAATAGGGTTAAAGGAGAGAAAAAAATAAGATATGACAGATAAAATCCAAAAGAACAAAAGGGTTGAATAAAGTACAGCCTTTACAGTAATAACATTAAATTCTAATGGATTAAATTCCCAATCAAAAGACATAGATTGGCAGACTTAATAAAAATAAAATAAAAAACAAAAATCAGGATCCATCTATATGCTGTCTATAAGAGACTCACTTAAGACCCCAGGACAAACAATGGTTGAAAATCAAAGGTTGGAAAAGATATTCCATGCAAACCACAATCAGGCAAATTAGACTTCAAATATAAAACAATTAAGGAGACAAAGAAGGACACTATGTATTAATAAAAGGGACAATTCATTAGGAAGACATAACAAAAAGAAAGAAGACAGGCACAAAATTGACTGACTCATTGGTGTAAATATCTGAAACCAAAACAGTGACAGAAAGCATATTAGTAGTGCCTGAGTCAGGGGAGAGGGAAAAAGACTGAATGTAAATGGGCCTGAATGAATCTTTTGAGAAAATGGAATGGTCTTTATTGTTTGTGGTATTGATTACATATCTGAATATATCTGTCAACTCATCAAACTGTACACTTAAAAATGGGTCAACTTCCTCAAGACTATCAAGGTCATAAAAATCAGAAAGGGTTGGGCCATCGTGGCTCAGCAGGCAGAGTCCTCACCTGCCATGCAGGGAACCCGTTCAATTCCAGGTGCCTGCCCACAGGAAAAAAAAAAATCAAAAAGAATGAGAAACTGTTACAATCCATAGGAGACTGAGGAGACATGAAAACAAAGTGCAATGTGGTTTCCTGGATTGGACATTCAGAGAAAAACTGATGAAATCCAAATAAGACCTGGAGTTTACTTAACAGTTCTGTACCAATGCCAATTTCTTAGTTTTGACAGATATTCCAAGGTAAAAGAACCTGGGAGAGGGGATTTGTGGGAACTCTCCACATGCTCTATCCAACTTTATTGTACACCTAAAGTTATTTCAAAATTATAATTTTATTTTTTAAAAAGGGTGAATTTTAATATATATGTAAACTGTATCTTCATAAAGTTGTTTAAAAGTGTATTTGACTAGCGCCAAGGTTTCTAAAATCTATCTCCAAATAAAAGGAGCCGAGGGTCCTTGGACAAATGGCTCATTTGAGGACTATGACCAGAAAAACACAAATGAGGGTGAAGCATCTTGTAGTGCCAGAAAGCAAGGAAGTGCTCAAAAAAACATAAGGATGGGGGCATGTTAAAGGGATACTGGGACCAACCTGAACAAGCTCCCAATAGTCCAAGTAGGAACAATGTGAATAACAAAATAAATAATGTGATCTTGGATTATAATCTAAAGTATAAAATAGACATAAAGGAGCCCGAAACAACCACAGGACAGAAAGAGTTACTGCTGTAGACAGATAATGATATGCTTGTGGGTAATAAGACATAACCCAGTAAAAGCAAAAGTTGGGGGATGAAAAAAAAAAAGTTGGGGGAGAGACAAAACAGGAAATACAGAAAGGTGATGATTGTTGAAGTAGTAATATGTGTGCGGGTGTGAGTGTGGATGTGGGTGTATCATCTATACTGTTTTCTCTACTTGATTTGTATTTTAGTTTTTCCACAATAAAAAGTTTAAAGTCATGGAAAGGAATAAAAACAGATCATCAACGTGGGGAGGGGAGGGAAAGAGAAAGCAGCGAGTTAACTGTTTTACTTGGCTAATTCGATATTCAATAACAGAAAAACGATTTGGGAATGAGTGTTAAAATGGAACTGAACTGTGGGATTACAAATGGTATTCCATTAAATCATTTTTTTAATCACATGTGTCCTTTAGTTTAGTGGTAGATTATATGATTAATTAATATAATTGATCATATCATCTAAAATGTATATGCATTCCAGAATTAATTTTTTGCTTTATAAGTTTTAAACTCTTTCACTTTTGTAGTAGATGTTACAACCTTCCAGAGCACACCAAACTGGCGGTCCAGGTGCTTATAAAAATGTTAACAAGCATTAAAACAAGGGCTCTATAAGAGCAAATGGACTTCAAATCCTGACTGTCTCACTTACAAGCTATATGACTTTTCTTCTAAAGCACACATTTCATCTCATCAAAAAAATAAATAAATAAAACATAATTATGACACCCAGCGGCCAGGACTATTGTGATTTTAAATGCACATAAAGTACTCCTCATTTCGCCGATAATAAATGTTAAGTTTATTGCCTTTAGTATGCAAATTACACTGGAATATACTCAGATTTCAACACTCTCTAATTTTCTTCTCTTATCCTGGCTAGGACTTGACTTACCTACACAACTCTCAGTGATTTTTGAAATCAGATTCTTGCGGCTTCAATAATACTACAAAATGTCAAGACTTAATAAATATTTTATGTTAAACTGCTACAAGAGAACTTTACTTAGATCATGTGATTGTTTAAGTATTAGGAGAGAGGGCTAGAGAGGAGTGCACGGGTGGATACATGAGATGACTGGCCAGCTGGGAAGGCAGATAAGGCAGCCCTCACCAAATGGGCTACAGTCTAACTTGAAACTGCCAGCATGAAAAACAATCAGTATTTCAAAATATGGTGATAGTGAACTTTTGTTTTGGTGTTTAATTAGGCTGTATTCTCTCATGACCTTGATTGGCTGGTTATTTTATCTTTTGAGATTATTAAATATGCATATTCAAATGTCTCTAAAATTGGAATTAAGCTAGGCATTGATCAGAAGACAAAAAAAAAAAACGTGCTGGAATAACCCTCAATCATACACCAGGAATAATGGAGACTGTGAAGTCCACACAGGCATTACTTCATTCATTCACTCACTTGATGTATTAAATATTTCCTGAATACTATTATATACCTGAGCTTTTCTAGTAACCAAGGATTAGCAGTGAACAAAACAGATAAAAACCCTGCTTTCATGGAGATTATATTCCAGTCAGGAGAGGTAATAAACAAGCAAGCAAGAATATATGCTAATATGCCTGCTGGTGGCAGTGCTTAGATACAAAAGAAGGTGAGTTAAGGGCACAAAGAGTGAAGGGAAAATGGAATAGAGTGGTCAGAGAGGGCCTCTGATAAAATGACATCTGATTAGTAATGTGAATGAAATAAGAAAGGGATTAAGACATTTACGGACAATAGCATTCTTTTTTTTTTTGTATGCTGTTTGGCAGGGTCACATTTCATTATTTTTCCATGTAAAGTATCCTGTTATTTCAGCACCATTTGTTGAATTTTTGTTTGCTTGTTATATTTTGTTTGTTTGTTTTTTGGGGGAAAGTGCATGGATCAGGAATCGAATTTGGGTCTCCCGCATGGCAGGTGAGAATTCTACCACTGAACTATCCTTGCACTTCCTGGACAATAGCATAGCATTCTAGCCAAAAATAAAAAGGAGGTAAAAAGCCCTGACACAGAAGCATAATTAGAAGATTTCAGAAAGAAGTGAGGCTGGACAGACAAAGGGAGGAGAAAATGATGAGAAAAATGTAGAATGAGAAAGCAGAATGAGTGAATAAATACTACAGTATCTTTCAAGCCCTTTAAATACTTTAGATTTTACTTTGATTGAAATGAGAAGTCATTGGAAGGTTTGAAGCGGAGGAGTGATATGGCAACTACCAAGGGTCTCTCTGGTAACTGTGGGAAGAGTCTCTCCAAAATAGAGGCAGAGTAACCAAGCTGTTACCCATGAGGACTCCCAGCTACACGTTCTCACCTAAATGCCTACCCCTTTGGGTTTGAATCTCCTTCATCCACAGTTTTTCCTCTTGCTCCAACTGGAATATTATATCTGGTTTGAAGGACTGAAACCCTGTGAAAACACAAGGAGATCTGTTTAAGTGGAAACATTAAAGACAAAGATTATGGAAATATTTTGGTTCTAATTCCATAATCTAAGCCCCACCACCTTTGCTTTAAGCAGTGTTTCTCAAACATCTTTCATTGTGACCCACTGTAAGAAATATATTTAATATCATAAGTGCACTGGCTTGAAATGTGCCCCAGGAAAACCACGTTCTTTAATCCTCATTCAATATTGCTGGGTGGGATCTTTTTGATTGTTTCCATGGAGATGTGACCCACCCAGTTGTGGGTAGTACCTTTTGATTAGGTGGTTTCCATTGAGCTGTCTCTCTACCCATTCCAGGACAGGTGGCTTACTAGAGTCCTTTAAGAGGGAACCATTTTGGAAAAAGCTTGGGAGCCCACACAGCCAGAGATCTTTGGAGATGAAGAAAGAAAGCGCCCCAGAGGAAGCCGCTCCAGAAGCAGGTAGAGAAAGCCAGCTGACATCATCATTGTGCCTTCCCAGCTGAGAGAGAACCCCAAACATCATCAGCCCTTTTTTTGGAGTTAAGGTATCTTTCTTTGGATGCCTTAGTTTGGACACTTCTCTGGCCTTAGAATTGTAAATTAGCAACTTAAATTTCCTTTTTAAAAGCCATCCCAGGTGGCCACATGGCTCAGCAGGCAGAGTTCTTGCCTGCCATACCAGAGACCCAGGTTCAACTCCTGGTACCTGCTCAACCAAAAAAAAAAGAGCCATTCCATTTCTGGTATATTGCATTCCAGCAGCTTGACAAACTAAAACAATAAGCCAGCATACATCTATATTATATGTATACTGTTTCTAAATAAACAAATAACAAATAAAATATTAATGGCCTGTTTCTAAACAATGTTTGTTTTTACCACATCCTTACCAGAGTCTCACATCCTTATTGCAAGCAGCTACAGTTATTGTTGAAGTGCACTATATAATATTGCCTACTATAGTCTACTTTATTACAAAAATGCTGATGCACTTTCACTAAATTAATTTCACACCTATCAATGGATCATGACTTATAATTGTAAAAAGGATATATGAACTATTGAGACAGGAGCAGCCAAGCAAAACTGCACATTTTCAGGTCATTTAACAAAAGACAACTTTTGCCTTGGGACAAAGACCGGAAATGTCTTTTTTCTAGACTACAAAGGGATCAGAAAACACAGGGTCCTAAGTACTCCAGATCTTTGAACTAGTGGGTAGAGGCCAAGGATCTGCTAAATATGCTGCAATATCCAGGACAGCTCCCCCCCCCCCACAAAGAATTATCTGGCCCCAAATATTAATAGTACCAAGTCTAAGAAATTCTGCACCAGGGGATGATGCTCAATTATAGAGGGTGCCTGTCCTCACCCACTGAAACCAGATTCCTGAAGTTCTCCAGCATCACATCTCGGTATAGCTTCCTCTGGGCAGAGTCCAGCAGCCCCAGCTCCTCTTCAGTGAAGGCCACAGCCACATCCTTGAATGTCACCGCCTGCTACAACACCAAACACACGTAACCTTAACCTTATAGACAACGTCCACTGGAAGAAGGGCAGCACCGAGAAGGCGGATAGGATGTGTAGGAACCTAAGCTAACTTTTTGTAGAGTTCCTCCTCTTCTCTATCCACAATCACACCAAAAATCCTGAAAATAAAAAAATGAAAAAGAAAATACCTTCTACATTTAACATGGCACCCTTTGTATAACTAAATTCCTAGAACTGTAATTGTTAAATCATGGCGTACACATTTTAAAACTTGATAATGCCAAACTTCACAAGAAATTTTATGCTAATTTAGTCCCAACAGGGTTTGGTAGTGCCTTTCTTCTCTCATGGGGAAGTGCCACTATTTTGTTAACACCTGTCAATCTCACAGGCCTCCAGGAACCTTCTGGGGTGGGTATGCCATTCTTTCTGTGTACTCAAGGAAGACACCATGTCTGTGAACTGGAGCAGCATTCCCAGTGTCAGGGCTCTGCAGACTGCTTCAGTTCACATCCCACAGGGATCTGTCCATTACTAACAAGCTCTGAGACACTGGACAATTACTTCAGTTCCCAATATCTCAATTTCTTCATGTATATGATAGTGCCAATATCAGATGGCCCTTGTAGGGATTAAATTAGTAAATATATGTTAAGGACTTAGAACAGTGCTTGGTATACAGTAAGTGCTCAATAAATATTAGCCATCACTATTGCCAACGTTGTCATCGTTTCATGCCACTCATGGCTGCATGGCAGTCCATTATACTGAAGAGCTACAATCTCTTTAACCATTGCAAATAATGCACAATTTCATTAACTGTACAATTTTTAATTTATAAACAATGCTGCAAAAAGCAAATTTTTACACAGGTCTCAGCCAGCTTGTCTGGTTATTTCCTATACCAAGAAGGGGTAATTGCACTTTAAAAAAATATGGACTTAAAACAAAATGGACCTTTACAATTTGGCTAGGATAATGGCAATTTCTCCAATTAACTCTTCTTGCAAGAAATTACTAGTGTCCCTGATTTTCCTATATTCTGGCCCAAACTAGATATTATCTGATTTTTTTAAATCTTGGATAATTTGATAAGGGATAAAAACAGCTCTTGTTTAAAATTTCCACTCATTAAATTTTTAAGGAAGACCATCCTTTGATACACACACACAAATGCACACTTCCATATACTGTTTTTTCCCTTTGCCCATAATCCTGGTGGGGAATCTTATACACCAGGAAGATTCTTATTGGGATTATCAGGCTGTTTTCTAGCATATACACATTCCCACTTCCACTCTTATTTCTTATTTGTCTTATATCTTTGCGTATGGTGTTTTAATTTCAGTTTTTGATCTAAAGACTCTACTCATCTACGCATCTGGTTTGGTTGGAGCCCTGAGCATCTATGTACCAAAAAACTAGCTGACACACCTGGCAAAGAAAACTCAGGCTTTAAGAAAGGGAACCAGGGGCAGGGCAATGTTATTTTCAGAATACCTTGTATTCAGGATATACAAGGTACTTATACAGTGAAAAACTCTTTTTTACTCTGGGTCTCTTTTCATGTGTTCCATTTTTAAATGGAACACATGAAACCCCTGGCTTAAGCAATGAAAAATTAGTGTCAGCTGGGACTGAGTGGCTTTGAATAAGTATCTGAAGGTTTACAAATATACTTATGTTTAAAATACAGATAAGAGCAGCTATGTGCTCATTCAGGTACTACCGGGAGACAATGCCTGCAAGTAGCATAGTGCTATTAGACTTTTAAAATTAAGTACATACCTCATTAAAATATACTAACATGCTAATGAATAAAATAGTTAGCTTAATATATATCCAATTTAACTTAAAATTAAATAATCTAGCTATTCTTGTTTGAAAACAATTAAAAATTATTTTAAGCTCAGCATCAGTTGGACCCTTCTGTTCCAAGGCAAACTTTGGACATTTTTTCCAGAAAATGTGACACATTACATATGAGAAAATAATTGAGTCCCTAGAATTTTAAGGACAAAAAATGCTAGAATTCTCAGAATTCCTCTTTGGGAAGAAAGGTTGAATGTAGGGAAACTGCCATCCCAAAGTTCTTTATAACAGCAAAATTCATAAACCACTGACACATCTACAAAATGGGAAAAATAAAATTAGGTAAACTGTTAAATACAAGTGAAACAGAAAATAAAAACAGCTGACTGGTAAACACAATTTTAATCTGGGAGATGGTTTTAATTTTTTTTTTAGTTTTCTTTCGCTTTTTACACTACTATTTGGAAATAAACAAAAGCAAGAGCCTGGCATAAAACAAATCCTCATTCCTTTTGTTCCCTTTTATCTTTCCCAAGCAGGAGAAAAACGTGCCCAATCTTTGTGAAATAAGGAACAGAAAAGCAAACCCAACTTACCTGGTACTTGGACATTTTTCTCCTTCTCATTCTGGGGAAAGGCAAAGTTCTGAGAAGGCAGAACTGGGGAAGGGAAAAACATTATGAGAGAAACCCTAGGGATGCTGCTAGACAAAATGGCACTTTTGTGCCTAGAAAGAGGTGCTCCTTTCTTTAGGCAGACGCATTTGTGCACAGCTTAGTGAGAAGAGGAGCTGGATTCCAGCTACGACTGGGCCCCCTCAGCCAGATGCCTTTGGTCACTAACAATCTGCATAACTGCCCCAACCCAACTGCTGCTTGTAGGTCCTACAGTAATCCCTCTGAACTCTGGTACCAGAGAAAACGAGAGGCAGAAGGACAGTATAATGTACTGAGACCAAAATGCCCAGGCTCAAATTATTGCATTTTTAATTATTTTCTATTTACTAGAAGTGCCAGACTTGCACAAGTTATAATCATCTTGTGCTCCAATTCATTCCCCTGTAAATACTGATAATAATAGTGCTCATATTCCTTAATTACTTACAGCTTCAGACAATTCAGTATTTTCAGGCCTCACAGAAATGACCTTACAAATGCGCCTTTCAGAAAATGAATCTTTTAAGAAACCAAGAATTCATAAATGACTGCTCTACTCTGAGCCAGAATTTACCTCAGAAAAATCTGTAATTCGGACATACAGATTTCTCACATATAGTTTGTTCCTTTGATAATGATCATCAAATAGCCGTGGACATTCTTCCCCTGAATATATGTGATTACTTCTAAATTTTATCAAGTGGCAAGAGCCTCAACTTTCAAACCCTCTTTTCCAATACACATGAAGATGACTAATAAAACCCTAAGTCACTCTAAAAAATCATGTCACATCTAAATTAACAACACAGGGTTAAAAACGACACAACTGTAGTGGATACTTAAGGCTTTGCTATATGTCCGGCACTCTGCAAAGGCGTGATCGTGATTGTGTCTCTGACCAAGATAAATCTGACGGCATTCCCCAGGATCCAGGTGGAGATAGAAGCCCAGGAAACCTGAAACAACCCTGCTCCGGGCAAGGACCAAGGGCAGTGGCGCAGCAGGTGAACTTCCGACCCCACCCTGGGCTTTACAGGAGCTTCCAAACAGAACGCCCGTCTGCGTATTATAATTAATAGTAATATCCAACATTCTGCTATATATTAGGCGCGATTTTAAGCTCTTTACATATCTCACTTAACTCTCATGAGAACGTGCACTATTAGGAAGACTAGCTCTTTTTAGTCATATGGAAGCTGAGACAAGGAGAGATTAAACAACTCGCCCAATATTTTACCACTAATTAAAAGCAGGGCTGGTTGGTAGGTCGGGAAGGAAGGTTGTGGCGGCGAAGAGCGCGGGAGACCCTTAAACGCGATGCAAGACGCGAGCCCGCCCACAACACGGGAGGCAACACCGAGGGGACGCAACCCGCCGCCGCTGACTCTCAGCCCGGGTTTCCTGCCGCTGGCTACGGTTTTTGTTGCCTGAGGCCAAGGACTGGGTCACCGCTGGCCTCACGCCCAGGCCGGGAAGGTGTGTCGGGTCGCCTCACCTCCCTGGGAGCAATCACAGTCCGGACCTCGCCTTCCTGGAGCGGAAGTGCCTCCGACTACAAACAGCTCCAGGACTACACTTCCCAGAATGCCTAGGCGGAAACGCCTCAGATTTCGTGGGCCTCCTGGACTACACTTCCCAGAATGCCTGCTGGCCTGTGCTTCCCGCCAAGCTGGCCTCTCTGCTTGGCCAAAGAGGGTTGGGTTTGAGTGGCTTCCCTGGTCCTATTATTGTAAGATTCCGTTTTGTTTTATTCATTTCTTAAAGCTTATGAGAAAATAATTGGAATTTTTTTAATCCATATATTTTACACATCTGTCCATACCGTGTATAAAAGGAGCATCAGACACAAAGTTTTCATAATCACACAATCACATGGCGAAAACTGTATCACCGTACAATCATCTTCAAGAAACCTGGCTACTAGAACACAGCTCTACATTTTCAGGCATTTCCTTCCAGCCTCTCCATAATACCTTAACTAAAAAGGGGATACCTATATAATGCGTAAGAATAGTCTCCAGGATAACCTCTTGACTCCATTTGAAATCTCTCAGTCATTGACACTTTATTTTGTCTCATTTCTCTTTTCCCCTTTTTTGGTGGAGAAGATTTTCTCAATCCCTTGATGCTGAGTCCCAGTTCATCCTAGGATTTCTGCCCTGCGTTGCCAGGAAGGTTTATACCTCTGGGAGTCATGCCCCATGTAGAGAGGGGGAGGGCAGTGAGTTTGCTTGTCATGTTGGCTGAAAGAGGTCACATCTGAGCAACAAAAGAGGTTCTCTGGAGGTGACTCTTAGGCCTGATTTCAAGTAGGCTTAGCCTATCCTTTGTGGGGATATGAACAAACCCCAAGATTGAGGGCTCAGTCTATTGCTTTGGTTGTCCCCACTGCTTATGAGAATATCAGGAATTCTCCACATGGGTAAGTTGAATTTTCCCCTTTTCTTGACATTCCCACAAGGGGACTTTGCAAATACTTTTTTATTCACTGTTCAAATCACCCCGGGATTTATTGGGGCATCATTCTGGACAAACCTACAAAATCTCATACCCTACTCAAGGTTCCATGAACTTATGGTGTTCAATTAAACTGTCCACATAACGTATATTAGGAAATGCACTATTCAAAATATTAATTTTGTATCAAATAAACATTTTTGCTTTAGTCTTACATATAAATTAAAGTTTTAAAATATGAATTACCATCTATTTTCAACACCCTGCTATACTGATGTTCCTTTGTTCTTCCTTATGCAAAAACAATTTTTAATTTGTGCATTTAGTCACTATCACTGTACACTTTAGGCATTCCTCGATTATACCATCTCAGTGTTTATCATCTATATTTGCTTCTGATTTAATTTGTGCCCCCAGCACTCCTCCCTCTATCATTCTCACATTCAGCTTCATTAGGTATACTAACATTAAAAAGAAAGTGACCCTATAGGACAGAAAAGCAAAGCTTGCACTATGGAAATAGTCTTTAAAAAAAACAAAACAAAACTTTTTTTCTTTGAGGAAGCAAAGTGTAAAAAATAGAGAATCTACAAGTGAAAGACACTAAACCTGAGGGTGGTCTTGGGAACCTCCTGAACTGCAGGAGAGATGTAGGGAAACCTGAAGGACTAGTGGTGTCACTCCAAGGGCCATTACCACCCTGTGTAACTGGACAAAGGTGGTGGATTCTTTTGCTGGATGCACTGAAATGAACAATTCCTGAATCTAAAACAAATTTATTTGAGCTAATAAACAAATTCAGCAAGGTGGCAGGATATAAAATTAACATGCAAAAATCAGTAGTTTCTATACACAAGCAATGAACTGAGGAGTAAGTTAAGGAAAAAATTCTATTTAAATTAACAGCCAAAAGAATCAAGTATTTAAGAATGAACTTAACTAGAGATGTAAAGGACTTGTACAAAGAAAACTACATAACTAAAAGAAATCAGACAAGATCTAAATATGTGGAAAGACATTCCCTGCTCATGAACAGGAAGGTTAAATAGAGCTGGGGCAGTTTGAAAGAGTTTATATGCCCTGGAAAAGCCAAGTTTTATCCTAATCAATCTTGTAAGAGCAACGGTTTCTTCTAATCCCTATTCAATAAGGTAGGTTGGAAACTTGATTAGGCTATCTCCATGGAGATGTGACTCACCCAATTGTGAGTATGAACTTTTGAAGAGAGAAATGTGACTTCACCCATTCCAGGTGAGTCTTGATTACTCTACTGAAATCCTGAAAAAGAGGAAGCATTTTGGAAAAATTTGAGATTCTGAGAGAGCAGAGAATGATGACAGAATGATGAAAGCCATGAAGTAGAGAGCCATGTACCAGAGACCTTTGGAGATGAAGAAGGAATATGTCCCCAGGGGAGTGAAGCCTGGAGAGATAGCTAGAAGACTTCACCATGTTCACCTCGTGCCTTTCCAGTTGAGAAAGAAACCCTGAACTTCATTGGCTTTTCTTGAGTGAACGTAAACCCTTGTTGGAGTCTTAATTAGGACATTTTTTTAGACATGCCTTAATTGGGACATTTTCACAGCCTTAGAACTGTAAACTTGCAACTTATTAAATTCCCCCCTTTTAAAAGCTATTCTGTTTCTGCTATATTACATTCCAGCAGCTAGAAAACTAGAACAATAGTTAAGATGTTAAGCCTACCCAAATTGATCTACAGATTCAGCGCAATACCAATCAAAATTCCAACAACCTACTTTGAAGATGTGGAAACGCTGGTTGCCAAATTCATCTGGAAGGGAAAGAAACCCCAAATAGCTAAAAGCATCTGAAAAAACAAGAATGGAGTGGCTAAAAGCATCTGAAAAAACAAGATTTAAGTGGGAGGGTTAACACTTCCTGACTTTATTATAAAGTCACAGTGGTCAAAACAGCCTGATACTGACACAAAGATAGAGGTATTGACCAATGAAATCCAATTGAGAGTGCAGAAAAAGACCACCAAAGTTATGGTCAACTGATTTTTTATAAGGCCCCCAAACCAACCAAACTGGGACAAAATAGTCCTTTCAATAAATGGGCATGGATAAACTGAATATCAATAGCCAAAAGAATGAAAGAGGACCCCTATCTTACATCCAATACAAAAATTAACTTAAAGTGGGTCAAACACCTAAATAAAACGAACTAGCACCATAAAGCTTCTAGAAGAAAATGTAGGGAAACATCTTCAAGACCTAATAATAGTAAGTAGCTTTCTAAACTTTACACCCAAAGCACAAACAACAAAAGAAAAATAGATAAATGGGAACTCCTCAAAATCAAATGATTCTGCATCTCAAAAGACTTTGTCAAAAAGGTGAAGAGGCAGCCAATTCAGTGGGAGAAAATATTTGGAAATCACATATCGGACAAGGATTTGCTTTCCTGTATATACAAAGAAATCATACAACTCAACAACAAAAGAACAAACAACCCAATTATAAAATTTTTCTAAAGAACAAATACAGATGACTCAAAAGCACATGAAAAGACACTCATTCCCATTAGTTATAAGGGAAATACAGCTCAAGACAACAATGAGATACCACCTTACACCTATAAGAAAGACTGCTAATAAAAAAACAGGAAACAATAAATGTTGGAGAAGATGTGGAGAAATTGGGACACTTATGCACTGCTGGTGGCAATGTGATATGGTACAGCCATTATGGAAGACAGTTTGATGGTTCCTTAGGAAACTAAATATAGAATTGCCCTATGACCCAGGAATAGAACTACTTGGTATATATTTAGAAGAGCTGAAAAGCTGTGACACAAACAGACATTTGCACACCGATATTCATAGCAACATTTTCATAGTTGCCAAAAGATGGAAACAATCCAAATGCCCATCAACAGATGAGTAGATTAATAAAATGTGGTATAAACACACAATGAAATATTATGCAGCATTAAGATGAAATGACATCCTAAAGCATGTGACAAGATGCATGAGCCTTGAGGACATAATGCTGAGTGAAATTAGCCAGACACAAAAGGATAGATACTGTATGATTCCACTTTTATGACCATGGTAAAGGTAAAATCAGAGGCTCATAATACAGAAGATAGGGGACTTAGAGATTCATAGAAGCTAGAGATGGGTGAACTGTTAACTAATGAGGTTGAACTAAAATATAATGGAATAGATAGAAATGAAGGTGGTTCTCTAGTGGGTCTATAAATAATATTAACATATTGAAGGTGAACAAGATTGAAAGCAGTTGTATAGACCTATGGGTCCCACTGATTAACACTAAAAATATGAATTAGTTCTCACAAGAACTACTTCCAAGATATGATTCTTGTACAAAGAGTGTTTAAGTCCAGACCACAGGGGGAAAACTGCCATTGCATGCTATAAGCTATGTTCAAAAGGAAACCATCAGCGCTACCACAGCAACAGCAGAGGTAAATAATGGCTGGAGGGACAAGAGTTAAGAGGAAGCTTAGATTTCCTATTTGGCAAGGGTATGTTTATTGGTTTTCTTTCTCTTGGGAACAATGAAACTATCTAAAATTGAGAATGTTGATGGACCATGGACTTTGGGCCCTATACATGATGCCCAATGAATGGAGGTGGCTGAAGGATGTATTGACAGAGAAGTAGATTGGTGAACAATGTTGTATACTTATGAATGAAGGTTGTGGTGCTGCAAAAGGAACAAAGTCGAGAGGCAGGTAACGATGTGAATGAACATGGGGACATTTGGTGAGACAAAATAAGGCAGAAACAAAAGAACGAGAATGGTATGGTCACCTTTAGAAAATACTTATAAGAAAACAGGGGCCTAGATTATAAACTTTTAGAGCAGACACATTAAGTCTGGAGTGGTGATTATTATTTCTGGATTTTGAGAGGCTGTTTTATATATATAACCTGATATTTAGAAATAAGAATGAAGCTGAATAGGTTGGAGTTAAAGTAATTCAGAACATAGGGGTGAGGAAGACAGTGTCTATATTTTAGAACCACACGTACTCTTTGAGACTAATGAAATGTTTATTTGATCTGGAACTAAAATTTTCTGTAGTTCATAATCTTATTCAAACTGTCTGCATTGCTCATTTGAACAAGTGAAACACAGGGAGCACAGAGTAAGAAATAGGTCCTTTAATTCTGTATAGATTACTTATGTCTGGAAACCCCCTAGAGTATATTAAGCTGATAATCAAAAAGTATTGGCAATGTCCCATGAGGGATTGGAGAAAGAACATGAAACTATTAAATCTTACCATCAGGGAGTCTCCTGATACTGTGTCAAACTTTAGGGACATCCAAATCAATAGGCCATGCCATCAATCATGAGACTTACTCTTGTGAAGCTTATATAGGTAATGGAGAAGTTTAGGCTACCTATAGGCATGCCTAAGAGTTACTTCTGGAAGACCTCTTTTGTTGTTCAGATATGGCCTCAGTCTCTCTAAGCCCAACTCTGCAAGTGAAAGCATCGCCCTCCCCCCTATGTTTGACATGACATCCAGGGGTGAAAGTCTCCCTGGCAACATGGGAGATGACTCCCAGGGATGAATCCAGACTTGGCACCATGGGATCAACTATTCCACCTTGACCAAAGGAGGGGAAAGAAGTGTAATTAATAAAGTATCAGTGGCAGAGAGAGTTCAAATAGAGTAAAGAGGCTACCCTGGAGGTTGCTCTTATGCAAGCTTCAGTTAGACCTTGTTACCTATCATAACCTACCAACCCCCAACCAGGACCATTCCAGCCAATCCTAAAGAACATCTAGGGCAATATATAGGATTCCACAACGGTTCCATACACTAGAGTAACTTTCCAGAAACCTACAACCTCCAGATGGATCCCTGGTCCAGATAAGTCCTGAACCTAGCCCAGCATCTCCAGAACATCAGATAGTTCCATCTCCCTATCCCATATTAGTGAAAGACCCTTCCAGCATGAAAAAATTAGAATGGCCATAGCCTAAACACTCCCAAAGAGAGGGATGGAAAGATCAAAGGTGATGGTGGAGTCATACAGAGAAGATAGGATTTAGCAAATGAATGTGAATGCTGAATCATTAAATTGATATCTCTTTTAGTCTGCAATATTTTAGAGCAGCTAGAAGTAAAAACCTAAAATTGTGAAATTATAACCCATGTCAAACTCTGAAATATGTTCTACAATTAACTGTGCTGCTGTGCTTTGAAATTTATAGCTTTTTTGTATACATGTTATTTTTCACAAAAAAAAGAAGAGAAAAACTTTATTGTGATTGTAAAAAATATTTAAGCCCTCCAGCCTCCTATATTCTGGAGGAGCTAGAAGGAAAAAACTGAGAGGATCATATGGTAACCCATGATAACTCTGGGATCTGTCCTGTAAGTGCTTGTTGAAGAGTGCTTTGGAAACAATTGCTTTTTCATTTCTTTGCTTTGTATGTATGTTATACTATACAATAAAAAAGTTAAAAATTTAAAAAAAGCTGTTCCATTTCTGATATGCTGTATTCTGGCTACTAGCAAACTAGAACAGCAAATTACTCAGATGATTAAGGAAAAAAACCTTTTACAACCTCTTACTAAAAGCAGACCAGTAATCCAAGAAAAGTTTCTCATTTTAACAGAGAAAAAAACAAAATCTAGTTTTGCATGAAGATGCTGTCTGATAAGAAAGAACTTAAAAATCTTATAAATCTATCAAATACTAGCCTTTTTCCCCTCAGGGAAGCTTATTATTTAATTAAGAAAACTCCAACTTATTCCAACCTTGTTTCTGTTTGAAGAATTTACTTTCTTCCTATTACCTTGTAAACATAATTTTTTTCCAGCATTCAATTCTTTCAGAACCAAGACTTTCCCATGCCATCGAGTCTCAGGAAACACTCAAGATTCTTTAAATCTTGAATAGATAATCTGTTAACCGAGTGGAGTCAGTTTAAGAAAACAATGACAGCATTAATTTCTATTGATGGAATTACACTAAGGCATCATAGGCTGCATGAGTTTATATACAAACAAGTTTCACACTTATTAACTCTAAAAATAAAGTTGCTCACAATCAATGATTTATCTGTATTTAAAAAAATAGATCTTATCCTTCCCTTTCTCCTCCTACTCCAGTGGCTCTCCAACCACCACAGTGCTCTCTTCCGCCTTCACCAGCTCCTCCGCCACCATCCTCGACAGCCGTGCCATCCTCACCTTTCCTCCTCCAGAACAGCTACTAGGGGAGTCGAAACAATACAGAACAGCTCCCAGAGCCACGAGAGAGATAAAAAAGACAGCGTACCCAATCCTAGAATGGCTGACTGGCTGGGAGAACCCGCTCTGGTGAGATCGCCGAAGGGCGCGGGCTTCCCTGGGCGGGGCGGCAAGCGGCCAGAGTCCCTCCCCTCCTCCCTCCCGGGCCAGCTGGCAGAATTGGGCAGGCGGTCCCCTCAAGCCACGGCGGCTGGCACCCCCACCACGCATGGCACCCCGAACCAGCTGAGGGAATTGAATCGGAAATCCCCAGGCCACGGAGAACGGTGACCAGGGGGGTCCCTTGCAAACACGTGACTCCCCGGTCCGGCTGGGAATGGTGCACTCCCACGGGCCGTGGTGGCTGGTGCCCTCCCGCCACGCTTGGTGCCCCAGGCCGACTAGGAAATTCGGACGGGCGCTCTCCCGGGCTGCAGCGGCCAGTTACCCTCCCCGCATTCGGACCCCCGGGCCGGCTGGCACTCTTCCAAGCCACTTTGGCTGGCGAACCTCCCCCACAGCGAGAGTTTTCCAAAGTTAAAGGACCCACAGCACCTTTTACTGGTGGAACCTGCAGACAAACGTGTGCCACGAGTGCCACCTACTGGGCAGGATAAGAAAAACAGAACCCAGAGATTTCACAGAAAAATCTTTCAACCTGTTGGGTGCAACACCCAGGGAAATCTGACAAAATGCCCAGACGCCCGCAGAAGATAACGGATCATGCTCAGAAAATTGAAAATGTGGCCCAGTCAAAGGAACAAACCAATAGATCAAATGAGATACAGGAGCTGAGACAACTAATGCTGAATATACGAACAGAAATGGAAAACCTCTTCAAAAACGAAATCGATAAATTGAGGGAGGACATGAAGAAGACATGGGCTGAACAAAAAGAAGAAATAGAAAAACTGAAAAAACAAATCACAGAACTTACGGAACTGAAGGATAAAGTAGAAAAGATGGAAAAAACAATGGATACTACAATGATAGATTTAAAGAGACAGAAGATAGAAATAGTGATTTGGAGGATGGAACATCTGAATTCCAAAAAGAAACAGAAACTATCGGGAAAAGAATGGAAAAATTTGAACAGGGTATCAGGGAACTCAAGGACAATATGAACCGCACAAATATATGTGTTGTGGGTGTCCCAGAAGGAGAAGAGAAGGGAAAAGGAGGAGAAAAACTAATGGAAGAAATTATCACTGAAAATTTCCCAACTCTTATGAAAGACCTAAAATTACAGATCCAAGAAGTGCAGCGCACCCCAAAGAGATTAGACACAAATAGGCGTTCTCCAAGACACTTACTAGTTAGAATGTCAGAGGTCAAAGAGAAAGAGAGGATCTTGAAAGCAGCAAGAGAAAAACAATCCATCACATACAAGGGAAACCCAATAAGACTATGTGTAGATTTCTCAGCAGAAACCATGGAGGCTACAAGACAGTGGGATGATATATTTAAATTACTAAAAGAGAAAAACTGCCAACCAAGACTCCTATATCCAGCAAAATTGTCCTTCAAAAATGAGGGAGAAATTAAAAGATTCTCGGACAAAAGTCACTGAGAGAATTTGTGACCAAGAGACCAGCTCTGCAAGAAATACTAAAGGGAGCACTAGAGTCAGATACAAAAAGACAGAAGAGAGAGGTATGGAGAAGAGTGTAGAAAGAAGGAAAATCAGATATGATATATATAATACAAAAGGCAAAATGTTAGAGGAAAATATTATCCAAACAGTAATAATACTAAATGTTAATGGACTGAATTCCGCAATCAAAAGACATAGATTGGCAGAATGGATTAAAAAGCAGGATCCTTCGATATGCTGTCTACAGGAAACACATCTTAGACCCAAAGATAAACATAGGTTGAAAGTGAAAGGCTGGGAAAAGATATTTCATGCAAATAACAACCAGAAAACAGCAGGAGTGGCTATACTAATATCCAACAAATTAGACTTCAAATGTAAAACAGTTAAAAGAGACAAAGAAGGACACTGTATACTAATAAAAGGAACAATTAAACAAGAAGACATAACAATCATAAATATTTACGCACCGAACCAGAATGCCCCAAAATACGTGAGGAATACACTACAAACACTGAAAAGGGAAATAGACTCATACACCATAATAGTTAGAAACTTCAATTCACCACTCTCAAAATGGACAGAACATCTAGACAGAGGATCAATAAAGAAATAGAGAATCTGAATATTACTATAAATGAGCTAGACTTAACAGACATTTATAGGATATTACATCCCACATCACCAGGATACACCTTTTTCTCAAGTGCTCATGGATCATTCTCAAAGATAGACCATATGCTGGGTCACAAAGCAAGTCTTAACAAATTTAAAAAGATTGAAATCATACACAACACTTTCTCGGATCATAAAGGAATGGAGTTGGAAATCAATAATAGGTGGAGTGCCAGAAAATTCACAAATACGTGGAGGCTCAACAACACACTCTTAAACAACGACTGGGTCAAAGAAGAAATTGCTAGAGAAATTAGCAAATACCTCGAGGCGAATGAAAATGAAAACACAACATTTCAAAACTTATGGGATGCAGCAAAGGCAGTGCTAAGAGGGAAATTTATTGCCCTAAATGCCTATATCAGAAAAGAAGAAAAGGCAAAAATGCAGGAATTAACTGTCCACTTGGGAGAACTGGAGAAAGAACAGCAAACTAATCCCAAAGCAAGCAAAAGGAAAGAAATAACAAAGATTAGAGCACAAATAAATGAAATTGAAAACATGAAAACAATAGAGAAAATCAATAAGACCAGAAGTTGGTTCTATGAGAAAATCAGTAAGATTGATGGGCCCTTATCAAGATTGACAAAAAGAAGAGAGAGGATGCAAATAAATAAGATCAGAAATGGAAGAGGAGACATAACTACTGACCTCACAGAAATAAAGGAGGTAATAACAGGATACTATGAACAACTTTACGCTAATAAATACAACAATTTAGATGAAATGGACGGGTTCCTGGAAAGACATGAACAACCAACTTTGACTCAAGAAGACATAGATGACCTCAACAAACCAATCACAAGTAAAGAAATTGAATTAGTCATTCAAAAGCTTCCTAAAGAGAAAGGTCCAGGACCAGACGGCTTCACATGTGAATTCTATCAAACATTCCAGAAAGAATTAGTACCAACTCTCCTCAAACTCTTCAAAAAAATCGAAGTGGAGGGAAAACTACCTAATTCATTCTATGAAGCCAACATTACCCTCATACCAAAACCAGGCAAAGATATTACAAAAAAAGAAAACTACAGGCCAATCTCTCTAATGAATATAGATGCAAAAATCCTCAATAAAATTCTAGCAAATCGTATCCAACAACACATTAAAAGAATTATACATCATGACCAAGTAGGATTCATCCCAGATATGCAAGGATGGTTCAACATAAGAAAATCAATTAATGTAATACACCATATCAACAAATCAAAGCAGAAAAATCACATGATAATCTCAATGGATGCAGAGAAGGCATTTGACAAGATTCAACATCCTTTCCTGTTGAAAACACTTCAAAAGATAGGAATACAAGGGAACTTCCTTAAAATGATAGAGGGAATATATGAAAAACCCACAGCTAATATCATCCTCAATGGGGAAAAATTGAAAACTTTCCCCCTAAGATCAGGAACAAGACAAGGATGTCCACTATCACCACTATTATTCAACATTGTGTTGGAGGTTCTAGCCAGAGCAATTAGACAAGAAAAAGAAATACAAGGCATCAAAATTGGAAAGGAAGAAGTAAAACTATCACTGTTTGCAGACGATATGATACTATACGTCAAAAACCAGGAAAAATCCACAACAAAACTGCTAGAGATAATAAATGAGTACAGCAAAGTAGCAGGTTACAAGATCAACATTCAAAAATCTGTAGCATTTCTATACACTAGCAATGAACAAGCTGAGGGGGAAATCAAGAAACGAATCCCATTTACAATTGCAACTAAAAGAATAAAATACCTAGGAATAAATTTAACTAAAGAGACAAAAAACCTATATAAAGAAAACTACAAAAAACTGCTAAAAGAAATCACAGAAGACCCAAATAGATGGAAGGGCATACCGTGTTCATGGATTGGAAGACTAAATATAGTTAAGATGTCAATCCTACCTAAATTGATTTACAGATTCAATGCAATACCAATCAAAATCCCAACAACTTATTTTTCAGAAATAGAAAAACCAATAAGCAAATTTATCTGGAAGGGCAGGGTGCCCCGAATTGCTAAAAACATCTTGAAGAAAAAAAATGAAGCTGGAGGCCTTGCACTGCCTGACTTTAAGGCATATTATGAAGCCACAGTGGTCAAAACAGCATGGTATTGGCATAAAGATAGATATATCGACCAATGGAATCGAATAGAGTGCTCATATATAGACCCTCTCATCTATGGACATTTGATCTTTGATAAGGCAGTCAAGCCAACTCCCCTGGGACAGAACAGTCTCTTTAATAAATGGTGCCTAGAGAACTGGATATCCATATGCAAAAGAATGAAAGAGGACCTGTATCTCACACCCTATACAAAAGTTAACTCAAAATGGATCAAAGATCTAAACATTAGGTCTAAGACCATAAAACAGTTAGAGGAAAATGTAGGGAGATATCTTATGAATCTTACAATTGGAGGTGGTTTTATGGACCTTAAACCTAAAGCAAGAGCACTGAAGAAGGAAATAAATAAATGGGAACTCCTCAAAATTAAACACTTTTGAGCATCAAAGAACTTCATCAAGAAAGTAGAAAGACAGCCTACACAAAGGGAGACAATATTTGGAAATGACATATCAGATAAAGGTCTAGTATCCAGAATTTATAATGAGATTGTTCAACTCAACAACAAAAAGACAGCCAACCCAATTACAAAATGGGAAAAAGACTTGAATAGACACCTCTCAGAAGAGGAAATACAAATGGCCAAAAGGCACATGAAGAGATGCTCAATGTCCCTGGCCATTAGAGAAATGCAAATCAAAACCACAATGAGATATCATCTCACACCCACCAGAATGGCCATTATCAACAAAACAGAAAATGACAAGTGCTGGAGAGGATGCGGTGAAAGAGTCACACTTATCCACTGTTGGTGGGAATGTCAAATGGTGCAACCACTGTGGAAGGCAGTTTGGCGGTTCCTCAAAAAGCTGAATATAGAATTGCCATACGACCCAGCAATACCATTGCTGGGAATCTACTCAAAGGAATTAAGGGCAAAAACTCAAACGGACATTTGCACACCAATGTTTATAGCAGCGTTATTTACAATTGTCAAGAGATGGAAACAGCCAAAATGTCCATCAACAGATGAGTGACTAAACAAACTGTGGTATATACATACGATGGAATATTATGCAGCTTTAAGACAGGATAAACTTATGAAGCATGTAATAACATGGATGGACCTAGAGAACATTATGCTGAGTGAGTCTAGCCAAAAACTAAAAGACAAATACTGTATGGTCCCAATGATGTGAATCGACATTCGAGAATAAACTTGGAATATGTCATTGGTAACAGAGTCCAGCAGGAGTTAGAAACAGGGTAAGATAATGGGTAATTGGAGCTGATGGGATACAGACTGTGCAATAGGACTAGATACAAAAACTCAAAAATGGACAGCACAATAATACCTAATTGTAAAGTAATCATGTTAAAACACTGAATAAAGCTGCATCCGAACTATAGGTTTTTGTTTTGTTCTGTTTTGTTTTGTTTTTACTATTATTTCTTTTATTTTTTTCTCTATATTAACATTCTATATCTTTTTCGGTTGTGTTGCTAGTTCTTCTAAACCGATGCAAATGTACTAAGAAACGATGATCATGCATCTATGTGATGATGTTAAGAATTACTGATTGCATATGTAGAATGGTATGATTTCTAAATGTTGGGTTAATTTCTTTTTTTCCGTTAATTAATTTAAAAAAATAGATAATTTTTTCTCTCTGAATTGACTCTTGGAATTCTTTTAGTTAATTTTGACCTTATATGTCTTGTGATGGTATAGATTATATCTTAACTTTAAGATATTAACATTTACTTAGTACTTTTTAAAATCCCATTTTACATAAATTTACTGCTTTGGTAAAATTGTTGTTCAGTGCAAAATTTAAAAATATAAATTAAAAGGAAATATCCCACCAAATCCTCCTTGCCACAAACCATTTTTATAAGTGTCTCCTTCACACATTATCTTATGCATGTATTCATTTACACAGAAACACACACACACGTTCATGTATAGATTTAAGGGATGGATTATTCTATGAAGGCTACACCTCGTGTTTTCCCAAAATCATTTTATGGTCTTCTCCTATTATTATGATTATGCCATAATTTTAATAGCTCCATGTTATTATAGGAATGTATCAAAATGTATTCAAATTCCTATTGATGAATATTTGTTTTATACATTTTTTAGAAATTCAGTGGCATTACTGATGTGATATATGTTTCCTGCATTTTAATCTCCTAATCACAAATTCCTATTCTGTGATTTGCAACTCAAAGAGATATGTATTAAGGATTCTGACATATACTGACCAACTCCTTTCTAAAACCTGTATTTTTATACCACCAATAGAGAAAAGGTATATAACTGTCAACCTATCCCAATAATAAATGCATTTCATGGAACTATCAAATATCAACACATTTTTCTGTTATTTTTTTCTTGGAGATTGAGAAGGAGAATACAGGGTTGAGAACATGATAAAATTAATGCCTTTCAAATTTTTCATAGCCCAAGGAAGCTTTGAAGCAAGAAAAGCTGTAACACTCAGATGTCTTATCACACTTAAGCCTGGATAAGACCAATGATTAATCCAAGGTTTACAAAAGCAATTTTTGTCATTATTAACTACTTTTGACACTTTCAAAACATTATAGCAAAACCCTTCCTTAACACTGTAACAGAATCAAAAATTCAATTGCATTATATGGATGAATTATCTAGTTATTGCAAGATATTACTGCCAGTTTGTAACTTATGTATCCCAGGAATGCCATGTTCTCTTAATCCCGATTCAATACTGTAGGGTGGAACTCTTGATTAGATTGCATCCTTGGGGATCTGACACACCCAATTGTGGGTGTGGTCTTTTGATTAGATTATTCCCATGAAAGTGTGATTCACCCAATTGTACCTATGGCCTTTTCATTAGATGGAGATGTGACTCCATTCGTTCAAAGTGGGTCTTAATTAGTTTACCAGAGTCCTTTAAAAGGGGAAACATTTTGGAGAAACCTCAAATGCAGACACATGGGGAACATTTGCTTCAGAACCAATAGAAATGGAGGTGTTTGGAGATGCTTGGCATGCCAACAGAGAAAGCAGGTGCCTAAACTAGCAAATGTCACCATGTGCCTTCCCTTGAGATTCAAGGCAAGTCAAAACCCAGAGTTGTGTCTCAGAAGAGCTAAGTGAAGGTCCACACACATGCTTAGAGAGCAAACTCCTGGCATCAGAAGCTGGAAGCAATGGAACTGGGAGTAAGGACCAACAGATGCCAGTCACATTCTTCCCATGTGACAGCCTTTCTTAAGTCAAAATATCTTTCTCTAAATGCCTTTGTTTGGACATTTTTCTGGCCTTTGAACTGTAAACTTGTAACTTAATAATTTCTGTTTGTAAAAGCCATCCCATTTCTGCTATATTATATTCCAGCAGTATTTAGCAAACCAAAACACAAGGTTAACAAAAATATTTTTTTAGTCAAGATGTACTGTCACAAAAATCACAAAGGATAGCTGAATTCATATTGTATACAACCAGTGGAAGACTGGACAGTGTCCCAAACGATAAGAACCCAACTGGAGAACAGAGGATGAGAATAGGACAGGAGTCAACTGCAGTTGGGTATTACCAAATTAATATCATGGATTGTAGCCTGAAGTGCTTTTCTGAATTTTGACTAATGTTTGCTTACCTGAATTAATTTAAGGCCACTTACAGAATTATTCTTCTGAAAAAATTTTTGCATAAAATTTTTTAAATGAACTTAATGCTATTTTCAAATGTTGCACACTTATTCCATTTTATTCATTTAACAAATAAATTACTGAACGCAACATGCTAGGCAATAGTAAGACTGTAGATAAAGCAGCAAACAAAGTCTCTGCCCTCATAAAGGTTATATCTTGGTGGATACTAATTTTGGCATGTCAATCATTATACTCTACATTAATACTTAATCATATTCTCAGGCCTATCTCCTGAGTTGTATCTGATCATTCTGACTGAAGCCCTTACGAGGTGTCTCTGCTGTGTGATCTCTTGACACAGGGATTTTGCTGAAACACTGACTTTAAAGAAACAAAGATTTTTGTCTACTTGATCAGGTGACTGAAAGAATTCAAACTGCACCTGAGTCTTTTAAAAATACCACTCTATAGAATTGTTTCCCTGAGGAAGTTCCTACCTCTTTCATCCCTTCTTCAAGAATTATCTTGGATAAAGTGAAGATTTACAAAATTTTATATCCATATAATTGAATATTGTGCTGCTACAAAAAGGAAAGAAGTTATGAGGGATGAACCTGTGGGACATTGGGTGAGGCAAAATAAACTGGAAACAAAAGAGTAAATATTGTATGGTTTAATTTAGAAAGTACTTTATAAGCAAACAGGGGCCTGGGTTGTAAGCTCTTATAGTAATCACATTTAGCCTGGAGCAGGAATGGTTATTTCTGGATTTTGACAGGCTGTTTTAAATATGTATAATCTGACATTTAGAGATAAGAACAAAGTCAATCAGAATGGGATTAAGGTAATTCAGAATACAGGGGTAAAGAAGACATTGTATACAATGTCTACTCTTTGAGACTAAAGGAAGAAAGGTTTATTTTGTCCAGAACCTAAATTTCCTGTAGCACATAATCTAATTTAACCTGTCTGAATAGATAATTTAAACAACCAAACACAGGGAGCCCAGAATAAGAATGATGGCCTTCAATCCTGTATAGCTTAATGTAATACCTGGATACATTCCAGAGTATGTTAAACAGATAATCAAAAGTATGGGCAAAGTCCCTTGAGGAATAAGAGAAAAATTATGAAACTATTAAACTTTAGTATCTGGAAACCCCAGATACTGTGTCAAACATTAGAGATACCCAAATCAACAGGCCAAGCCCTTGATCTTAAGGCTTGCCATTGTGAAGCTTATGTATGTAATGGAGAAGCTTAGCCTATTCATAGGTATGCCTAAAAGTTACTCCAGAGGACCTCTTTTGTTGTTCAGATGTGGCCTCTCTCTCTCTAAGCCCAACTCTACAAGTGAAATCATTGCCCTCTCCCCTACATGGGATATGACATCCAGGGATGAAAGTCTCCCTGGCAGCATGGGAATGACTCCTAGGGAAGAGTCTGGCCCTGGCACCATGGGATCAGCAATTTCATCCTGACCAAAAGGGAAAAAGAAGTGTAACAAATAAGGTATCAGTGGCTGAGAGAGTTCAAATAGAGTTGAGAGGCTACTCTGGAGGTTACTCTTATACAAGTTTCAACTAAACATTGCTACCTACTGTAACTTGGCAACCCCCAACCAAAATCATTCCTGCCAATCTTAAAGAACATCTAAGGCATTATATAAGATTCTACAAAGGTTCCATGAACTAAGGTAACTTCTAGAAATCTACAACCTCCAGATGGACCCTGGACCAGATAAGTCCTGAAATACAGAGGAGCCAGCCTCTTCAGAACATCAACTAGTTCTACCCCCCAATCCCATATTATCAACAGCCCCTTTCAACATGAAAAGTTCAAATGGGCATAGCCCAAATACCTCTAAAGAGTGTGTTTTAGTTTGCTACCTTCTGGAATGCAATATACCAGAAACAGAATGGCTTGTAAAAAGGAGAATTTAATAAGTTGCAAGTTTACAGTTCTAAGGCCGAGATAATGTCCCAATTACAACAAGTCTATAGAAATAGCCAATCAAAGGTATCCAGGGAAAGATACCTTGCTTCAAGAAGGCCGATGAAGTTCAGGGTCTCTCTCTAATCTGAAAAGGCACATGGTGAACACAGTCATGGTTTCTCGCTCAACTGGAAGGGCACATGGTGAGCAAGGTATCATCTGCTAGCTTCCTCTCCTGGCTTCCTGTTTCATGAAGCTCCCCGGGAGGCATTTTCCTTCTTAATCTCCAAATGTTGGTGGCTCATGGACTCTCTGCTTCGTGGTGTTGCAGCATTCCCTGCTCTCTCCTAATCTCTTTAATTCTCCAAAATGTTTCCTCTTTTATAGGACTTCAGAAACTTCTCAAGACCCACCCAAATGGGTGGAGACATGTCATCATCTAATCCAGTTTAACAGCCACTCTTGATTAAATCACATCTCCAAGGAGATGATCTGACTACAGTTTCAAACATACAGTACTGAATAGGGATTATTCTGCATTTACAAAATGGGATTTTAATGAAAACATTGTTTTTCTAGGGTCCATACACCCTTTCAAACTATCACAGAGTGGGAGAAAGCTCAAAGGTGATGGTGGAGTTATACAAGAAGGTAGGGTTTAACAAATGAGCATGATTGCTGAATTATTTTACTGATATTTATTTTAATCTCTAGTATTTTAGGGCAGCTAGAAATAAAAACCTAAAATTGTGGAACTGCAACCAATAACATACTCTGAAATGTGTTCTGCAACTATTTGTTGCAATGTACTTTGAAATTTTTTGCTTTTTTGCATATTTGTTATTTTTCACTAAAAAAGAAAAAACAAAAAATATATATATAACTTGTTTTGTTTCACAAATAGAGAAACTTCACTTCAGAGGTTTTATTGCTTCCTCACAACTAGAAGAAATAGGTCTGGCATAGCCCACTTACATTTGTTTATTTTAGAATTGCAGGGGTTAAAATAATCCATTTGGTCATGGAACCCATTTGCCAGAAGCTTCAGGGGTCACATTATCATTTATTGCTAGCAACAATTAATTTAAAAACACATCTGGAAAAACACCCTAAATAAAATGAAAGCTAGTTTTGGGGAAAAAATTGATGCCCAATTAAGTTCATTACCACCAATCTCAAAATTGTTAAGGTTTCTCTCCTGTGTGAACCCTCTGAAGATAGTGCAGTTGTGAAGACTGTCTGAAAGATCTTACTAAACATATCACATTTCTGAAGTTTCTCTCCAGTGTGGATGCTATAATGGAGTTGAAGACTTATATGGTTTCTCTTCCATGTGAACTTTACAATGAATCATTTCAACAACTGAAGCACATCCCACGCTCCTCATATTTACATTTTTTCACCAGTGAGGATTCTCTTATGGGATTGAAGTTATGAATTCTGACCAAAATTCTTCCCATACTCCTCATGTTTGCATGGTTTCCAGTATGGAGCTTCAGCTGGGGTAGGAGGTGAGACCTGACTGAAGCCTTTCCCACTTCCTTTGCAATTACAGTATTTCTCTCCTCTATGAACTCTATAATGAGTCCACTTATTGATGAGACCTATTTAGAACTGCAACAAGTCTCATATGTATGCTAGCTGTTACAAACCCTTTCTAAACTCCTCGCATTTCTATGGTGTCCTACCAGTGTATATCAGTTGATGAACTTGCCCACGATCTTTTTTACAGAGGCAATTTTAATGATATATCCACATACCATATAATTATCCAGGGTGTACAGTGGTTCACAGTATCATCACACTGCTGTACATTCATCACCAAATCAATTTTCAACACATACATTACTCAAAAAAATACATATAAAAAAATGAAAAAGAACACCCAAAACATCCTCTACTCCTTATACCCCCTATTATTTATTTATTTACTATCTTTATTTTTTTCTCATCTGTCCATATATTTGATAAAGGGAATGTCATTCACAAGGTTTTCACAATCACATGTTCATACTGTAAAAGCTATACAGTTATACAATTGTCTTCAAGAATCAAGACTACAGGAGAGGCAGGGCAATATGGCAGCATAGTCGGTTGTGAAATTTAGTTCAGCCTCCACAGCACTAGCAAATAGCCAGAAACAGTACAGAACAATTGCTGGGGAAACATCAGTGACTGAACACAGAGCATATACCAGTCTGGACCGGGTGGAATGACTGAGATCCCACACACAACTGTAAGTCCCCAAAGCCACGGAGGTCAGCACTCTTGGCCCATGGGTGCAGTAGTCTGGTTCCCTGGAGGGAGGGGAAATAGACTTTACTAGCAGCAAGGACTTAGCTCAACCAAACTCCAATTGTAGAATGAATTAACAAACTCAGACTACTGAAAACAAGCACAGATGAACCTTGAATAACCACTAAAGGAACTAGGAGTTTTGCCTTAGCAGAGAGGGGGTGGGGATGATGGGGGGAAAAGAGGCTTCTTAAGTTGAACAGCTCAAAATACTGGAAAAGTGCTGTACCCCAAGAAAGAGGGGTCATAGAGTCTGGAGACACATAGAGCCATGTACCAACACAAGCTCTTGATTGACAAACACAAGGGGCTCTGAAAAGGCTTTTTGTTTGTTTGTTCGGTTGTTTGTTTGTTTGGTTGGTTGATTTTTTCACTTTTTAAACAGCTTATTAGATAGAACTGGAAACAATTTCAGGCTCCAGAACTGCTCCAGGCAAGGGCAGGATTAAGCTTGTCTGATACACAAAGTATTTACTCGGGTTTAAGGGATTAATTTCCTAAAGGAAGCTATCTTTCAGAAGAAAAGGGGGGGCAGGGTCCAGCTCAAGTGGAATCCCTCCTTCAAGAAATTCAGGCATCAGGTTCTGGAAAACTAAAGCAATCAAAGGCATGATACTACTTCATCTCTCTCCCAACCCGCACGTGGCAAGAGGAGTCTGCTGAAATTAAAGACCCTGCATCACTTTAAGCAAGTGAGAAGCTGCAGGCAGATAAGAACCATGTGATGGGTAGGATACAAAAAGCACAGAGTCTAGAGGCTTCTAGGAAAGCCTGACAAACTGATGGGTCTCACCCTCAGGGAAAACTGATGCTGGCTACTCTTTCCTCGTGAGATGTCTGGTCTGGGAAAATCTGACTAGGGTCTATAATACCTGAGGAGACAGTCCTCAAAAACAAAAGAGGCTCCAAATATGCAGGGTAGGAAACAGAAAAACAAGAACTGAAAAATTCTGATCACTTAAACAGATCTGATGCTAGAGGCCTAAAATAACTTGAATTGGATGTCAAAGAACAAATAGAAAACAAAACCACCCAGTAAGAAACCTTATGTAAAAGAGTGAAAAAAAAAAACCCTCCAGAATAAATTACCCTAAGGTAATCAAATGTCCAGATGCCAGCAAATAATAAGATAAGATAAGAACCAATAATACTAATATTATTAGTATTATTATACTAATAATAACAATAATAAACAAGTCATACTAGAAAAATGAAAGTTATGGCCCAGTTGAAGGAACAAACCAACGCTTCAAGTGAAAAACAGGAAAATTAAAGATATGGCCCAGTCAAAGGAACAAATCAACAATTCAAATGAGATACAGGGTTGAAACAATTAATTCAGAATATAAGAACAGACATGGAAAACCTCATGAAAAATCAAATCAATGGACTGAGGGAGGATATAAAGAAGGCAAGAATGAACAAAAAGAAGAAATTGAAAGTCTGAAAAAACAAATCACAGAACTTATGGGAATGAAAGGCACACTAAAAGAGATGAAAAAAAAAACAATGGAAACCTACAATGTCAGATTTCATGAGACAGAAGATAGGATTAGTGAACTGGAGGATGGGACATTTGAAATCCAACAAGCAAAAGAAAATATAGGGAAAAGAATGGAAAAATATGAGCAGGGACTCAGGGAATTGAATGACAACATGAAGTGCATGAATATACATGTTGTGGGTGTCCCAGAAGGAGAAGAGAAGGGAAAAAGTGGAGAAAAACCAAAGGAGGAAAATATCACTGAAAATTTCCCAACTCTTATGAGAGACTTAAAATTACAGATCCAAGAAGTGCAGAGTACCCCAAAGAGAATAGACCCAAATAGACATACTCCAAGACACTTACTCATCAGAATGTCAGATGTCAAAGAGAAAAAGATCATCTTGAAAGCAACAAGAGAAAAGCAATTCATCACATACAAGGGAAGCCCAATAAGACTATGCATAGATTTTGCAGCAGAACCATGGAGGTGAGAATAGAGTGGGATGATATATTTAAATTATTAAAAGAGAAAAACTGCCAACCAAGAATTCTGTATCCAGCAAAACTTTCCTTCAAAAATGAGGGGGAAATTAAAACATTTTCAGACAAAAATTCACTGAGAGAATTTGTGACCAAGAGACCAGCTCTGCAAGAAATTCTAAAGGGAGCACTAGAGACAGATAAGAAAAGACAGGAGAGAGAGGTGTGGAGAAGAGTGTAGAAATGAAGACTATGAGTAAAGGTAAAAAGAAGAAAAATTACATATGACATATAAAATCCAAAAGGCAAAATGGTAAAAGAAAGTACTGCCCATACAGTAATAAAACTAAATGTTAATGGATTAAACTCCTCAATCAAAAGATATAGACTGGCAGAATGGATTAAAAAACAGGACCCATCTATATGCTGTCTACAGGAAATGTGTCCTAGACCCAAGGATAAACATAGGTTGAAAGTGAAAAGTTGGGAAAAGATATTCCATGCAAATAACAATCAGAAAAGAGCAAGAGTAGTGTGCTGGTTTGAAAAGATGTATGTCCCCTAGAAAAGCCATGTTTTCATCAAAATCTCACTTTGTAAAGGCAGAATAATCTCTATTCAATACCGTATGTTTGAATCTGTAATTAGATCATATCCCTGGAAATGTGATTTGACCAAGAGTGCTTGTTAAGCTGGATTAGGTGATGACATGGCTGCACCCATTTGGGTGGGTCTTGATAAGTTTCTGGAGTCCTATAAAAGAAGAAACATTTTGCAGAATGAAAGAGATTCAGAGAGAGCAGAGAATGCTGTGGCACCATGGAGCAAAGAGTCCATGAGCCAGCGACCTTTGGAGATGAAGGAGGAAAATGCCTCCCAGGGAGCTTCATGAAACTGGAAACCAAGAGAGAAAGCTAGCAGATGATGCTGTGTTTGCCATGTGAACTTTCAGCTGAGAGAGAAGCCCTGACTGTGTTCATCATGTGCCTTCTCACTTAAGAAAGAAAACTTGAACTTCATCAGCCTTCTTGAACCAAAGTAATTTTCTCTGGATGCCTTTGATTGGACATTTCTATAGACTTGTTTTAATTGGGAAAATTTCTTGGCCTTAAAACTGTAAAATAGCAACTTATTAAAATCTTCTTTTTAAAAGCCATTCCATTTCTGGTATATTGCATTCAGGCAGCTAACAAACTAGAACAAGTAGCTATACTAATATCCAACAAATTAGACTGCAAATGTAAAATAATTAAAAGAGACAAAGAAGGACATGATGTATTAATAAAAGGAACAATTCAACAAAAAGATGTAACAATCATAAATATTTATGCGCGCAAAATACATGTGGCAAACACTGAAAACACTGAAAAGAGAAATAGACACATCTACCATAATAGTTGGAGACTTAAATTCACCACTCTCATCAATGGACAGAACATCTAGACAGAAGATCAGTAAAGAAACACGAATTTGAATATTACAATAAATGAGTTGGACTTAACAGACATTTATAAGACATTACACCCCACAGCAGCAGGATGCACCTTTTCTCAAATGCTCATGGATCATTCTCAAAGATAAACCATATGCTGGGTCACAAGGCAAGTCTCAATAAATTTAAAAAGACTGAAATCATGCAAAACACTTTCTCAGATCATAAAGGAATGAAGTTGGAAATCAATAATAGGCAAAGTGCCAGAAAATTCACACATATGTGGAAGCACAACAACACACTCTTAAACAACCAGTGGGTCAAGGAAGAAATTACAAGAGAAATCAATAAATATCTTGAGGCAAATGAAAGTAAAAACACAGCATATCAAAACTTATGGGATGCAGGGTGGGCCGCGGTGGCTCAGCGGGCAAAGTGCTTGCCTGCTATGCCGGAGGACCTCGGTTCGATTCCCGGCCCCAGCCCATGTAACAAAAACGGAGAAACAGAATACAATAAAACAAGAAAATGTTTAAAAATGTTTCCCTTTCTTCCTTCCTTCCTTCCTTCTATCCTTCCTTCTTTAAAAAAAAAAAAAAAAAACTTATGGGATGCAGCAAAGGCAGTGCTAAGAGGGAAATTTATTGCCCTAAATGCCTATATCAAAAAAGATGAAAGAGCAAAAATTGGGGAATTAACTGTCCGCTTGAAAGAATTAGAGAAAGAACAGCAAATTAACCCCAAAGCAAGAAAAAGGAAAGAAATAATAAAGATTAGAACAGAAATAAATGAAATTGAGAACATGAAAATAATTGAGAAAATCAACAAATCCAGAAATTGGTTCTATGAGAAAATCAATAAGACTGATGGACCCTTAGTGAGGTTGACAAAAAGAAGAGAGAGGATGCAAATAAATAAAATCAGAAGTGGAAGAGGAGACATAACCACTGACCCCACAGAAATAAAGGAAGTAATGACAAGATACTATGAACAAATTTTTGATAATAAACTAGACAATGTTGATGAAATGGATAACTTCCTAGAAAGGCATGAACCACCAACATTGACTCGAGAAGAAATAGATGACTTCAACAAACCAACCACAGGTAAAGAAATTGAAACAGTCATTAAGAAGCTCCCAAAAAAGAAAAGTCCAGGACCAGATGGCTTCACATGTGAATTCTACCAAACATTCCAGAAAGAATTAGTACCAATCCTGCTCAAACACTTCAAAAAAATTGAAGAGGAGGGAAAGCTACCTAACTCATTCTATGAAGCCAACATCACCCTCATACCAAAGCCAGACAAAGATATTACAAGAAAAGAAAACTGAAGACAAGTCTTTCTAATGAATATAGATGCAAAAATCCTCAACAAAATTCTAACAAATTGAATCCAGCAGCACATTAAAAAATATATACACCATGACCAAGTAGGATTCATCCCAGCTATGCAAGGATGGTTCAACATAAGAAAATCAATTAATGTAATGCACCATATCAACAAATCAAAGCAGAAAAACCTCATGATCATCTCAATTGATGCAGAAAAGGCATTTGACAAAATTCAGTATCCTTTCCTGTTAAAAACACTTCAAAGGATAGGAATAGAAGGGAACTTCCTTAACATAATAACGGGAATATATGAAAAACCCACAGCTAACATCATCCTCAATGGGGAAAAACTGAAAACTTTCCCCCTAAGATCAGGAACAAGACAAGGATGTCCACTATCACTACTGTTATTCAACATTGTGTTGGAAGTTCTGGCCAGAGCAATTAGACAAGAAAAAGAAATGCAAGGCATCAAAATTGGAAAGGAAGAAGTAAAACTCTGTTTGCAGATTATATGACACTATATGTTGAAAACCCTGAAAAATCCACAGCAAAGCTATTACAGGTAATAAATGGGCACAGCAAAGTGGCAGGTTACAAGAACAACACTCAAAAATCTGTAGTGTTTCTATACAGTTGTAATGAACAACCTGAGGGGGAAATCAAGGAAAATAATTGCATTTACTATTGCAACCAAAAGAATAAAATATTTAGGAATAAATTTAACTAAAGATACAAAACACCTATACAAAGAAAACTACAAGAAATTGTCAAAAGAAATCACAGAAGATCTAAATAAATGGAAGGGCAAATTGTGTACATGGATTAGAAGACTAAATATAGTTAAGATGTCAATTCTACTTAAATTGATTTATGGATTCAATGCAATACCAATTAAAATCCCAAAAACTCTCTTCTCAGAAATAGAAAAACCAATAACCAAATTCATCTGGAGGGGCAAAGTGCCCTGAATAGCTAAAAATATTCTGAGGAAGAAAAATGAAGTTGGAGGCCTCAAACTACCTGACTTTAAGGCATATTATGAAGTTACAGTGGTCAAAACAGCATGGTACTGGCATAAAGATAGACATACTGACCAATGGAATTGAATAGAGAATAGAATTCAGATGTAGACCCTCTCATAGATGACCCTCTCATCTATGGACAATTGATCTTTGATAAGGCAGTTGAGCCAAATCACTTGGGACAAAACAGCCTCTTCAATAAATGGTGCTTAGAGAACTGGATATCCACATGCAAAATAATGAGAGAGGATCCATATCTCACACCCTATATAAAAATGAACTCAAAATGGATCAAAGACCTAAACATTAGATCTAAAACCATAAAACCTTTAGAAGAAAATGTAAGGAAATATCTTATCAACCTTATAATAGGAGGAGGTTTCCTAGACCTTATACCCAAAGCAAGAGCATTGAAGAAATAAATAAATAAATGGAAACGCTCAAAAGTAAACACTTTTGTACATTAAAGATCTTTGTCAAGAAAGTAAAATGACAGCCTACAAAATGGAAAACAATATTTAGAAATGATATATCAGATAAAGGTCTAGTATCCAGAATACATAAAGAGATTATTCAACTCAACAATAAAAAGACAGACAACTCATTTACAAAATGGGCAAAAGATATAAACAGACAATTCTCAGAAGAGGAAATACAAATGGCCAAAAGGCACTTGAAGAAATGCTCAACTTCCCTGGCTATTAGGGAAATGCAAATCAAAACCACAATGAGATATCATCTCATACCCATCAGAATGGCCATTATCAATAAAACAGAAAATGACAAGTGCTGGAGAGGATGTGGAGAAAGAGGCATACTTATCCACTCGTGGTGGGAATGTCAAATGGTACAACTGCTGTGGAAGGCAGTGTGACAGTTCCTCAGGAAGCTAAGTATAGAATTGCCATATGATCTGGCAATACCGGATCATATGGCAATTATACATATGATAGGGATCTACTCAGAGGACATGAGGGAAAGGACATAAATGGACATTTTCCCACCAATGTTTATAGCAGCATTATTTACAATTGCGAAGAGAGGCAGCCAAAATGTCTATCAACAGATGAGTGGCTAAACAAGCTGTTATATATACATATGATGGAATATTATGCAGCTGTAAGACAGAATAAAGTCATGAAGCATGTAACAACATGGATGGACCTTAAGGACATTATGCTGAGTGAGATTAGCCAGAAACAAAAGGACATATACTGTATGTTCTCACTGATATGAACTGACATTAGTGAATGAACTTGGAGAATTTCAGTTGGTAACAGAGACAATTAGGAGATAGAAATAGGGTAGATATTGGGTAATTGGAGCTTAAGGAATACAGATTGTGCAACAGGACTGATTGCAAAAATTCAGAAATGGATAGCACAATAATACCTAACTGTAATACAATAATATTAGAACACTGAATGAAGATGAATGTGACAATGATAGAGGGAGGAGGCCTGGGGGCGCAAATGAAATCAGAAGGAAAGATAGACAATAAAGACTGAGATGGTATAATCTAGAAATGCCTAAAGTGCATAATGATAGTGACTAAATGTGCAAATTTAAAAATGTTTCTGCATGAAGAAGAGCAAAGGAATGTCAATAATGCAGGGTGTTGAAAATAGATGGTAATTAATATTTTAAAACTTTAACGTATGTGTGAGACAAGCAAAAATGCTTATTTGGCACAAAATTTATATTTTGACTAGTGCATTTTCTAATATAACTTATGTGGACAGCTTAGTCAAATACCATGGCACTTGGAACCTTGCATAGGGCATGAGATTTTGTAGGTTTGTCGAGGGTGATGCCCAGATAAATCCCAGAGCAATTTGAACAGTGAATAGGGAAGTATTTGCAGAGTCCCCTAGGGGGAATGGTGAGAAAGGGGGAAAATTCAACTTCCCCAACTGGAGAATTCTTGATATTCTCACAGGCAGTGGAGACAGCCAAAGCAATAGGCTGAGCCTCCAATCTTGGAGTTTGTTCATATGAAACTTAATTCCACATAGGATAGGCTAAGCTTACTTAAAATTATGCCTAAGAGCCACTCTCAAGAGAACTTATTTTGTTGCTCAGATGTGGCCTCTCTCTCCCGGCTGACACAGGAAGTAAACTCACTGCCCTCCCCCTCTCTATGTGGGACGCGACTCCCAGGGGTGTGGACCTTCCTGGCAATGTGGGACAGAAATCCTAGAATGAGCTGGAACTCAGCATTAAGGGATTGAGAAAATCTTCTCTACCAAAACTCAGAAGAGTGAAATGAGACAAAATAATGTGTCCATGGCTAAGAGGTTCCAAACAGAGTTGAGAGGTTATCCTGGAGGTTATCCTTACGCAGCAAACAGATATCACCTGTTTAGTTAAGGTATAATGGAGAGGCTGGAGGGAACTGCCTGAAAATGTGGAGCTATGCTCTGGTGCCATGTTTCTGTAAGATAATTGTATGATGAGATGGCTGTCACAGTGTGACTGTGAGGTTGTGAGAGCCTTGTGTCTGATGCTCCTTTTGTCTACCTTATTGATGGACAAGTAAAATATATGGAACTTCCAACACAATGGTGAATAACAGGTGGTAGTGGACATCCTTGTTTTGTTCCTGATCTTAGGGGGAAAGTTTTCAGTTTTTCCCCATGGAGGATGATGTTAGCTGTGGGTTTTTCATATATTCCCTTTATCGTTTTGAGGAAGTTCCCTTCTATTCCTATACTTTGAAGTGTTTTCAACAGAAAAGGATGTTGAATTTTGTCAAGTGCCTTTTCTGCATCAATCAAGATGATTATGTGATTTTTCTGCTTTGATTTGTTGATATGGTGTATTACATTAATTGATTTTCTTATGTTGAACCATCCTTGCATAGCTGGGATGAATCCTACTTTCATGATGTATAATTGTTTTACATGTGTTGCTGGGTTCTATTTGTTAGAATTTTGTTGAGAATTTTCCATCTATATTCATTAGAGAGATTGGCCTGTAGTTTTCTTTTTTTTGTAATATCTTTGTCTGGCTTTGGTATGAGGGTGATGTTGGCTTCATAGAATGAGTTAGGTAGCTTTCCCTCCTCTTCAATTTTTTTGAAGTGTTTGAACAGGATTGGTACTAATTCTTTCTGGAATGTTTGGTAGAATTCACATGTGAAGCCATCTGGTCCTGGACTTTTCCTTTTGGGGAGCTTCTTGATGACTGATTAAATCTCTTTAGTTGTGATTGGTTTGTTGAGGTTGTCTATTTCTTTTCAAGTCAGTTGCTGTTCATGGCTTTCTAGGAATTTGTCCATTTTATCTACGTTTTCTAGGTTATTGGCATATAGTTGCTTATAACATCCTGGCATTGCTTCCTTTATTGCTGCAGTGTCAGTGGTAATGTCTTCTCTTCATTTCTGATTTTTAAATTTGCATCCTCTCTCTAATTTTTTTGGTGAACTTAGCTAAGTGTCCATTGATTTTATTGATTTTTCTCAAGGAACCATCTGGTTTCACTGATTTTCTGGATGGTTTTCATGTTCTCAATTTCATTTATTTATGCTCTACTCTATTTCTTTCCTTTTGTTTGCTTTATGGTTAGTTTGTTGTTCTTTCTCTAGTTCTTCCATATGAACCATTACTTCCTTGATCTTTGCTCTTTCTTCTTTTTTAATATAGGTATTTAAGGCATTAGGCTTCATTTAGTGTACTAACATTATTGTATTACAGTTAGGTAGTATTGTGTTATCCATTTCTGAATTTTTACAATCAGTACTGTTGCACAATCTGTATCCTTTCAGCTCCAATTACAGAATATCTATCCTATTTCTATTTCCTGATTGTCTCTGTTCTTAACTGAAATTCTCCAAGTTCATTCACTAATGTTAGTTCATATCAGTGAGACCATGCAGTATTTGTCCTTTTGTTTCTGGCTAATCACACTCAGCATAATAACCTCAAGATCCATTCATGTGGTACCTACTTCATAACTTTATTCTGTCTTACAGCTGCATAAAATTCCATCTTATGTATAAACCACAGCTTGCTTAGCCACTCATCTGTTGATGGACATTTTGGCTATTTGCAAAGTCCCCATAGGGCAATGGCAAGAAAGGGGGAAAATTCAACTTCCCCATGTGGAGAATTCCTGATATTCTCACAAGTAGTGGGGACAACCAAAGCAATAGGTCATGCCATCAATCTTGGTGTTTGTTCACATGAAAGTTATCCCCCAAAAAAATAGGCTAAGCCTACTTAAAATTAGGCCTAAGACCCATCCCCAGAGAACCTCTTTTGTTGCTCAGATGTGGCCTCTCTCTCTCAGCAACACAGCAAGCAAACTCACTTTCCACCCACTCTCTACATGTGACATGACTCCCAGGGGTGTAAACCTTCCTGGCAATGTGGGACAGAAATCCTAGAGTGAGCTGGAACTCAGAATCAAGGGATTGAGAAAAGCTTCTTGATCAAAAGTGGGAAGAGAGAAATGAGACAAAATAAAGTTTCAATGGCTGAGAGATTCCAAACAGATTTGAGAGTTTATCCTTGAGATTATTCTTATACATTATACAGATATCCCCCTTTTTAGTATATTGGAGAGGCTGAAGAAAAGTGCCTGAAAATGTAGAGCTGTGTCCCAGTGTCCATGTTTCTTGAAGATGATTGTATAATGATATGGCTTTTGCAATGTGACTGTGTGATTGTGAAAATCTTGTGTCTCATGCGCCTTTTATCTATGATATGGATAGATGAGTAAAACATATGTATTAAAAAGAAATAAATAATAGGGGGAACAAATGTTAAAATAAATTTAGTAAATTGAAATGCTAGTGATCAGTGAAAGGGAGTGGTAAGGGGTGTATAAAAATAGGGTAAACAAAGGCTAAAATATATTGGGTAGATGGAAATACTAGCAGTCAATGAGAGGGAGGGGTAAGGGGTATGATATGTATGAGGTTTTTTCTTTTTTCTTTTATTTCTTTTTCTGAATTGATGCATGTATTAGTTAGGGTTCTCTAGAGAAACAGAACCAACAGGGAACACTTGCAAATATAAAATTTATGAAAGTGTCTCACGTGACCGTAGGAATGCAGAGTCCAAAATCCACAGGGCAGGCTGCGAAGCCGATGACTCCAATGGATGGCCTGGACGAACTCCACAGGAGAGGCTCACCAGCCAAAGCAGGAATGCAACCTGTCTCCTCTGAGTCCTCCTTAAAAGGCTTCCCATGATTGGATTTAGCATCACTAATTGCAGAAGACACTCCCCTTTGGCTGATTACAAATGGAATCAGCTGTGGATGTAGCTGACGTGATCATGACCTAATCCTATGAAATGTCCTCATTGCAACAGACAGGCCAGCGCTTGCCCAATCAGATGAACAGGTACCACAACTTGGCCAAGTTGACACCTGTCCCTAAACATGACAGTCCACCCCTTGTCAACTTGGCACATATATATATATACATCACCTTAGACCATACTTAATTTCCAAATGAAAACAAATAAGCACACATTTTTTCTTTTACCTGACAATACTCAACTGTCCTGCATATAACTGGAAACACATTAAATCTCTCCAGAATAGCGTGCAAATCCTTGGGCAACATTCATTCTTAAACTTGATATCTTCAACTTAAATAGTATAACACAAACAAAACAGCATTACAGTCCTCGTTTCTGTAACTGATCACGTGGTCGAAGTTCATATTTATCACTACCTTCTTCCACTACCCATTCCATGTTCCCTTTCCCCTCAGCAAGCACTTCAGCTGGCCGTGGTTCTTTGCCTGGTGGGGTGACCCAAACCTTCATTCCTGAAGTCTCAGAGCCATTAGTGGTCCTGCCTGAATTGTGTTGTTGCAGTTTTCCATTGATTTTGATCACAGGGCATGGTAGTACTAATAGACGCCCCAGGGGATCTCCTATATTCCAAGAAAACTCTTCTTTACCTCCATTATGTAGTTGCAGTCCTACTTCCTTCTGATAGTCAGGGTCAATTACCCCAGACAGTAATGTAATCCCCTTCTTGGTGTGTTGATCCAGAGGCATAAGTAGCCCAAAGTGGCCAGGTGGCAATCTTAACTTCCAGTTCAGTGGTATCACTGTTGTTTCTCCTGGAGAAAGCACACCCCGTTTTGGAACTAAAACCTGTAGACCAGCAGAACTCAGGGTAGCAGGGACAGGAAGCAAAAATTTTCCTAGTGGATCACTAGGAGTAATAGTGAGTGGCACCACACCCATTTCCACCCCTTGGTTCCTGGACCCATGGATCCTGGCTATGGGAGAAACAGCACCATACAGTGGACGCTGATTCAGAGCATACACAGCTTCCTGGAGAACATTACCCCAGCCTTTCAAGTTTTTGCCACCTAGTTGGCACTGTAATTGAGTTTTCAAAAGGCCATTCCACCGTTCTATCAATCCAGCAGCTTCTGGATGATGGGGAACATGGTAAGACCAGAGAATTCCATGAGCATGTGCCCATTCTCACACTTCATTTGCTGTGAAGTGTGTTCCTTGATCCGAAGCAATGCTATGTGGAATACCATGACGATGGATAAGGCATTCTGTTAGCCCACGGATAGTAGTTTTGGCAGAAGCATTGCATGCAGGGAAAGCAAACCCATATCCAGAGTATGTGTCTATTCCAGTTAGAACAAATCGCTGCCCCTTCCATGAAGGGAGTGGTCCAATGTAATCAACCTGCCACCATGTAGCTGGCTGGTCACCTCGGGGAATGGTGCCATATCGGGGGCTGAGTGTGGGTCTCTGCTGCTGGCAGATTGGGCACTCAGCAGTGGCTGTAGCCATGTCAGCCTTGGTGAGTGGAAGTCCATGTTGCTGAGCTCATGCATAACCTCCATCCCTACCACCATGACCACTTTGTTCATGAGCCCATTGGGCAATAACAGGAGTTGCTGGGGAAAGAGGCTGACTGGTATCCATAGAACGGGTCATCTTATCCACTTGATTATTAAAATCTTCCTCTGCTGAAGTCACCCTCTGGTGTGCATTCACATGGGACACAAATATCTTCATGTTTTTAGCCCACTCAGAAAGGTCTATCCACATACTTCTTCCCCAGACCTCTTTGTCACCAATTCTCCAATTATGGTCTTTCCAAGTCCCTGACCATCCAGCCAAACCATTAGCAACAGCCCATGAGTCAGTATACAAATGTAGTTCTGGCCAGTTATCCTTCCAAGCAAAATGAACAACCAGGGGCACTGCTCGAAGTTCTGCCCACTGGGAGGATTTCCCCTCACCACTGTCCTTCAAGGACACCCCAGAAAGGGGTTGTAATGCTGCAGCTGTCCACTTTCGGGTGGTACCTGCATATCGTGCTGAGCCATCTGTAAACCAGACCCGAGTTTTCTCTTCCTCAGTCAATTCACTGTAAGGAACTCCCCAAGAGGCCATAGCTCTGGTCTGGGAAAGAGAAGGTAATGTGGCAGCAGGAGTGGAAACCATGGGCATTTGTGCCACTTCTTCATGTAACTTACTTGTGCCTTCAGGACCTGCTCTGGCTCTAGCTCGTATATACCATTTCCACTTTACAATAGAGTGCTGCTGTGCACGCCCAACTTTATGGCTTGGTGGGTCAGACAACACCCAACTCATGATAGGCAACTCAGGTCTCATGGTAACTTGGTGGCCCATGGTTAAGCGTTCAGTCTCTACTAAGGCCCAGTAGCAGGCCAAAAGCTGTTTCTCAAAAGGAGAGTAGTTATCTGCAGCAGATGGTAAGGCTTTGCTCCAAAATCCTAAGGGTTTGCGTTGTGATTCTCCTATAGGGGCCTGCCAAAGGCTCCAGACAGCATCTCTATTTGCCACTGACACTTCCAGCACCATTGGATCTGCTGGATCATATGGCCCAAGTGGCAGAGCAGCTTGCACAGCAGCCTGGACCTGTCGCAGAGCCTCCTCTTGTTCAGGTCCCCACTCAAAATTAGCAGCTTTTCTGGTCACTCGATAAATGGGCCGGAGTAGCACACCCAAATGAGGAATATGTTGTCGCCAAAATCCAAAAAGACCCACTAGGCATTGTGCCTCTTTTTTGGTTGTGGGAGGGGCCAGATGCAGCAATTTATCCTTCACCTTAGAAGGGATATCTCGACATGCCCCACACCACTGGACACCTAGAAATTTTACTGAGGTGGAAGGCCCCTGTATTTTTGTTGGATTTATCTCCCATCCTCTGACACGCAAATGCCTTACCGGTAAATCTAGAGTAGTTGCTACTTCTTGCTCACTAGGTCCAATCAACATGATATCATCAATATAATGGACCAGTGTGATGTCTTGTGGGAGGGAGAAACGATCAAGGTCTCTGCGAACAAGATTATGACATAGGTCTGGAGAGTTGATATACCCCTGAGGTAGGACAGTGAAAGTATATTGCTGACCTTGCCAGCTGAAAGCAAACTGTTTCTGGTGGTCCTTACTAATAGCTATTGAGAAAAAAGCATTTGCCAGATCAATAGCTGCATGCCAGGTACCAGGGGATGTATTGATTTGCTCAAGCAATGATACTACATCTGGAACAGCAGCTGCAATTGGAGTTACCACCTGGTTGAGTTTACGATAATCCACTGTCATTCTCCAAGACCCATCTGTTTTCTGCACAGGCCAAATAGGAGAGTTGAATGGGGATGTGGTGGGAATCACCACCCCTGCATCTTTCAAGTCCTTAAGAGTGGCAGTAATCTCTGCAATCCCTCCAGGAATACGGTATTGCTTTTGATTTACTATTTTGCTTGGTAGGGGCAGTTCTAGTGGCTTCCACTTGGCCTTTCCCACCATAATAGCCCTCACTGCACGAGTTAGAGAACCAACGTGGGGATTCTGCCAGTTGCTCAGTATGTCTATGCCAATTATACATTCTGGAACTGGGGAAATAACTACAGGATGGGTCCGGGGGCCCACTGGACCCACTGTGAGACGGACCTGAGCTAAAACTCCATTGATCACCTGGCCTCCATAAGCCCCCACTCTGACTGGTGGTCCAGAGTGACGTTTTGGGTCCCCTGGAATTAATGTCACTTCTGAACCAGTGTCTAATAATCCCTGAAATATCTGATCATTTCCTTTTCCCCAGTGCACAGTTACCCTGGTAAAAGGCCGTCGGTCTCCTTGGGGAAGACTTAGAGGAAGATTAACAGTATAAATTTGTGGCAGTGTAACAGGTTTCTTCCCCATAGGGACCTGGCCTCCCCTTCATTCAAGGGGCTCAGGGTCTGTAAACTGTTTCAAGTCTGGAAATTGGTTAAGGGGCCGTGACTCTGTGTTTTTGTAATTCAGGTTAGACTTCTGTTCCCTTGACCTAGAACTCTTTTGTTTATACAGCTCCAACAAGAATTTAGTAGGCTGCCCTTCTATTGTATTTCTAGGCACCCCATGATTTACTAGCCAATGCCACAAATCTCTGTGTGTCATATAATTTTGATGCCTCCTTTGAGTTTGTTGTCTATTATAATACCCACGTCTACCCTGTCTTTGGTGATTAAGTGCTGCCACCTGGCTTCTGCCAACTCGGGATCCTGTCATCCCCATTGTGTTTAGGGATTCCAGCTCAGTGACAGCAGTTCCTACAGTAATATCTGACCTACAGAGAAGTGCAACCACAGAGCTCTTGAGGGATGATGGTGCTAGTCTCACAAACTTATTTCTCACTGTTCTTGTAAAAGGTGCATCCTCTGGACATTCCTGGGGTGTAAGAGCAGGCTTTGCATGATAAATCCACTCTAACATCCCAATCTCTCTAAGCCTCTGGATCCCCTCATCTACATTATACCAGGGCAGTTCTGGCATTTCAACCTCAGGTAATGTTGGCCACCTTTTGATCCATGTTTCAACCAACCACCCAAACAAGCTGTTAACACCTTTTCTAACTGCTCTAGCTATAACATTGAATGCAGAATCTCTGCTTAGTGGGCCCATATCAATAAATTCAGCCTGATCCAGCCTTATATTCCTCCCACCATTATCCCACACTCTTAAAATCCATTGCCACACATATTCCCCTGATTTCTGTCTATATAAATTGGAAAACTCACACAGTTCTTTTGGAGTATAACGTACCTCCTCATGTGTGATACTTTGTACCTCACCTTTAGGGGCCTGTTGGGACTTTAGTCTAGTTATAGGTCTAGAAGAAATGAGGGGTGGTGGGGGTGGGTCATGAAAAGAATTAGAAATATCTTCTAAGCCATTTGCTTCAGGGCTTTCATTTGCAGTTTCATCTGGTGAAACAGGATTAATAACTTTAGGGCTAATCCCTTCAGGAGGAGGTTGGGTGGCCAATTCCTCAAGGCAGGCTGGAGGTGGGGCAGCTATGTCCTCAGGGCAGACTATTACAGGATTATCTAAAGAAGGCTCAGCATGGTCTAGGGTTTCAACCTCACCCCCAACATCATTATCAATCCATATGTCACCATCCCATTTTTCAGGGTCCCACTCCTTTCCAATCAATGCCCTCACTTTAACTGCAGACACCATGCAAGACTGAGATTTCAGTTTACGTTGTAAAGTTGCTACTCTAACAATAAGATTCTGAGTCTGATTTTCAGAGATCTCAAGTCTACGGCTACAGGAAATAAAATTTTCCTTCAGGATACTCATAGAAACCTCTACATCTTTCAGACGGCACTTAAGCTTCTTGTTCGAAGCCTTAAGCCCATCCCTTTCACCCTTTAATGTAGACAGTGTATCTAACAATAACCAACCAACATCTCTATAACTCTTATTCCTCCAAAACTCTGTAAAGGTGTCAAAAACATTATCCCCCAGAGTCTGGCTTCGTACAAGCGAAGCATTAGGAGAATCGAATGATGATATTTTGACTATTTCCTTTGCCAACTCAGTCCATGGATTGGGAGTGTCATTCTGATTACGGGAATCAGAGTCCTTAGTGTCTCTGAGCCCGGTCAGAGTAGAAAACCATTCATAAAAACCCATTTTTAAGATTCTGTTCCTTAAGAACCACTCCTGGTGCCAAGATGTATTAGTTAGGGTTCTCTAGAGAAACAGAACCAACAGGGAACACTTGCAAATATAAAATTTATGAAAGTGTCTCACGTGACCGTAGGAACGCAGAGTCCAAAATCCACAGGGCAGGCTGCGAAGCCGATGACTCCAATGGATGGCCTGGATGAACTCCACAGGAGAGGCTCACCAGCCAAAGCAGGAATGCAACCTGTCTCCTCTGAGTCCTCCTTAAAAGGCTTCCCATGATTGGATTTAGCATCACTAATTGCAGAAGACACTCCCCTTTGGCTGATTACAAATGGAATCAGCTGTGGATGTAGCTGACGTGATCATGACCTAATCCTATGAAATGTCCTCATTGCAACAGACAGGCCAGCACTTGCCCAATCAGATGAACAGGTACCACAACTTGGCCAAGTTGACACCTGTCCCTAACCATGACAATGCAAATGTTCTAAGAAATTATCATGGTGATGAATATACAACTATATGATAATATTGGGAGTCATTGATTGTATGCCAAGTATGGAATGTTCAGATGTTAAGAATGTTTGTGTTTGTATGTTGTTTTGTCAATAAAAATATTTAAAAAAAATAAAAAGAAAACCTACAGCTAACATCATCCTCAATGGGGAAAGACTGAAAACTTTCCCTCTAAAATCAGTGTATTAGTCAGGGTCCTCTACAGAAACAGAATCAACAGGGAACACTTGCAAATATAAAATTTATAAAAGTGTCTCATGTGACCACAGAAACACAGAGTCCAAAATCCACAGCGCAGACTGTGAAGCCAACAATTCTGATGGAGGTTCTGGATGAATTCCACAGGAGAGGCTCGCCAACTGAAGTGAAGCAGAAAGAGAGCCTATCTTTTCTGAATCCTCCTTAAAAGGCTTCCAGTGATTAGAGTAAGCATCTCTCATTGCAGAAGACACTCCCCTTTGGCTGATTACAAATGGAATCAGCTGTGGATGCAGCTGACATGATCATGATTTATTCTATGAAATGTCCTCATTGCAACAGACAGACCAGCACTTGCTCAACCAGACAAATAGGTACCACCACTTGGCCAAGTTGACACATGAACCTGACCATGACAATCAGGAACAGGACAAAGAAGCTCATGTCAACATTGTCATTCAACATTGTGCTGAAAGTTCTAGCCAGAGCAATTAGACAATAATAATAATAATAAAAGCATCCAAATTTGAAAAGAAGAAATAAAACTCTCACTGTTTTCAGATGACATGATACTCTATCAAAACTCCCAAAAAATCTATAGCAAAGCTATGAGCTAATAAATGAATACAACAAAGTGGTAGGGTACAAGATCAACATACAGAAATCAGTAGTGTTTGTATATACTAGTGATGAGCAATCTAAGGAGGAAATCAAGAGAAAAATTCCATTTACAAAAGCAACCAAAAGAATCAAATATTTAGGAATACATTTAACTAAGGATTCAAAAGAAATATATACAGAAAACTACAAGAAATTGCTAAAAGAAATCATGAAATATATAAGTAAATAGAAGGGCATACCATGTTCATGGACTGGAATACTAAATATAGTTAAGATGTCCATTCTACCCAAATTGATTTATAGATTCAAAGGATTACCAATTAAAATCCCAACAACTAACTTTGCAGAAATAGAAAAACCAAAAACCAAATTTATTTGGAAGGGTAAGCTGCCACAAATAGCTAAAAATATCTTGAGAAAGAAAAATGAAGTGGGATGTCTCACATCACTTGACTTCAAAGCATATTATGAAGCTACAATAGTCAAAACAGCATAAAGACAGATATATTAACCAATGGAACCGAAATGAGTGTTCAAAAATAGAACCGCCTATCAATAAACAATTTATTTTTGTTAAGATGATAAAGCCAATCCACCTGGGACAGAGCCCCCTCTTCAATAAATGGTGTTTGGAGAACTGGATATTCATATGCAAAATAAATAAAGAGGATTCATATCTCACCCCCTATACAAAAATTAACTCAAATGGAAGAAAGACCTTCACATTAGAGCTAAGATCATATCAATTTTAGGAGAAAATGCAAGGAAATACCTTATCAAACTTGTGATAGGAGGCAGTTTCCTAGACCTTTCACACAAAGCATGAGCACTGAAAAAAAGAAACAGATAAATATTGCTTAAAAGTTAAACACTTTTGTGTATCAAATAAGTTTGTCAGAAAGTGAAAAGGCAACTTATGCAATGAGAGACAATATTTGGGAACCATATATCAGATAAGTGTTTGGTATCCAGAATATATGAAGAGATTCTTTAACTCAACAAAAAATAGAAAAACAACCAAATTTAAAAATGGACAAAAGACATGAACAGACACTTTTCAGAAGAGGAAATACAAATGGCTAAAAAGACCATGAAAAGATGCTCTGCTTCACTGGCTATTAGGGAAATGCAAGTCAAAAGCACCATGAAATATCATCTGACACCCACTAGGATGGCCATTATCCAATAATAAGAAATAAGAATACAGAAATGCCATATGATCCAGCAATCCCATCACTAGGTTTATATTCAGAGGAACTGAAGGCAAGCACACAACAGATAAATGCACATCAATGTTTAAAGCAACATTATTTATGATTGCCAAGAGATGGAAACAGCCCAAATGTCCATCAATGGAGCAGTGACTAAACAAGCTGTGGTATATACATATAATGGAATATTATACAACTGTAAGACAAAATAAAGTCATGAAGCATGTAACAACACGAATGAAACTGGAAGACATTGTGTTAAGTCAATTAGACAGAAACAAAAGGGCAAATGCTGTGTGGTTTTACTAATATGAACTAAGATTAATTAATGAATTTTGAGAGTTGAAGTTAAGAATATAGTGAGATAAAAATAGAGGAAAGATCGGACATTTGATCTTGAAGGATCACAGATTGTGCAATAAGATTGATTGTAAAAATTCAGAAATGGATAGCACAATACTAGCTGATTGTAGCAAAATACTATAAGTACACTGAAAGAAGCTGAATGTGATTATGATTGAGGGAGAAGGGCTAGGGGCACATATGAAACCAGAAGGAAAGTCAGAGGATAAAGACTAAGATGGTATAACAGGACTGCTTAGAGTAGACACTGATGGTGATTGAATGTACAAATATAAAAACATATGAATGTCATCATTACAAGGTGCTGGAAATGGATGGTTACAGGAAAAAGTACAATCAATGCAAGCTAGGTCTCTAGTCAATAATCACATTGTAATATGCTTCCACTGAATGTAACAAAGGCATTATGCCAACACTAAATGTCAACAAGCGGGTGACATGGGGAGGGGTATGGATTCTTTGTGGAAGAAAAAGAAATGTCTTCATATAAATCATAGTGGCCAAGGCATGTCTGTTTACTTAGGTTGGACTGTATGATGTTTGAAATAAAACTGTTTAAAAATGAACAGAGGGAAACAAGTCCAGAGAAAATGTGGAGAAAGAGATGTATCTATTCACTGTCAGTAGGGAAACTGAGAGGTGGAGCCTTTTGGAGAGCAGTGTGGTGGTCCCAATGGAGATGAGGGGAGGGGTTGCTACATGAGCCTACTCTGTGTATACCTGGGGGAAATTAGTGTGTGGACAGGAATGGACATTTGCACACTGGTGTTTATGGCAGGAAAGCTCAACATTAACAATGGATATAGGAGGCCTAAGGGTACAATGACAGGAATAGAAGGGGGAACTGTGGTGTATACATACAATGGACAAATTAGCAGCGCTAGAAAGAATGAAGCTGTGAGGCATGCAATAGGTGAATGAACCTTAAGGACTGTATGTTGAATGAAATGTTGGTTTTTTCCAGGTTAGTGTAATGCCTCAGTATATCCCAGAAATAATTTGGGCAGTGAATAAAGAAGTATTTGCAAAATCCCCTTATGGGACTGGGGAGAAATAAGGAAATATTCAACTTCCCTGTTTGGAGAATTCCTGATATTCTTGCAAGCACTGGGGATAACCAAATCAATGGGCTGAGCCCTTGATTTGGGGGTTCACCCCTCTGAAACTTATTTCTACTGAGAATAGGCTGAGCTTACTTATAATTATGCCTAAGTGTCACCCCAGAGAACCTCTTTTGTTGCTCAGATGTGACCTCTCTCTCTAACCCAACTCAGCAGGTGAACTCGCTGCTCTCTTCCCCTAGGTAGGACCTGACTCCCAGGAGTGGAAATATACCTGACAATGTGGGACAGAACTCTCAGGATTGCTAGGACCCAGCATCATGGGATTGAGAAAGACTTCTTGACAAAAAGAGGGAAGGGAGAAAGGAGACAAGATAAAATTTCATGGGCTGAGAGATTTCAGAGTTGAGAGGTTATCCTTGAGGTTATTCTCAAGGGAAGCCCTTTAAACTGTTGAGCTGTGTTTCAGTAGCCTTGATTTCCAAAGATGATTGTATAATTGTATAGTTTTTACTATGTGACTGTGATTTCAAAAATCTTGTGTTTGAAGTCTTTTTTATCCTGGGAATGGACAGATGAGTAAAGAAATATGGATAAAAAAATAAAGAATAGGGGGTTATGGGGTAAAATAAATAAGGTAGATTGAAATACTAGTAGCCCATGAGAAGGAGGGCTAAGGGATATGGGATGTATGAGTTTTTTCTTTTGGAGTGATGCAAACATTCTAAAAATTATCATGGTGATGCATATACAACTGTGTAATGATATTTTGAGTAAGTGATTGTACATCATGTATGGATTGTATGTGTGTAGAAGATTAGTCAATAAAAAAAGTAAATGGGAGGACAAAACTGGTTACTTTACACAGTAGTTGGTTGCACTACTATGATAAAGTAGCAGAGAAGTAAAATTTGTGTAGGGGTAATGGCTAAGCTTAATTCCATGTGAATCCAAAGGAATTAAGGAGAAATCACAAACATTCAAAAGATATCATTGTGGAAAACCTTTGGTAATAGATGGTGGAGATAGTAGCATGGCATGGTGAATTTAATTAAAGCCACTGACTTGTATATTGAAAGCTTTTAAAAAGGGAAATTTCAGATTGTATACATTACCAGAATAAAAATTTTTCAAACCCACAGAACTGTAAACCCTAATGTAAACTATGGACTACAGTTAATATTACAATTATAATAATATTGTTACATTAATTGTAACAAAGGCACCATATTAATGTGACATGTTAATAGTGGGGAAAACTGTGGGGGGGGTTGGAGGGAAGGGGTATATAGGAATTTTACTTTCTGCATGATTTTTCTGTAATCCTACAACTCCTCTAATAAAAAAAGAAAAAGAAAGGAAAAAAGGAATCAAGGCTACTTAAATTCAGTTCAGCAGGTTCAGGTATTTCCTTCTAGCTATTCTAATATACTAAGAACAAAAAAGAGACATCTACATAATGCATAAGACTAACCTCTAGAAAGACCTCTCAACTTTATTTGAAATCTCTTAGCCACTGAAATTTTATTTAGTTTCATTTCTCTTCCCCTTTTATTTGTTTTTCTCAATGCCATGATGCTGAGTCCAGGCTCATCCCCAGGAGTCATGTTCACATTGCCAGGAAGAATATGCCCCTGGTAATCATGTCCAATGTAGGGGGGGGAAGTAGTGATTTTACCCATTGAGTTGGCTTTGAGAGGGAGGCCACATCTGAGCAACAAAAGAGGTTTTCTGTGGGTGACTCTCAGACATAATTAAAAGTAGGTTTAGACTCTCCATTGCAGGAATAAGTTTCATAAGAGGAAGCCCCAAGATCTAGGGATTGGCCTATTAAATTGGGAGCCCTGATGCTTGGGGGTGTTCTAGTTTGCTAGCTGCTGGAATGCAATATACCAGAAACAGAATGGTTTTTAAAAAGGGGAGTTTAGTTTACAGTTCTAGGGCCGAGAAAATGTCCCAATTAAAACAAGTCTATAGAATGTCCAATCTAAGGCATCCAGGGAAAGATGCCTTGGTTCAAGAAGGCTGATGAAGCTCAGGGTTTCTCTCCCAAGTGGAAGGGCACATGGTGAGCATAGTCAGGGTTCCTCTTTCATCTGGAAGGACACATGGCGAATACAGTGTCATCTGCTAGCTCTCTCTCCTGGCTTCTAGTTTCATGAAGCTCCTTGGGAGGTGTCTTTCTTCTTCTTCTCCTAAGGCTGCTGGCTCATGAACTCTCTGCTTTATGGTGCTGCAGCATTCTCTGTTCTCTCCCAATCTCTTTCATTCTCTAAAATGTTTCCTCTTTTATAAGACTCCAGAAACTTATCAAGATCTACCCAAATGGGTGGAGACATGTCATCACCTATTCCAGCTTAACAACACTCTTTTTCTTTCCATTCTACATATATAATCAGTAATTCACAATATCATCACATAGCTGCATATCATCATCATGATCATTTATTAGAACATTTGCATTAATTCAGAAAAAGAAATAAAAAGACAACAGAAAAAGAAATAAAATGAAAACAGAAAAAAATTATACATACCATACCCCTTACCCCTCCCTTTCATTGATCACTTGCATTTCAAACTAATTTTATTTTAACATTTGTTCCCCCATTATTTATTTTTATCCCGTATTTTCTATTCATCTGTTGACAAGGTAGACAAAAGGAGCATCAGACACAAGGTTTTCACAACCACACAGCCACATTGTGAAAACTATATCATTATACAATCATCATCAAGAAACATGGCTATTGGGTCAAGATGGTGGCTTAACAACATGCGCATTCTAGTTCGTCCTCCAGAACAACTACTAAATAACCAGAAACAATATAGAACAGCTCCTGGGGCCACGTCAGTGACCAGACACACAGCGTACCCCAGTCTGGACCAGCTGGACTGGCTACGAGCACCCCCCCAGAACCGTGAGTTCCCAAAGCTGCCTCAGCCAGCACCCCTCCCACACAGGCCACTTTCCAAGGGGAAAGGAAAGGACTTTACCAGCAGCAGGGACTGGGCACAATCAAACACCAATTGTGGAACTAATTAACAAATTCTGACTACTAAAAATAGGCCCCCAGCTTAGGTGAACCTGATCAAAGTGGAGGTTGCTCATTTTTGCCCCGGTGCCAAGGGGGCAGAACTGACAGAAAAAAAGGGGGGGGAAGAAGGAAACAGAGGTTGTTGTGGCTGTGTATCTGCAAAGGCTTGACTGCCTCTGGATACAGCGGCAGGACTTTTCAGGCTGCAACTGCCCCAGGCATAGGCAGAAGTGAGCTCTTTGGGGGGCTTATCTGGAGCCTGTGCCTTCCCCACAGGAGGGGTGAAGCCCAACTCAGGTGGAATCCCTCCCTCAAGGAATTCAGACACCAGGGCTTGGTAATTTGAAGCCATTAAAACCAGCCTACAACCTCTCCTCTGTCTCCACCATGCCCCCAGCAGGGAGAGTCTGCCAAAGTTAAAGGTACCACATCATCTTAAGCTGGTGGGACCTGCAGTCAGACAAGTGCCACATACTGGGCAAGATAAGAAAAACAGAGTCCAGAGACTTCACAGGAAATTGTTCCAACCTGCTCGGTCTCACCCTCGGGGAAAACTGACACAGGTGATTCTTTCCTCCTGATAGGAGGCCAGTTTGGTCTGGGAAAATCTGGCTTGGGTCTATAATATTGAAGTAGACCCTCCTAAGTGTGTGGGGGGGGAAGGTACCACACAAGCAGGGCAAGAAACAAGCAAATGAGAAATGAAAAATTCTCCTCTGTTAAACAAAACTTAAGCTAAAGGTCCAGATAAAGCTGAACAGAATGTCAAAGAACAGATAGACAACAAATTCATCCAGCAAGAAAACCCTAGATAAAAGAAGTGAAAGCAATCTACAGAATAAACTAATTAAAGTAATTAAATGCCTAGACACCAGCAAAAAATAACAAATCACACTAAGAAAACTGAAGATATGGCCCAGTCAAAGGAACAAACCAACAATTCAAATGACATACAAGAACTGAAACAATTAATTCAGAATGTACGAACAGACATGGAAAACCTCATCAAAAATCAAATCAATGAATTGAGGGAGGATATAAAGAAGGCAAGGAGAGAGCAAAAAGAAGAAACTGAAAGTCTGAAAAAACAAATCACAGAACTTACGGGAATGAAAGACACAGTAGAAGAGACGAAAAAAACAATGGAAACCTACAATGGTAGATTTCGAGAGACAGAACATAGGATTTCTAAACTGGAGAATGGAACATCCGAAATCCGACAAGAAACAGAAACTATAGGGAAAAAAATGGAAAAATATGAGCAGGGACTCAGGGAATTGAAAGACAATATGAAGCGCATGAATATACATGTTGTGGGTATCCCAGAAGGAGAAGAGAAGGGAAAAGGAGGAGAAAAACTAATGGAGGAAATTATCACTGAAAATTTCCCAACTCTTATGAAAGACCTAAAATTACAAATCCAAGAAGTGCAGTGTACCCCAAAGAGAATAGATCCAAATAGACATACTCCAAGACATTGAATTATCAGAATGTCAGAGGTCAAAGAGAAAGAGAGAATCTTGAAAACAGCAAGAGAAAAGCAATCCATCACATGAAAGGGAAGCCCAATAAGACTATGTGCAGATCTCTCAGCAGAAACCATGGAGGCAAGAAGACAGTGGGATAATATATTTAAATTATTAAAAGAGAAAAACTGCCAATCAAGAATTCTATACCCAGCAAAATTGTCCTTCAAAAATGAGGGAGAAATTAAAACATTTTCAGACAAAAAATCACTGAGAGAATTTGTGGCCAAGAGACCAGCTCTGCAAGAAATACTAAAGGGAACACTAGAGACATATGAAGACAGAAGAGAGAGGTGTAGAGAAGAGTGTAGAAAGGAAGACTATGAGTAAACATAAAAAGAAGGAAAATTAGATATGACATATAAAATCCAGAAGGCAAAATAGTAGAAGAAAGTACTACCCATGCAGTAATAACACTGAATGTTAATGGATTAAACTCTCCAATCAAAAGACATAGTCTGGCAGAATGGATTTAAAAACAGGACCCATCTACATGCTGTCTCTACTCAAAGGAGACGAGGCCAAGGACACAAATGGACATTTGCACACCAATGTTTATAGCAGCATTATTAACAATTGCCAAGAGATGGAAACAGCCAAAATGTCCATCAACAGTCGACTAAACAAACTATGACATTTACATAAGATGGAATATTATGCAGCTGTAAGACAGAATAAAGTTATGAGGTATGTAACAACATGAATGGACCTTAAGGACATTATGCTGAGTGTGATTAGCCAGAAACAAAAGGACAAACGCTGTATGGTCTCACTGATACGAACTGACATTAGTGAATAAACTTGGAATATTTCCTTGGTAACAGAGACCATCAGGAGACAGAAATATGGTAAGATATTGGGTAATTGGAGCTGAAGGGATACAGATTATGCAAAAAGATGGAATATAAAAACTCAGAAATGAACAGCACAATACTACCTAACTGTAATACAGTTATGTTAAAACACTGAATGAAGCTGCATATGAGAATGATAGAGGGAGGAGGGCTGTGGCATAAATGAAATCACAAAGAAAGATAGATGATAAAGATTGAGATGGTGTAATCTAGGAATGCCTACAGTGTATAATGATAGTGACTAAATGTACAAATTTAAAAAATGTTTTTGCATGAGGAAGAACAAAAGAATGTCATTACTGCAGTGTGCGGAAAATAGATGGTACTTAATAGTTTAAAAGTTCAACTAATGTGTGAAACTAAAGCAAAAAATGTTTATTTGGTACAAATCTATACTTTGACTAGTGCATCTCCTAATATAACTTATGTAGATAGTTGATTGAACACCTTAAGTACATGGAATTTTGTATAGGAAAAAAAAAAGAAAGAAACATGGCTATTGGAACATAGCTCTACATTTTCAGACAGTTCCCTCCAGTCTCTCCATTACATCTTGGATAACAAGGTGACATCTACATAATGCATAAGAGTAACCTCCAGGATAACCTCTCAACTCTGTTTGGAATCTCTCAGCCATTGACACTTTGTCTCATTTCACTCTTCCCCCTTTTGGTCAAGAAGGTTTTCTCAATCCCTTGATTCTGAGTCTCAGCTCATTCTAGGGTTTTTCTCAATCCCTTGATGGTGATTCTCAGCTCATTCTAGTATTTCTATCCCACGTTGGCAGGAAGGTCCACACCCCTGGGAGTCATGTCCCATGTAGACAGGGGGAGTGTGGTGAGTTTGCTTGTTGTGTTTAACAACCACTCGATTAAATCACATCTCCAAGGAGATAATCTGATTACAGTTTCAAACATACAGTATTGAATAGGATGATTCTACCTTTATGTAATGAGATTTAGATTAAAACATGGCTTTTCTAGGGGGCATACATCCTTTCAAACCAGCATATTCCACCCTCTGAACCCTAAAAAAGTCATGTTTTCCCCATATACAAAATATATTCATTCCATAACAATATCAGAGAACCTTAAACCATTTCAGTAGCAATATACATGAAATACAAAGTTAGAAATGTACAAACTCCTATCAAAGTTAGTTACAGGCATGGTCTGTTCTAAGGCAAAATTATCCTCTGGCTTTGGACCTTTGAAAACTCATAACAAGTTATTTACTGTCAACATACAAAGGAGGAACAGTCATGGGATACATATATGCATTTCCATATGGAGGAAAGAACACAGGGGTCACTGGACCCGTACAGTTTTGAAAACCCACAGGGCAAAGTCCATTAGACTTCAAAGTCTGAGAGTCATTTATCTTCAGGGCTTCTGAAAGCATGGGGACATATGGAATTCTCCAGGTGTGAAAGTTTATTATTACCTCATTTTCTCCCAGTACCTCAAGGGGGCTTTGCAAATACTTTTTTTATTCTCTGTTAAATTACTATGGGATATATTGGTGCATCACACTAACCTGTACCAGCCAGCAATATCTCACATCTTATTCAAGGTCCCATGTAATTGGGGTGTTCAAATAAACTGACCATACAAGTTAAGTTAGATTGTGTGTAATACACAAAATATAAATTTTGCACCAAATAAATATCTCTTCTTTTGGTTTCACACAAAAGTTGAAGTTTTAAAACACATTTTCAGGATCAGCCTTTACCCTTTAGTCTGATTTGCCTTAGTTCTAATCAGATCTGCTTAATTCATATCTCTAACGGAATCTGTTCTCTGTTTCAGCTTTTATAGTAGCTTCTGTATGAGATAATGCTGACTTTCAAAGATGAAGAACTCTAGCTCTGAGTCTCAGGTGTCACACAGATAATCAAATTTCCAGAGGCCGACAAGGTTATACACAAAGAGCTCAGCATCTCAGAAATTAGAAATAACCATTACAACTCAGGAATAAATGTGATGCTGTAAGAGCTTACAATTTAGAAAACCTTACAATAAAAAGGTTTATTATTTAACCTTTCCCTAATAATCTGTGCTCTTGGATTCAATTCTCAGAGTTTGCATGTTATACAGTGACACATTATACTGTTTGTCTTTTCATTTCTGGCTTGTTTCATTCAACATACTGTCCTCAACATCCATTCAGCTAATTGCATGCCTCACAACTTTAATCCTACTTGCAGCTGCTCAATATTCCATTGTATATATAGGCCACAGTTACCCCTTCCATTCACCAACTTAGTTCCTGTAGGCCTCTCCCATTCACTGCAAATTTTGAATATTGCCACCATAAACACCAGTGCAAATGTCCATTCATATCCCTGCTTTCAGTTCTTCCAAGTATATACTTAATAACTGAGTTTCAGGATTATATAGCAATCTTATACTTAGCCTCCTGTCCTCCAGATGGGCTGCACCATCCTATTTCTCTACCAATAATGAATAAGGAAGAGTAGATTCCTTTCTCCTCATTTTCTTGTATCTTTCTGTTTATTTATAAAAGCCTTATCACACACCATATAATTCACCCTAAGAAACTATAAATGGTTCCAGGTATAATCACTTACTTATGCACTCACCACCACAATCAATATGAAGACATATCCATTTCTTCTGCAAATAAGGAGGGAGAGGGAGAAAAAGAAAAATGGAGAACAAAATATGAAAAAATAAAAATGAGAAACATCAATACCAAGAATCCCATAACCCTCCCTTACAGACTCCTCTAACTGACATTTAGCTTTGGTTTATTGCCTTTGTTGCATTTAATGGAAGTATATTGCAATATGACTGTTAACTATGGATTGTAGTTTGCATTGATTGTACTTTTTCCTGTATACTATATATTCTAGTTTGCTAGCTGTCAGAGTGCAAGATACCAGAAATGGAGTGGCTTTTAAAAAGGGAAATTTAATAGGTTGCTAGTTTACAGTTTTTAGGCTGTGGAAATGTCCCAATTAAAGCAAGTCTATAGAAATGTCTGATTTAAGGCATCCAGGGAAAGATACCTTAGTTCAGGAAGGTCAACGCAGTCTGGGGTTTCTCTCACAGCTGAAAGAACACATGGTGAACATGGCAATGTCTTCTAGTTTCCTCTCCAGGCCTCCTACTTCATGCAGCTCCCCAGGGAGTTCTCCTTCTTCATCTCTAAAGGTAGCTGGCTGGTGAACTCTGTGGTTCTCTCATCATTCTCATGACTCAGCTCTGTTGCACTCCCATTGTTCTGAAGCTTTCTTCAAAGTATCTCCTCCTTTATAGGATTCTAGTAAACTAATCAAGACCCACATAGAATGGGTGGAGACACTTCTTCATCTAATCAAGTTTAACACCCACAATTGATAGAATCACATCCCCACAGAGATAATCCAATTGAGCTTCCAACCTACAGTGCTGAATAGGGATTAGAAGAAATGGTTGCTCTCACAAGATTCATTAGGATTAAAACATGGCTTTTCTAGGGTACATAAATCCTTTCAAACTGGCCACCATCCACATTCAATACCTTGCAATGTTGACATTCATTTTTTCTCTCTCATGTGAAAGCATTCTTATATGTGTCTAGCTTTGGTAATAGCAATACGTTGACTTCGTAGAATGAGTTAGTAGCTTCCCATTCTCTTCAATTCCTTTGAAGAGTTTGAGTAGAATTGGTACTAATTCTTTCTTGAAAACTTGGCAGAATTCACATGCAAAACCATCTAGTCTTGGACTTTTCTTTTGGGGGAGCTTTTTGATGATTGATTCAATTCTTTCCTTGTGATTGGTTTGTTGAGGCCTTCCATTTTTCTCAAGATGATGTTAGTTTTTCATGTTTTTTTTAGAAAGTTGTCCATTTCATCAATGATGTCCAGTTTTTGCATATAGTTGCTCAGAGCATCATCTTATCACCCTTATTTCTGCAAGGTTAGTATTTACGTCTCCTTTCCCATTTCTGATTTTATTTATTTGCATTCTCCCTTTCTCCCTCTTCCCTCTCTCCCTCTCTCCTTCCCTCCCTCCCATACCTCCCTCCCTTCCTCTCCCTCTCTCTCTCTTTCTCTTTATTAGCCTAGCTAAATGTCCATAATTTTATCGATTTTCTCAAAGAATTAACTTCTGGTTTTGTTGAGTCTTACTATTGTTTTCTTGTTCTCCATTGCATTTATTTCTACTCTCATCTTGTTCTTTCTTTCTTTTTGTATGCCCTGGAGTTAGCTTGCTCTTATAATTTCTTCCTTGACCCACTGGTTATTTAAGAGTATGTTGTTGAGCCCCCATATATTTGTGAATTTCCTGGCACTCTGCCTATTATTGATTTCCAGCTTCATTCCTTTATGATCTCAGAAAGTGTTTTGTAATATTTCAATCTTTTTAAATTTATTGAGACTTGCTTTGTGACCCAGCATATAGTTTATCCTTGAGAATGATCCATGAGCACTTAAGAAAAAGGTGTATCCTGCTGTTGTGGGGTGTAATGTTCCATATATGTTTGTTAAGTCTAGCTTATTTATTGTATTATTCAAATTCTCTGTTTCTTTGTTGATCCCCTGTCTAGATGTTCTGTCCATTGATGACAGTGGTGGATTGAAGTCTCCAACTATTATGGTAGATGTGTCTATTTCTCTTTTCAGTGTTTGCCACATGTATTTTGGAGCATTCAGGCTCAGTGCATAAATATTTATGATTGTTACATCTTTTGTTGAATTGTTCCTTTTATTAATACATAGTGTCCTTCTTTGTCTCTTTTAACTGTTTTACATTTGCAGTCTAATTTGTTGCATATTAGTATAGCTACTTGTTCTAGTTTGCTAGCTGCATGAATGCAATACCAGAAATGGAATGGCTTTTAAAAAGGGGAATTTAATAAGTTGCTATTTTTCCATTTTATGGACTAGAAAATGTCCCAGTGAAAACAAGTCTATAGAAATGTCCAATCAAAGGCATCCAGAGAAATATACCTTTGTTCAAAAAGGCTGCTGAAGTTCAAGGTTTCTCTCTCAAGTGAAAATGCACATGGTGATCACAGTTGGGGCTTCTCTCTCAGCTGAAAGGGCACATGGTGAACATGGCATCATCTGCTAGCTTTATTTCCTGGCTTCCAGTTTCATGAAGCTCCCCAGGAGGCATTTTCCTTCTTCATCTCCAAAGGTCACTGGCTTGTGGACTCTCTGCTTCGTGGTGCTGCAGCATTCTCTGCTCTCTCTGAATCTCTATCATTCTCCAAAATCTTTCCTCTTTTATAGGACTCCAGAAATTTATCAAGACCCACCCAAACGGGTGGGGACATGTCATCACCTAATCCAGCTTAACAACCACTCTTGATTAAATCACATCTCCAGGGAGATGATCTAATTACACACAGTATTGAATAGGGATTATTCTGCCTTTACAAAATGGGATTTAGATTAAAACATGGCTTTTCTAGGAGACATACATCCTTTCCAAACAGCACAATCTCTATACCTCTTAATTCCACAAAACTCCATAAAGTGGTCAAAAATATCCCCAGAGCCTGGCTTCATATAAGCAAAGCATTAGCAGAATCCAAGGGTGATATTTTGGCTATCTCTTTTGCCAGCTCATCCCATGAATTGGCAGTGTCATTCTGATTACAGGTATCAGAGTCTTTAGTGCCTTTGAATCTAGTCAGAGTAGAAAATCAATTGTAAAAACCCATTTTTAAGATTCTGTTTCTTTTTTTTCTGGTATATTATATTTAATCAGTATTAGCACACCAAAACAAATTTCATTAGCAAATTTCACCCAATGGACTCGTTGACATCCCTTTTCCCAATATGAGAGGAACCATATTTTTTTCAAGTGTATACATCTATTTCAGTAACTGTGAAATTAACCACGATTGGCCATAATAAAAACATATTCCAATAGTATGAAGTCTTTCAGAGTGTATTTTTTTAGTTAGACTACAAATCAGTAAAAAAGAATGAAAAGAAAATTTTCAAATCTTCAGAAATTAAACAGCCCATATTTGAACTACCTATAGGGCAAGCAATATGTATTCAGAGACATTAGAACCTATTCATTTTTTTAAATTTTTTTATTAATTAAAAAAATTAACTAACACAACATTTAGAAATCATTCCATTCTACATATGCAATCAGTAATTCTTAATATCATCACATAGATGCATGATCATCATTTCTTAGTACGTTTGTATCGATTTAGAAAAAGAAATAGCAAGACAACAGAAAAAGAAATAAAATGATAATATAGAGAAAAAATAAAAATAAAAAATACAAAAAATATATAAAAAAACAAAAAAAATCTATAGCTCAGATGCAGCTTCATTCAGTGTTTTAACATAATTACATTACAATTAGGTAGTATTGTGCTGTCCATTTTTGAGTTTTTTTATCCAGTCCTGTTGCACAGTCTGTATCCCTTCAGCTCCAATTACCCATTATCTTACCCTATTTCTAACTCCTGATGGTCTCTGTTACCAATGACATATTCCAAGTTTATTCTCTAATGTCGGTTCACATCAGTGGGACCATACAGTATTTGTCCTTTAGTTTTTGGCTAGTCTCACTCAGCATAATGTTCTCTAGGTCCATCCATGTTATTACATGCTTCATTAGTTTATTCTGTCTTAAAGCTGCATAATATTCCATTGTATGTATATACCACAGTTTGCTTAGCCACTCATCTGTTGATGGACATTTTGGCTGTTTCCATCTCTTTGCAATTGTAAATAACGCTGCTATAAACATTGGTGTGCAAGTGTCCGTTTATGTCTTTGCCCTTAAGTCCTTTGAGTAGATACCTAGCAATGGTATTGCTGGGTCGTATGGCAATTCTATATTCAGCTTTTTGAGGAACCGCCAAACTGCCTTCCACAGTGGCTGCACCATTTAACATTCCCACCAACAGTGGATAAGTATGCCTCTTTCTCCACATCCTCTCCAGCACTTGTCATTTTCTGTTTTGTTGATAATGGCCATTCTGGTGGGTGTGAGATGATATCTCATTGTGGAGATTCTGTTTCTTAAGAACCACTCCTGGTACCAAGATATATTAGCTAGGGTTCTCTAGAGAAACAGAATCAGTAGGAGATATCTGTAAATATGAAAATTTTCAAAGTGTGTCATGTAACCATGGAGATGTAAAGTCCAAGATCTGTAAGTCAGGCCACAAGCTGGAAGCTCCAATGAAGGTCTTCAATGAACTCACAGGAGACATTGGCTGGGCAACCATTGGGATGAAAGTCCAAGACCTGTAGGACAGGTCACAAGCTGGCAGCTACAATGAAGGTCCTCAATGAACTCTCAGGAGAGGTGGCTAACTTAAGCAGGAAGAGTGATTGTCTCTTCTGAATCCTTCTTAAAAGCCTTCTGGCAATTAGATTAAGCATCACTCATTGCAGAAGACATTCTCTCATGATGCAGCCAACATGATCATGATTTATGTACAGGAAATATCCTCATAGCAACAGACAGGGTAGGACTTGCCTGACCAGACCACAGGGCACCACAACCTGGCCAAGTTGGCACATGAACTTGGGCATGACAGACCCCGATCAGATTTTCCCAGATCACACAGGCAGTTTTCTGGAGGAGGGTGGAATCAATATCAAATTTTCCTGAGGGCGAGACTCAGCAGGTTGTCAGACTTTCCTAAGAAGATCTTGTGCTTTGACTTTCCAATCCAACAGGTGACACTTGTCAGCCCACAATTTCCCATCACTGTAAAATGATACCGTGTCTTTTATTCTCATCAGATCCTCCCTGTCAGTGGCATGGCTGAGATAGACACCTAGATAGAAGGCAAGCTTAAGCTCTGTGTTCCAGTCCCTGTGGCAGGAAGAGGGCCGCCACTTCAGTTGGGCCCCACTCCCATTTTTGTTGGGTAAGATATACCCTTTACAGAATTATCTCCACCACTTGTCATGTTACTTTCTGCCTCAGGCCCATCCCTTGCCTAGGTCCCACTGACAACTGAAGATACCTGAGCCTTTCTCCAATGAGCTACTTAGAATAGTTTTCTAAAAGAAGAAAAAAAAGGAAATCTCTTTTCAGAGCCAATTCCCTGCCCCCAAGTTTATCAGTCGAGAGCTGAAGTTGGTACGCAGCTAGCTGTATGTATCCCCCTTCTTGGATCATAGCCCCTTTCCAGGTCTCTGAGCCCAGTTAACTCCAAAATCCTCTGTATTTATTCTTTTTTATATAATTTCTTACCCATCAGCCCCATCTCTCTCTGATGGGATTAAACCACAGTTGAATCTTGGTTGAGCTACCTTCTCTTGCTCCCAACAGAGACTACTTAACAATGTGTCATTTAGGGAATTATCTTCTTCACCTGACCAGTTACTTTGTCTCTTAGATATACCATAATCCCGCCCTTGCCTGGGGCAATGCTGCAGCCTCAGAATGTCCACAGTTCTAGGTAATTGGCTGTTAAGCAGTTACAGAGAAAAAAAATCCTTTTCAGAGCCAGCCCCCAGGCCCCTGGGTTTGCCAATAAAGAGCCAGAGAATTGGTGCTTGGCTCTGTGTCCCCTCTTCTGGGGTCCAGTCCTTTTCCAGTATTCTGAGCTTGTTCAACTAAACAAGCCTCTAAAGTTTCCCTCCCCTATCCCTCCATCCTCCCACCCCACCCCACCCCATCATCCTCACTTCCTCTCTTTCGGGGTGAAACTCCCTTGTTCCTTTCATGTTTGCTCCAAGTTTATCTGTGCTCAGAGTTTGTACTCAGCAGTTTGAATTTATTAATTCCATAATTGGGGCTTGGTTGACCTATCCTCTTTGCTCCTAGTAGAGAATTGCCCACATTATTAACATTTCCAAGTTTTCTATACATTTTAGGTCAAAAGGTAGATTTGAAGATATGAAATCTAACTAAAGCCCTTACCACATTCCTCACATTTATAGGGTTTCTCTTCCAAGTGCACCTTTGATGGATGTAAAGATTTAAGTTACAAATAAAACCCTTCCCACATTCCTCAGCTTTATACAGTTCCTCTCCCATGTAGACTTTACAGTAAGTATTAAGTGCTCATCTAACATATAAGCTCTTATTATATGCATCAAATTTGAGTGGTTTTATTCCAGTGTGGATTCTCTGATGGTCCTGAAGATGCAAGCCATGGTCCAAAGCCTTTACAACACTACTCACAGTTTAAAGTTTTCTATGATTGAAGCCTGTACCACATTCTTCATGTGTATCATTTCTTTACAGCTTGGGCTATATATTTGTTTCTGATGAGTTTGGAGATGAGCACTCTGAATGAATTCGCTTCATACTCACCAAAATTATAACCTTTCTCCCCCATGTGAACACTTTTTCATACTTGCTACATGGATAAGGTAACTCTCTTAAGTATAATTGCTGATGAAGACTGAAATTGGAGATACCAATGATTGTTTCTGCACATTTAACATACTAGTAATTTCTGTCCTGTGTGAGTTATTCTATGCTGATAAAGAGCTAATAGCTTCATTCTGCCTTTTCCATAATCACTGTGGTTATAAGATTGTTTTCCATGCTCCATAAGTGTTGTGGTGATGTGAAATACAACTGAAGCTGTCAACACACTGCTAATGGTTCATTTTTCTTGGAAATTTGTTGACATCTACTCTTGATAACTCTATGACTCAGTCAGATACTTTTATGCTTCTGTTTGCTAAAGGTGCTGGAATGCAGTGCACCAGAAATGGATTTTCTTTTACAAAGAGGATTTATTAAGTTACAAATTACAATTTTAAGGCCATGAAAATGTCCAAATTAAAGTAACGAGAAAAGAGTACATTCTTTGAGGAAAGATAGCTGGCATCTGGATCACATGTGAAGACACATGGTGACACCTGCTATCCTTGTCTCCACCCTTCTTTTATCACACACATCTCTTAGCTCCTGTGGGTCCTTCTGGCTTCTCCACAGGGTGTTTTAATTCTGGGCTTCTCCAAACTTTCTTGATTCTCTTTAAGGACTCCCTCAAACAGATTATGAAATACCTTGAATGGGTGGACTGACATCTTCATGGAAACAACCTAATCAAAAAGTTCCAGCAACAATAGGTCTGCACCCACAAGAATGGACTACAAGAATTTGACTTTTATGGGGTGCATAACAGTTTCAAAACAGCACATTTTCTTCCAAGAATCCTGGGCTCTTGGAGTTACAAACTATGAATTTTCAATATTAATGAAATCATCCCATTTATGACTCAAAATAACATTCTCATCTACACAAATCTGAACTGATATTCTAGGAGGAGTCACCTTGTTTCTGAAACTTAGAACTATTCATCACATAATCTTGATATCTAGGTAAGTCATTTACAATTTGTTGCCAGATCTGCAAGCAAAGAAAGCTTTTCACATAATCCCATTTCTTGAACAATTTCATTTTATTTTGGATCTTCTTCCCATAAAGACAGAGTATTCATAGATGTGGATAAGTGAATGTTTTGTTCAAAGATTTTAGCTTTCCTACTTAGGGCATAGCATGAAACTTCAGTGAACTTGAGAAGGTTCAGTTTGTCTTTTCCACCATGTGTCACGTTCTCTGATTTACTTGCTCACAAACACCAAGAGGAGATCAACCAGACTCCTGTCTATGAAGCATTAGTAATACCGATTTAGAACCCCAAATCCCTTATGTAAGCTGTAAGAAATCATTGACTACAAAGCAACAAAAACACAACAACAACAAACAACCTCAATAAGGATGGAAACTTTGCAAGCCTTGGCAATGTAACCCACTCCTTATGGAAATGGTGTTATAATAGGAAAAGTAGATGCAAATACCATAAATGTGTGTAGACATGGCAATCTCTCATGAGGAATATTTTGAGTAAGGGTTTTGGAGGTTTGCTGGTTTGAAATGATGTATGTCCCCTAGAAAATCCATGTTTTAATCAAATTCCCATTTCACAAGGGCAGAATAATCCCTATTCAATAGTGTATGTTTGAAACTGTAATCAGATCATCTCCCTGGAGATGTGATTTAATTAAGAGTGGTTGTTAAACTGGATTAGGTGATGACATGTCTCCACCCATTTGGGTGGACCTTGATAAGTTTCTGAAGTCCTATAAAAGAGGAGAAATTTTGGAGAATGGAGGAGATTCAGAGAGAGCAGAGAATTCTGCAGCACCACAAAGCAGAGAATCCACAGCCAGCGACCTTTGGAGATGAAAAAGGAAAATGCCTTCCGAGGAGCTTCATGAAATAGGAAGCCAGGAGAAGAAGCTAGCAGATGATGCCGTGTTTGCCATGTACCCTTCCACTTGAGAAAGAAAATGTGAACTCCATCAGCCTCCTCGAACCAAAGTGTCTTTCCCTGGATGCCTTAGATTGGACATTTCTATAGACTTGTTTTAATTGGGACATTTTCTCAGCCTTAGAACTCTAAACTAACAACTTATTAAATTCCCCTTTTTAAAAGACATTCCATTTCTGGTATATTGCATTCCAGCAGCTAGCAAACTAGAACAGATTTTGGTACCAGAGAGTGGGGTGCTGTTATGGTTTGCAAATATCAAACATGTTGGGATGACTTTTCAATGAATAAGGGGAAGAATCTGGAGGAGTTGTGAGAAGCTTGATAGAGAAGGCCGAGAATGCTTTGTTGGTAGAAATGTGTACTCTAAAGATACCTCTGATGAGGTCTTAGACAGAAATGAGGCATGTGCTTTTGCAAACTGAAAGGAAGGTGATCCTTGTTTTAAAATAGCAGATAACCTGGCAAAATTGACTTAGTGGCTTTGGCTGGAAGGCATATTTTAAAAGTCATGAACTTGGATATTTAGCAGAAGAGATCTCCAAATTAAATATGGAAAATGCAGCCTGATTTCTCCTCGCAGCTTATAGTGAAATGAGACAGGAAAGAGATAAGTTGAGAACTGAACCCTTGGGTATAAAGAAATCAGAAATTGATGTCCTAGAAATTTCTGGTCTTCCAGGAAGGGAGACCCTGGAGAATAATGCCCCTGTGAGGATTTGACCAGACTTGGAACCAATCAGCCATTTCAGAGAAAGCCAGGATTGGACATGGAGTTATCCAGGAAGGATTTGTGGAAACTCCATATAGTCTGATGGGCATGATCCAAGGCTACTGCACAGAAAGCCAATGAGAGTGCTGTGGGACCTGTATAAACAGAGCTGCTGCCAGTCTACACTGGTGGGTTCAGAGAAGGGACACATTGGAGGAAAAATAACTTCAGAGCCAAAATGATGAAGGCTGAGTTCTGAAGTCAAGAAGCCTCAGGCCAGGAGAGTGGACCCACCCAAGCCCATGAAGTGGGTGCATTTGCTCTGAAGGCACAAGATGGGCCTTCCACCTCATTGCAGTGGAAGAGTCATGCCACCTCAGGTCTTGGAGAGGATAAAGCATATTCCTTGGGGTTTGGGGAGAGCCTGGCTGCCACCACATGGTGGGGCAGAGAGCTCAGGTGCAGCCCCAATGCTTGGATAGGGTGGAGCTGAGAAAAAGGTGATCTTCCTAAAATCCCCCAAGGGAGTGTTCAGAGAGAGGCAGGCCTCTGTGTAGGCCCTTGGAAAGGGACTGCTGCTTTCAGAAACCCTGAGGATGAATGACTCTCAGACTTTGAAATCTAATGGACTTTGTCCTGCAGATTTTTGAAACTGTTTGGGTCCTGTGATTCTTGTGTTCTTTCCTCCCTATGTAAATGTGTATATGTATCCCATGGCTATTTCTCCTTTGTATGTTGGCAGCAAATAACTTGTTATGAGTTTTCAAAGGTCCAGAGACAGAGGATTATTTGTCTGAGCATAGACCATGCTTGTACCTAACTTGATGAGACTTTGTACTAGTTTTAATCTTGTATTGCATTTGATTGTTACTGAAACGCTTTAAAGTTCTCTGATATTGTTATGGAATGAATGTATTTTGTATATGGGAAAAACATGTCTTTTTTAGGGTCCAGAGGGTGGAATGTGCTGGTTTGAAATGATGTCCCCTAGAAAAGCCATGTTTTAATCAAAATCCCATTTCATAAAGGCAGAATAATCCCTATTCAATACTGTATGTTTGAAACTTTAATCGGATCATCTCCCTGGAGATGTGATTTAATTAAGAGTGGTTGTTAAGCTGGATTAGGTGATGACATGTCTCCACCCATTTGGGTGGACCTTGATAAGTTTCTGAAGTCCTATGAAAGAGGAAACATTTTGGAGAATGGAGATTAGGAGAGAGCAGAGAATGCTGTAGCACCATGAAGCAGAGAGTCCACACCCAGCGACTTTTGGAGATGAAAAAGAAAAATACCTCCCAGGGAGTTTCATGAAATAGGAAGCCAGGATAATAAGCTAGCAGATGATGCCACATTCACTATGTGCCCTTCCAGATGAGAGAGAAGCTCTGACTGTGTTCACCATGTACCCTTCTACTTGAGAAAGAAACTGTGAACTTCATCGGCCTCCTCAAACCAAGGTATCTTTCCCTGGATACTTTAGATTGGACATTTCTATAGACTTATTTTAATTGGGACATTTTCTCAGCCTTAGAACTCTCAACTAACAACTTATTAAATTACCCTTCTTAAAAGTCATTCCATTTCTGCTATATTACATTCTGGCAGCTAGCAAACTAGAACAGGAGAGTTTGAACCATAGACAAAGATCGAATCAAAAGGGAAAATTCAATGTTATGTACAGTAGTGTCAATTTTAGATCAAATGTTCAAGAATGTTTCAGAATGATACATACTTTTAATCTTCTCCTTTTCTACTGAATTTCATTAAAGTCAGTATAAAATCTTAGAGAATAAATTAAGTAGTTGCAAGAACAAGTGGGAACTTTAAGGAAAACCAATAACATAACAAATACTTTGCATATCTGTGTTTATGATATATTTTCTAAGTATCATATCTACAAGTGTTTAAATCTAGATATTCAAAGCATTCCATGGAAACTTGTGCATAACAGATGTACCCAATCTTATTTTTTTATGTTGACAAATATTATAAATTACTTAACAACTATTGTGAACACTTGATAACCTCAAAATAACTCTAAGTTTACTCATTTATTTTCTAAAATATTTACCAAATGTTACTATTATTCAAAGGTTCTAAATTTATACACAGCCATCTAAATGTCTGAGATACTTTTTCAATAAACTTCTGAATTAAGTGTTAAGTAACTTCTGAAGATATGCTTAGAGAATAGTCTATTAGGAGTCATCTCTTCTCTTACTGTGGAAGATGCCTGATACAGTCTCTAGAAAACTCTGCCTATTTGAATGCTTTAAAATCTGAGCTACATTGCACAACCTAAATAACTGGACAGTGGGTCCAGGCTCAAAATGTTTAGAGATGGATTATAGGGGATGTTCCTAGATAGAGTTTAAAGTCTTTTTTCCTTGGGACATTTTATTGGAAAGTTATTTCAATGCTAGGGCACTGCAAGACACTGGAATAGCTAGGATGACATGCAGGTTTGGGAGAAAATGCCCTATCATGTACTCACTGAAACATGGCATATAATCAGAGAGTTGTCCTTTAACTTCTGCTGGGAAATCTGCTCCATAAGAAAAGGGGAGGAAAAAGTTGATGTGATAACATATATTGCTCTAAAACCTGACAGTAATTCAGATCCCAATAAAATTTAGGGAAAAAATGTGAAAAAGTAGAAATTAATATTTTAAAATGGAGACAGAGCTGGGGAGAAAGAAAAGAAGAGGGCACAATGAAAACTCTGAACGCCAACCCTGGGAAGGGAAATATATTCTGCCCAAAATGTATAGAGGGTTCCTCACTTATAGATTTCTGCCCAAATTTCAGTCCATCAATGTAAAATTTGTTATTTTACACTGGGTGGCCTCCTTTACACCCAATGTTAAATTATAAACTTTCCCTATATCTAATTCACCTCTGGCAATCTCTATACCATAATGAAGCCTATATATAAGTAAAATTCTACTAATAATAATGACAGCAGCTAATACCTATGAAGTAAGAAATACCTACCAAGGCACAGATTAAAGTGAATTAATGCAATACCTCATTTGATCTTCACAATAAGATAGAGGTAGGGAAAACTGTTATCTCCATTTAGCTGATGAGGACATTGATAAACTAAAGGAGTTAAGTAACTTGTTCCAGTTAACCAGTAGCTAACAGAGGACCTAGGATTTTCACCCAGAGCTTTCATTTCCAAGGGAGTAGGCCTCAACACTGCAACATCTTAAAACCAGAGGGAGTGCCAACAAATTAGACAACTAGATGAAATGTAAAAATTCCTAGAAACACACAAATGATCTCCATAAACTCAAGAAGAAATATAAGATCACAACAGACCAATAACAAGAGATTGAAACAGTCATCAAAAACCTCCCCAAAATGAAAAGCCCAGGGCCAGATGGCTTCACTGGTGACTTTTACCCAACATTCCAAGAAAAATTAACAATAATCCTACTCAAAATCTTCCCAAAAAAATGAAATGGAGGGAACGCTTCCAACTCATTCTATGAGGCCCACAACACCTTCATACCAGAGCCATATAAATACATCACAAGAAAAGAAAACTACAGACAAATGTCCCTTATGAATATAAATGCAAAAATTCTCAGCAAAATATGGGCAAACTGAATCCAATAGCACATCAAAAGAATTAAACATCATGATCAACTGGGATTTATCTTAAGTATGAAATGGTGGTTCAACATAAGAAAATCAATAAATGTAATATACCATATCACAAAATGAAGGGGAAAAACATGATCATCTTAATTGTAGCAAAGATTTTCACAAAATCCAGCAACCATTTTTGCTTTTCATCTAAGATCAAGAGCAAGGATGCTCACTGTCACCACTGTTATTCAACATTGTACTGGAAGTTCTAGCTAGAGCAATAAGGCAAGAGAAAGAAATGAAAAAGTCCAAGTTGGAAACAAAGAAGTGAAGCTTTCCCTATTGGCAGATGGTATGTTCCTATATAAAGAAAATCTTGAAAAACCCACAACAAAGCTACTGAAACTATAAACAAATTCAGCAAAGTGGCAGGGTAAAAGACAAACATGCAAAATCATTACTAGTGTTTCTATACACTAGTAATGGAAAATGTGAAGAAGAAAAATTTAAAAATTCCATTCACCACAGCAACTAAAAGAATAAAATATCTAGGAATAAATCTAATCAAGGATGTAAAGGACTTGTACACAAAAAATACAAAATACTGCTAAAAGAAATCAAAGAAGACCTAAATAATTGGAAGGACATTCTATGTTCATGGATTGGAAGACAAATATTAAGGTATCAATTCTACCCAAAGCAATTTAGAGATTCAATGCAATACCAGTCAAAATTCCAACAGTGTTCTTTGCAGAAATTGAAAAGCCAATTGATATAAAAGGACAAGTGAACCTGAACAGCAAAGCTATTTTTTAAAAGAACAAAATGGGAGGACTCACATTTCTGAATCTTAAAACTTAATATAAAGCCACAGTATCAAAAACAGCATGGTAGTGGCCCAAGGAGATATATAGAACAATGAAATAGAATTAAGAACTCAGAAATCAACCCTTATGCTTATGGCCAACCAATTTTTGACAATGGTGCCAAGGTCATTCAATTGGGAAAGAATAGTCTCTTCAATGAATTGTGCTGGGAGAATTGCATGTCCATATGCAAAAAAAAAATTGAAGGTTTCTTTTCACAACATATACAAAAATCAACACAAAATGGATCAGAGACCTAAATATAAGGACCAGAAATACAAAACTCCTAGATGAAAATATAGGGAAGCATCTTCAGGATCATGTGTGAAGACAATGATTTCTTAGACTTTACACTCAAAGCACAAGCAACAAAAGAAAAAAGATAAATAGGACTTAACATTAAAACCTTTTGTGCCTCAAAGGACTTTATCATGGAAGTAAAAATACAATCCATTCAATGGGAGAAAATACTTATAAACCACACATCCAGTAAATATTTAATATCCAGAATATACAAAGAAATCCTACAACTCAACAGATAACCCAATTTAAAATGGGCAAAAAGTTGAATATACAGTTTTCCAAAGAAGATATACAAATGGCCAAAAATCACATGAAATCATGTAATTATCCAGTATATCTACTTTTTCCTGCAAAATGCTAATTATGTTAATTGGGAGATAGCTACAGATTGGTTGCTTGGGTAGAATTTATTAGGTGCTCCACTCTCCTTTGTTATGTGGTAACTGTCTTGGGAGATTAATTTTTCCTGAGGAAGACTTCAAACAGAAAAAGGAAAAAAAAAAGCACATGAAAGATGTTCAGCATCATTAGCCACTAGGGAAATTCAAATCAAAATCATGAGAAACCACTTCCCAACCACTAAAATGGCTGCTATTTAAAAAAAACAAAAGTAATAAGTGTTGGAAGGGATGTGAGAATATGAATATTCATTCATTGTTGGTGGGAATGTAAAATGGTATAGTCACTGTAGAAAAAAATGTGGTTCCTCAGAGAGTTAAGTATAGAATTACCATATGATCTGGTAATCTCACTACTATGTATACACCTAAAGAATTGAAAGCAGGGACTTGAACATACATTTGCACACCAATGATCATAGTGGTATTATACACAATTGCTAAAAGATGGAAGCACCCAAGTGTCCATCAACAAATTAATGGATAAACATAATGCAATATACACATGCAATGAAATATTATGGAGCTATGAAAAGGAATGAAGTTCTGATACATGCCACAACATGGATGAAGCTTGTAAAATCATAATTTAGATATAAAAGACAAATATGTTATTATCTCACTGCTATGAAATAATTAAGCAAATTCATAGTCAGAAACTAGAGTACAGGTTACTCAGGGCTGGGGTGGTGGTAGGAAATGGGGAGTTAAAGCTTAATTGGTAAAGAATTTGTTTGGGGTGATAGAAAAGTTTTGGTAATTGTAGCAATGAATTATTTATTTGAATGCAGTTAATGGAGAAATTATAGTTGTATATATGTAACTAAAATAATTTTTTAATGCAGGGGAGCTTAAGTTCCCAGTTCCCTTCCAAAAGTAAATCAGACTCTGCCAAGGTAGAGAGCTGGCATATGTACATTATGGAAGGCCTCCCAGAGGATTATATGATGCATTCCTGGCCGAGAACTACCACCGATGTGATTAGTCCAGGTGATTCATGAACTGAATTCATGTTTATAATCCCTACATCACATTGGCTCACTAGGAGGAAGGAAATTGCCCAAGGGTTTCCTGGAATCTAGAAGCAGGTCTCGGTATTATACCTAGACTTCCTAAGTTCCAGCTTTCACTTCTCTCCATGAGAAGGTGCCCCTTGAACTCTAAGAAAAAAGAGCAGTATCATGATTTGCAAATGTCCCTAGAAGCAAATTCTCAGAGCAAAAAGGCAGACTTCATTTTAGACCTATCAGGTCCATTGTTTTTACTTTTGTTTTTTAAAAATAGGGGCAAATTTGAAGAGGGTTCATAAGGTCAAAATTTATATTATAATAATACTATGGTATTATTTGTCTTTTTCACTGTGTTTACATATAGAACAATTGTGAAAAAGAATGGTGGTCAAAATACAGGTTTACCCTTATTCTGATGTTCCTTTTATCTATGGTATGGACAGAGGAGTAAAAAATATGGATTAAAATAAATACATAATGGGGGAACAAATGTTAAATTGGGTAGAGGGAAATATTAGTGGTCAATGAGAGGGAGGAGTAAGGGGTACATTATGTATGAGTTTTTTCTTTTTATTTCTTTTTCTGGAATGATGTAAACATCATGAGAGATGATCATGGTGATGAATATACAACTATGTGATGATATTGTGAGCCACTGATTGCATACCAAGTATGGAATTTTCATACATTAAGAATGTTCATGTATGTATTTTGACTGGTTCTATTAATAAAATTTTTTTTTAAAAATACAAGCTTACATTGGAGATCTTGCTGGTTTGACTCCAGATCACTATAATAAAGCAAATATCAAAATAAGGCAAGTCACAATTTTTTTTTTTGGTTTCCTATTGCATATAAAAGTTGTGTTTACACTATACTATAGTCTATTAAGTGTGCAATAGCATTATATCTAAAAAACAATGTATATACCTCAATGAAAAAAATACCTTATTGCTAAAATAGCTAAAGATCATCCGAGCTTTCAGCCAGTTGTAATATTTTTTCTGGTGTGGGGTCTTGCCTCGACGTTGATGGCTGCTGCCTGATTAGGATGGTGTTTGCTGAAGGTTGAGGTGCCTATGGCAGTTTCTTAAAATAAGACAATGAAGACTACCACATTGATTGACTTTTCCTTTCATGAAAGATTTCTCTGTAGCATGAGATGCTATTTGATAGCATTTACTCACAGTAGAACTTCTTTCAAAATTAGAGTCAATTCTTTCAAACCCTCCCACTGCTTTATCAACTAAGTTTATGTAACATTATTAATTCTTTGTTGTTATTTCAACAATGTTCACATCATCTTCACCAGGAATAAATTCCATCTCAAGAAACCACTTTCTTTGCTCACTCATAAGAAGCAGCTTCTCATCTATTAAACTTTTATCATGAGAGTGCATCAACTTAGTCACATCTTCAGCCTCCATTTCTAATTCTAGTTCTCTTGCTATTTCCACCACATCTGCAGTCACTTCTTCTGCTGAAGTCTTGAACCCATAAAAATAACCCATGAGGGTTGGAATCAACTTATCCTAAACTCCACTTAATGTTGATACTTTGACTTCCTACCACAAATCACAAATGCCCTTAATGGCATCTAGAATAGTGAATTCTTTCCAGAAGGTTTTCAATTTACTTTGCCAAGATGCATCAGAGGAATCACTATCTATGGCAGCTATAGCTTTACAAAATATATTTTTTAATAAGACTTGAAAGTCAAAAATTACTCCTTGATCTATGGTCTGTAGAATGTATGTTATATTAGCAGGCATGCAAACAACATTCATCTCATTGTACATCTCCAACAGAGCTCTTGGGTGACCAGTTCCATTGTCAGCGAGCAGCTATATATATATATATATATATATATATATATTTTTTTTTTTTTTTTTTTTACATGGGCAGGCACTGGGAATCAAACCCGGGTCTTCTGGCATGGCAGGCAAGCACTCTGCTTGCTGAGTCACCGTGGCCCACCCGAGAAGCAATATTTTGAAAAGAATTTTTTTTTCCTGAGCAGTAGGTCTCAACAGCGGACTGTTCAGTAAATCATGTTGTAAATAGATGTGCTGTCATCCAGGCTTGGTTGTTCCATTCACAGAGCCCAGGCATTGTAGATGTAGCATAATTCTTAAGGTCTCTAGATTTTCAGGGCAGTGAAGGAGCAAAGCTTTCAACATAAAGTCACAAGCTGCATTAGCCCCTAACAAGAAAGTTAGCTTATCGTTTGAAGCTTTCAAACTAGGCAATGACTTCTCTCTAGCTATAGAAGTCTTAAATGGCATCTTCTTCCAAAAGAACATTGTTTTGTCTACATTGAAAATCTGCTGTCTGGTGTGTAGCCACCTTCATTAACTATCTTAGCTAGATTTCCCGGGTAGCTTGCTTCAGCTTCTATATCAGCACTTGCTGCTTCACCTTGTACTTTTATATTATGGAGATGACTTCTTTCCTTATACCTCATGAAGCAACCTCTACCAACTTCAAACTTTTCTTTTTCAGCTTCCTCACCTCTCTTAGCTTTCATATAATTGAAGAGAGTTAGGGCCTTGCTTTGGATTAAGCTTTGGATTAAGGGAATACTATGGCTGGTGTGATCTTCTATCCAGACTACTAAAATTCTCTCCATATCAATAATAAGTTTGTTTTGCTTTCTTATCATTCATGTGTTCACTGGAGAACTTTTAATTTTAATTTCCTTCAAGAACTTTTCCTTTCCATTCATAGCTTGGCTAACTGTTTGGCAGAAGAGGCCTAGCTTTCGGCCTACCTTGGTTTTCAAATTGCCTTCCTCACTAAGCCTAATCATTTCCAGCTTTTGATTTAGAGTGAGAGGTATATGGCTCTTGCTTTTACGTGAAAACTTAGAGGCCATTGTGGGGTTAACCGGCCTAATTTTGATATTGTTATGCCACAAGGAATAAGGAAGCCTGAGGATAGGGAGAGACAAGGAAATGGCTTGTCAGTAGAGTAGTCAGAACACATGTGACATTTATCAATTAAGTTCACTGTTTTATATTGGTATAGATGGTGGGGCCCAAAGACAAATGTAATAGTAACACTAAAGATCACTGATCCCAATTCACCATAACAGATATCATCATAATAATAATATTTGAAACATTACAAGAATTACCAAAATGTGACACAGAAATACAAAGTAACCAAATGCTGTTGGAAAAATGGTGCCTATAGACTTGCTCAAGCAGGTTTACCACAAACCTACAATTTATGGAAAAAATGCAATATCTGTGAAGCACAATAAAACACATTGCAATAAAACATGGTATGCCTGTAGTTGGCACCTTGGCATAAATCAAGGCAATCATGTACAAGTAATCACTGTATATTTTAATGCTATGTCCTCACAGTAAAACAAACAAAATGCAATGCCAATTTCACTTAAGAATGCACTTGATGAAACAGTAAAGATTATTAATTTTATTACATCTGAACTCTTAAATGTATGTCCTTGTAATACACTCTGGGATAAAATTTATGCTGACTTACAAGTCAAGTAAACTTTATAAGTACTTCCACATACAGTGATCATCTCAAGGAAAAGCATTTTTGGCATTTGTTTAGTTTTAAGGTAAAATAGACATTTCTTTTTCATATAATGCCATTTTCATGAAAGAGCAGGTGACAGACTACTGTTACTCAGATCTGACATTTGGGAAAACTTTTGGAAATGAACAAAATAAGCCTGTCACTTTGAGGGAAATTGACAGTAATTCTTGCCAATGATAAAATTCATGCATTCAAGTAAATGACAGAATTTCAGAAATGTTGTATCACTTAGAGGCTCCCAACTGTTCTAGTTTGCTAGCTGCCAGAATGCAATATACCAGAAACAGAATCATTTTTAAAAAGGGAAATTAAATAAGTTGCTAGTTTACAGTTCTAAGGTTGAGAAAATGTTACAACTAAAACAACTCTATAGAAATGTCCAATCAAAGGCATTCATCCAGGGAAAGTTACTTTAGTTCAAGAAGGCTGATGAAATTCAGGGTTTCTCTCTCAAGTGAGAAGGCACATGGCAAACACAGTCAGAGTTTCTCTCTCTCTGGAAAGGCACATGGTGGACACAGTCAGGGTTCCTCTCTCATCTGGAAGGGCACATGGCAAACACTGTGTCATCTGCTAGCTTCTTCTCCTGGCTTCCTGTTTCATGAAGCTCCCCAGGAGACATTTTCCTTCTTCATCTCAAAAGGTCGCTAAGCTGGTGGAGTAGATTCTTGTGACTATGTCATTGTACTCTGCTCTCTCTGAGTCTCTCATTCTCCAAAATGTTTCCTCTTTTATAGGACTTCAGAAGCTAATCAAGACCCACCCAAATGGGTGGAGACACACCTCTATCTAATCCATCTTAACAACCACTCACGATTAAATCACATCTCCAGAGAGATGATCTGATTACAGTTTCAAACATACAATACTGAATAAGGATTAAAAGAAATGGCTGCCTTTACAAAATGGGATTAGGATTAAAACATGGCTTTTCTAGGGTACATACATCATTTCAAACCAGCACACCAACTTAAAGATTTAAGGTCCTTAAAGACTGTACTTTTCTGATGAGCTGGGAAGTGATACTGACAAATATAATCTTTAAAAATAAATACTGTTCAACAAATACATCACTGTTTGGAAAATCTAAATAATTCAGCCAATTGATATTTTCCAAATGAGTGACATTTGTTTTCTCAAAGCCACAAATGGATAAAACAATCACTTAAAGCATAGGACAAACTAAAAGATTTTAATACAAGAGTATAACAAATTACTGATAAGGTTTCATATTCTATATTGTAACAACTCTTAAAAAGCTACTTCTTGTAGAATTTTGGTGTAGTATCAAAGGAGAATATACAAACAATCTGTAAAAGCTATTAACATAATTCTTTCTTTTCCCACTATGTAATTGTGGGAGTATTCTAGTTTGTTAGCTCTGGAATGCAATATACCAGAAACAGAAAAGCTTTCAAAAAGGGGGAATTTATTAAGTTGCAAGTTTACAGTGCTAGGCTGTGAAAACATCTCAATTAAATCAGGTTTACAAGAAATGTCCAATATGGGACCAACAATAGGTTACCTTCTGTGCTGGTTTGAAAGGATGCATGTCCCCTAGGAAAGCCATGTTTTAATCTAAATCCCATTTCATAAAGGCAGAATAATCCCTATTCAATACTGTATGTTTGAAACTGTAATTAGATCAAGAGTGGTTGTTAACCTGGATTCGGTGATGACATGTCTCCACCCATTTGGGTTGGTCTTGATAAGTTTCTGGAGTCCTATAAAAGAGGAAACATTTTGGAGAATGAAAGAGATTCAGAGAGAGCAGAGAATGCTGCAGCACTACAAAAAAGTGAGTCCATGAGTCAGTGACCTCTGGAGATGAAGAAGGAAAATGCCTCCTGGGGAGCTTCATGAAACCAGAAGCCAGGAGAGAAAGCTAGCAGATGACACAATGTTCACCATGTGCCCTTCCAGCTAAGAGAAAAATCCTGAACTTCATTGGCCTTCTTGAAGCAAGGTATTTTTCCCTGGATGAATGCCTTTGATTGGACATTTCTATAGACTTGTTTTAATTGGGACATTTTCTTATCCTTAGACCTGTATACTAGCAATTTATTAAATTCCCCTCTTTAAAAGCCACTCTGTTTCTGACCAGAGCTCTATGGCTTTTAAACATTTTAAAATGGAAAATGTTTTGGCAGAAGAATTGCATGCAGGTAAAGCAAACCCCTATCCAGAGTATGTGTCAATTCCAGTTAGAAAAAATCACTGCCCCTTCCATGAAGGGAGTGGTCCAGTGTAATCAACCTGCCACCATGTAGCTGGCTGGTCACCTTGGGGAATGGTGCTATATTGGGGGCTGAGTGTGGGTCTCTGCTGCTGGCAGATTGGGCACTCAGAAGTAGCTGTAGCCAAGTCAGCCTTAGTGAGTGGAAGTCCATGTTGCTGAGCCCATACATAACTTCCATCCCTACCATCATGACTAGTTTGCTCTTGAGCCCACTGGGCAATGACAGAAGTTGCTGGGGAAAGAGGCTAACTGGTAGCCACAGAACAGGTTATCTTATCCACTTGATTATTAAAACCTTCTTCTGCTGAAGTCACCCTCTGGTGTGCATTCACATAGGACACAAATATCTTCATGCTTTTAGCCCACTCAGAAAGGTCTATCTACATACTTCTTCCCAGACCTCTTTGTCACCAATTTTCCAATTATGGTCTTTCTGAGTCCCTGACCATCCAGCCAAACCATTAGCAACAGCCCATGAGTCAGTATACAAATGTAGTTCTGGCCAGTTATCCTTCCAAGCAAAATGAACAGCCAGGTGCACTGCTCAAAGTTCTGCCCACTGGGAGGATTTTCCCTCACCACTGTCCTTCAAAGACACCCCAGAAAGGGGTTGTAGTGCTGTAGCTGTCCACTTTTGGGTGGTACCTGCACATTGTGCTGAATCATCAGTAAACCAGGCCCAAGTTTTCTCTTCCTCAGTCAATCCACTGTAAGGAACTCCCCAAGAGGCCATAGCTCTGGTCTGGGAAGGAGAGGTAATGTGGCAGGAGTGGAGACCACAGGCATTTGGGCCACTTCTTCATGTAACTTACTTGTGCCTTCAGGACTTGCCCTGGCCCTATCTTGTATATACCATTTCCATTTTACAATAGAGTGCTGCTGCGCATGCCCATCTTCATGGCTTGGTGGGTCAGACAACACCTAGCTCATTGTTTGCTTATGGTTATAGTCTGGGCAAATGTCCAAATAAAGGTATCACCAAGCAATACCTTCCTCCTAAAGACCAGCTACCAGTGATCTTTGGCTCCTCTGTCACATGGCAAGGCACATGGTGGCATCTACTAATTTTTCCCTTCTCTTTTCGGTTTTGTTAATTTTGGCTTCTTGCTTCCATGGTTGTTTTTCTTTCTATACATATTCATTCCATTTATAAAGGACTCCAGTAATAGGATTAAGACCCATCCTGAATTAGGTAGGTCACACCTTAACTGAAGCAGCCTCATCAAAATGTCCTAGTTAACAATAGGCTCACACCTACTGAAATGTATGAACTCTAAGAACATTTCTTTCTGGGAAACATACAGCTTCAAACCATCACAGCAAGTGTAGAACGTACAGCCTAGTTTCTCCTTACAGTTTACAGTAAAATGCAAGAGGAAAGAGAAGAGCAGAGAACTTGACTCTTAAGCACAAAGAAACCAGAAATTGATGATTTTGAAAATCCTCAGCCTATCCAGATAGTGTGCTGTGAGACTTGGGTCAGAAGCAGCTCTATCAGCAACCTCCCTGAGCCTCTAGGAAGTGAATCCCCACAGACTAGGCCTCCATATGAGGGTTTAACTGAATAGTCCTTTGCTAAGGAGGGTGTGGCTGATCATGGATCCATTCAGACATCTCAGAGGAAGTCAAGATTGGAAACAGTTATGCAGGAAGGATCTTTGGAAGGTTCAATTATCTCATGGTTTGGACCCCCAGAATTGCACACAAAGCTTATTTATATCTTCTATTTAAGGAGTTTAGATTCAGAAAACACATCCTGACTATATAAATATATTCCTATTTCTACAAGGAATTGGTTTACACATTTGTGGTGCTGGTAAGCAAGCCTTAAATCAAGACAGGTAATCAGGAAGCTAAAATTGCAAGAAGGCTGGAACCTCACAAGTATGAGTTGAAGCTTGGAGTACATGGATTCAATGAGGACCTAGACCCTTTTTAAAGGCTTTCAACTGATTGAGTCTGTCCCACTAGTATAATCTCCCTTTTGATCAATTTAAAGTCAATTGATTAGGGACTTTCATTTATCTGCAAAATCTCTTCATAGCATTTCTTAGATAAATGTTTAGTTGAATTATTAGGAGAAGGTGTGTGTATGAAAAACAAAGGATGCTGCCTCTTTTCCCTGCCAGCTCTCATACAAGACCATCCCTTGGAGCACACCCCAGCTGAAACCATACTAGAATTGAAGTCTGGCAACAACCACATGAGCTTGATGTCCCTGAGTCTTTGATGAAACTGCAGTCCTAGCCAAGACCTTGACTGCAGTCATGTGAGTCACTGAGCAAAGAATCCAGTTAAGCCATAGAAGACTTCTGACCTTAAGAAACTGTGAGATTTTAAATGTTTATTGTTTTAAGTTACTCTGTTATGCAGCACAGAAAACTAAAAGTTTTTAATGCCTTTACAGTGCTGTCTGGTTTTCTCTACTTACTGGCTCCCTAGAGGTCACTCTGAAACCTGTGTAGTATTTCACTCCCTAATTCATTTCTCCAACAAATCGCTATGTTGATTCTCATAGTTTCATATTTGGACTGCTCAGGATTCTTCCCCAAACTCCACACCCCTTCTTCAGCTCCCTCCTCTCTGAAGTCCTTCTCCCACTCTCTAGTTGGTATGAGGTGGGGGTACTGCCTCTTTGCCGATGTTCACTCAATGCACAGCTGGAGAGATGACAACATTTCACCTATGGTCTCTAGGACAGCAGGGTACTTCGAGGATGGGGAGGAGAGCAGTTTTTCTGGTTGCTATGCCCCTGAAATAGGTGGGGGTTTAGTCAAAAGGGCTCTTCCTGCAAGGCTTTTTCTTGGCCCTTTAGCTATACAGAGCAGTCTTTACTAGAGAATTTTCTCTGTGTGCCCATTGGTGTTTCTGGGTTGTGGGCTTATAGTATCCAGGAATGTATTTAGAGGGAGCAAGTGCACACATACACAGACACACACACACACACAGCAGGGACACACACAAGGAACTCATTTTCATATTTTTCCTCAAGTCCTAGGGTACCTATTCAGTCTGTCCTCTTTGCTCTTCCTTCAGAATCTTCTGATAGTTTCATTTTGCTTTTTGCCTGGAGGTTTTAGTTGTAAGTAGCAGGAAGAATAGGGTAGAATGTGCTTATTCCATCTTGTTCACAATTAGAAGTCCACTTCTTTTTTTAAATTTCTTGAGATGGGGTCTCTTACTGATTTTCATAATTTTTTCTTTTCCAATATATATATATTCAAAAATTTACATTTTCCTTGAAGCATTGGTTTGGTTGTTTCTTATACCTTTTGATATAAGTGTTATTTTTATTACCACTCATCTGATAATATATTCCACATTCCACTGAGCTCATCCACTGACCTTGCAGAGATCAAAGATTTATGGTTAAGATTGATTTTCTTAATTTGCAAACATACTAGAATTGTCTTGTTAGTGTTTTGTTACTGATTTCTAGCGCTATTGTATTTTGATCAGACAACACATTTTATATTATTAAAGTTTTTTTTTAATTTGCTGTGATTGCTTTATTACTTTATGGTATATGGTTAGATTTTGTAAATATTCTATGTATACTTGAATAGATGTGCATTCCATAGTTATTGGGTGCTATCTTCTACATAAAAATTATTGTAGTCATTTTATCTAATGAGATCAATTTTCCTGATAGTGTCAAATCTTCCATATATTTACTGTTATCTACTGTTTCTCTCTAACTCTCTTCCTTTCTCTCTGTTCTATTAGGTACTCAGAATATTTTTGTAGTTCTGCTGATCTTTATTTATTACGTGCATACAAATATACATTTGTATTATGTTATTGGGGAATTTAATCTTTTTATCATTATAATTTCTCCATTACTCTTTCCAGCATAATTTTTTTTGCCTTAAAGTCTACTTTACCCATTATTTATACTGTATTTTTAAATGTAGTGATATTTTATGGTGTAGGATGATAATGTCTTTCTTCCATGGAAAATTTCATTTCCTTCTGCCAATTACTGTCAAATCCAATCTTGGGGACAGAGATGATCTGAAACTGAGCTTTAGTTGTTGCAGGGAAGGTCTACATCCCTTTTTACCCTTACTAGTATCATGCATTCCTGTGGAGTTGTATACATAAAACAAAGTGATTTTACCCGAGTAGTCTTTCCACTCTACAAATGCTCAATTCCAACATTTGCTTCCTTAGCTCCATAACAGATTCAAAATTGCAGCCTAGCTTCTAAGCCTTTCGATCTATTGATAAAAAAAATTGCTCCCAAGGGATAAGTAGCCCCAAATGCCTGGCTTGGTTTACTGGAGCTCCATTCTGATCTGCTAATTTCCATAACTTTGTAGAATTGATACTGGACAAAAGCAGTGGGCTCTCTGCCCTATGTGCATAACAGCCAATCGAAGACACCAGAGTTTCAAAGAGAGAGAGAGAGAGTTTAATACCATGCTTGAAGCAAGAGAATAGATGGCTTGTTGACCCAATCATCTGTCTCTCCCAATTCTAGGGAGTTTGAGGTTTTATGGATTTAAACAAGGGATGGAGTTGTTACCATTACAATAATAAATACACAGAAGGCTGAGACTAGGCTATAATAACCATTACAATAGTAAGTATACAAAACACCCAGACCAGGCTAGAATAATTATTGCAGTGGAAAGAATAAACAAGGGTGAGGCTGGTTGAATTTTAGTAATTTCAGGTATTAACTTCTGCCTATTCTACAATGCAGAAAGAAAACATCTATATAATCACTCAATAATCATAATCATTTGTCAATTCCTAATTTCTCAGTAACAGACTTGAGCCCATATCTCTCAAAATAAAGCATGGTCTCCTGGGTTTCAGTCAATATGGTACTTTATTGACTTATTGGATTTATGATATCAAGAGCAAGGTGGAAGTGTATGATGTGATGTCTGAAAAGGAGCTCAAAGAAGAAATATTTTCAAGATTTTATGTAGGATTACCCCTTTCAAAATTGTAATGTTTCCTCCAATTCCCTGCATTGCACCCCTAATTTACTAAAGAATTTAAAATGAGCAATTAAAGAAAAGGAAATAAGAGAAATTTTTGCTCCTTTTGTATTATGGCCTGATCAACAGGTGCTTTGTTGTGATTTCTTAGAACCTGAAAGTCAACAGCTCATTCTAGCTTATACTGTCAGAGCTCTATCTGAATCTAGGTACAAATGTTTTACCAGTCAAGATACTTTATTTTTACTGGTTGAGATACTGTGATACTTACGTGCAGTTTCGCCCAGTTCCCTTTCACCAACTCCATTTCTAGTCAACACATCGCCTCCACTCTATAACGTGTCTTTTTGTTTGTTTGTTTTGTTTTTAATTTTCTTTCCGTGCTTATCTTTCCGAGATACCTTCTTGGCAATCTCATTTAGCAATATAGTTACATATGAACGAAAAAACTGAGAATAACAAAAGAAAAGATGGTTTTGACTAGCGGCACAAATTCATTCAAACTGAACGGGATTATTCAAAAGACAAGCTAGGCAGTGCATTCTGGAAAGCGTAGTCAATAAAATTCGTACAGTTGGAGAAATCTCTGCCCCAGGCAAACCTGTCAGTAGCGCTTAGTCCGCAGGAGCTCAGCTTTTCTGGGAGGCACTGAGGGTCTAGGAAGACATATCTATGTAGAATTTAGGGAAATTTAATCCAAGTATTCAGTGTAACAATACCCATTGCCGCCCCAAAAGGCGAGGCTGCAGGCGTTGTTGCCCACTGGCATTGTGGGAAATGTAGTCCAGACGCTCCCGCAGCCGTCCGCACTTCCATCCCACAGGGACAGGACTATGGATATTGTTCCTTGAGCATTCTGGGAAACACAATTAAGGAATTCAGTGTAATCGCAGCATTTCTGCTCCAAAAGGGTCGTGCAGGGAAATTCTGGGAAAGATTGGCCAAGGCTTCTTGTCGTCGCAGGCTCTTCTGCTCCATGCTTGGGCTGGGGTAATTCTGGGAAAGGATCCAGGCTCCTCATAGTTCCAGCTACTACGGGTCCGGGAGGACTAAGTTGCACCATCTTTTCTTTTGTGGTGGTGACCCTCTTCCGCATTCTGCAACCCTTCCGCACTTCTTTGACCATACTGTAGGAATGACAGTGTCCAGGTTTTTGGTTTGAGAGAAAACAAGCTGCAACAGATGGAGGGGTGTTGAGAGTTGGGGACAGTTTTAGTTATTTGGGCTGAGTCTTCTGGCTTTTTGAGGACGATTCTCATGTCCTGGAACTAGGACGGGCTCCAGTTGTGCATGGCCTGGTTGCCAAGTTTCCTTGGTGCTCTGCTGTCACAATTCACCTCCCTCACCTGTCGGCCAGAGCAGCCACTTCCTCTGGTGTTAACATGGGAGAGTCAATCTCAGTGACTCCATTTGCTCATCTATAAAATCAGATGATCATAGTATACTGTCCTACTGGCACTGTTTTCAAAACTAAATGAGACAGTGCAAAGGAAAGACTTAAAATTCTGCCTGGCATGTAACTAATGTCTTGTTGTTTTATAAATGCTATTATAATTCCCTAAGAAGCACCCGTTTGCAGTGAGCGGTGATCACCGACCTTTTGCTCTGATCTTGGCAGGAAGGTGGATTCTCCTTTTCTTGTTTTGAGCATTTTTTTTAAATTAGGACTGTCAGGTATCAGAAAATAAAACAATGTACAGAATAGATCCTGTGGCATGGGGGCCCTTTCAGTTTCTGTCCCTCAGCAGCCCTTCTGATAGGACCTGATGTGACAGCAAGATAGTGAGCACAAATGTGCCAACACCCCACCCACCAGAGGCCAGAACAGATAATCATAGTGTGAAGTCATAATCTGCACCAGCCTGATATCTCCCAGAGATGCCTGTGGCCACATGTCACCCCCACCCCTCTTGGCACAGTTTTTCCTTTAAAACCACAAGCTGTCAAAAAAAGAAAGTTGGAGCCATTTTTTTTTCTCTTTTGCTAGCAGGTTTCACTGGCTCCTACTTATCTGCTCTAGTTTTGCTGTCAATCTATCTTTAGCAATAAACCCCTTAAGCTTTAACTTGCTGTCTCATGTGGAATCCTTTAGCAATCCTGTGCCTGACATAAATGGTGCCAAAACCCAGGATAGAGGTCTGACTAAAGGCTTAGCTTTCCCGCCCCTAAGGGCTACACACCGCCTTCCAGTCAACCCTTTTTGAAGATGGAACTGAGGTTTAAGTTTCCAGCCCTTCAGGGCCACAGGAGCAGCCTTCTGGTTGCTCTGTCCACCAAACTGGCATGGTTGCTATGGTTTCCATGTGATTGACGGCTTGAGTTTCTGGCTCAAATCATCTTAACATGACACCAGCTTACATCCATGGCATTCAAATGACTACAACCAATTTGGCCCTAGATGAGTGATGCCTTTCTGCCCAGATTCCCCCCATGAGAGTTTTGTTTGGTGTCCTGGTGACACCTTGGCCCACCTCAGTGTGCCTGGCCTAAGCCTGAGCTCAGTCTAAACTCTCCAGCTCTATGAGGGTTTCCTGTGTAGCAGTCAGAAAAAAAAGGGGGGGAGGAATCAACTTGGGGGATGCCCTAAGCGAGACTTCACACTTTCCTAATCCATGACAACAAACTGGGGACACTTGCTTTGTTGTTGTGATTGGATCTTGGAGCTGGGTAAATTAGCCTCACTTAATGGCACACTGGCCCATAAGTCACCAACGGAGCTGGTAACTTTTATAAGCCTCCTGTCCACAGGGCCCCAACAAGAGTCAGCACATCCCAGATGCAAGTCCCTAGGGAGACCATAACCTTTCGATGGAGCTGATAACCATCAGCCTTGAAAGGAGGAGTTAAACATAAGTCTCCATGAGCAAACCTCCATAAGCCTCCTGCGAGCAAAATCCCTAGCATGTAGCAAACCTCCCCCTCCATATTAAAAGTTAGTAAATAGCTATTTGCTAACTTACCTCTATCACATGCCTCTATTATGTTTTCTCTTTAGTCAACAGAGTCCTTAATCTCTGTGATATGTGCTATTTTTCTATTTATTCTTTCAAATTCCTCTTTATGCTCTTCTACTGTCTTCTTGATCTCTTTCATGTCATTAGCCATCCTACTTATTTTATTAAGTAGAGTTATATGAACATCTTTGATTAATTTTTACAATGTCTATGTCTCCTCTGGTGTTTTAATTTGGTCATTAGGCTGGGCTATATCTGTCTGCATTGTGATATGCTTAGTGATCTTCTGTTGTTTTTGTTGCATGTAAATATCTGGATTGATTTACTTTGGAATTTAATTTCCTTCAGTAGTCTGAAGGCTTGTGTTTGTGGGGTGGATGACTAGTAGGATGCAGGGTAACAGGAAGGGCACAACAGTGTGGTAATGCATTGCAGCACTTTGGAATTTAATTTCCTTCAGTAGTCTGAAGGCTTGTGTTTGTGGGGTGGATGACTAGTAGGATGCAGGGTAACAGGAAGGGCACAACAGTGTGGTAATGCATTGCAGCACATTTCCACCCTTGCCGAGGGTAAAGAGAACATGGAATGGGTAGTGGAAGAAAGTAGTGATAAATATGAACTTTGACCACGTGATCAGTTACAGAAATGAGGACTGTAATGCTGTTTTGTTCATGTTATACTATTTAAGTTGTAAGATATCAATTTTAAGAATGAATATTACCCAAGGATTTGTACCCTATTCTGAAGAGATTTAATGTGTTTCCAGTTATATGCAGGACAGTTGAGTATTGTTAGGTGAAAGAAAAAATGTGTGTTTTATTGTTTTTTATTTAGAAATTAGGTATGATTTAAGGTAGTATGTATAGCTGTCAAGTTGACAGGGGGTGGACTGTTATGGTTAGATTCATGTCTCAACTTGTCCAAGTGGTGATACCTGATTGTCTGGTTGGGCAAGTGCTGGCCTGTCTATTATGATGAGGACATTTCATAGAATTAAATCATGATCATGTCAGCTACATCCACAGCTGATTACATTTGTAATCAGTCAAAGGGGAGTGTCTTCTGCAATGAGTAATGCTTAATCTGATCACTGGAAGCTTTTTAAGGAGACACTTTTATTAATTTTGTATTTGCGAGTGTTCCCTGTTGATTCTGTTTCTCCAGAGAACCCTAACTAATACAACAGGGTAAATATTTTCAACATATTAATGAGTTTAAAAAAACAAGTTGGAAAATTGCACGCATGGTACAATCCTACTTTTGAAAAACATTATAGGGCGGGCCGCGGTGGCTCAGCGGGCAAAGTGCTTGCCTGCTATGCCGGAGGACCTCGGTTCGATTCCCGGCCCCAACCCATGTAACAAAAACGGAGAAACAGAATACAATAAAACAAGAAAATGTTTAAAAATGTTTCCCTTTCTTCCTTCCTTCCTTCCTTCTATCCTTCCTTCCTTCTCTCTGTCTTTCCTTTAAAAAAAAAAAAAAAAAAAAAAAAAAAAAAAAAAAACATTATATAGAGGTTTTGCCTAGGTATCCTGAGGAAGAATATGACAAAATATTCACAGTATGTATCTGGGTTGTGAGTTTGAAATTTCAAAATTTTTGTTTGTTCTTCAAGTTTTTCTGTATTACTTTATCTGCAATATTTTGGCATTGATTTATTAAATCATTTTTATTGAGGTATAATTTATATATGATAATATTTATTCTTTTTGGTATACAGTTCTATGAGTTTTGATTAACACATACACTGCCACAATCAAGATATAGAATGTTTCCATCAACCCCAAATGTTTCCTCATGCTCCTTTGGTATTAACCCCTTTCCTATCCCTAGACAACCTTGGTGTATTACATGTCTCTGTATTTCTCCCCTTTCCAGAATGTCATATAAATGAAATCAAATAGTCTTTTGAGTCTGGCTTCTTTTCACTTAGCTTAATGCATTTGAGATTCATCCATGTTGTATCAATAGTTTGTTCTCTTTATTGTGGAGTTGTATTCCATCATATGCATATAACAAAGTTCTTTTTTCCACTCTCAAGTTGAAGGACATTTGGCTGTTTTTCAGGTTTTATAAGTGTAATGATGCTGCTATAAACTATTGCATACAAGTTTTTGTGAGAATCCTAATGGGGTGTCTGTATGATAAGTTTGTACTTTACAAGAAACTACTAAATTGAGTTTCAAAGTGGCTATAATATTTTCCATTCCCAACAACAATGTATCAGAGTTCTAGATGCTCTGAAACTTTTCCTGCACTTGGTATTGTCTAATTGTTCATTTAAGCCATTCTAAAATGTTTGTAGTGCTAATTCATTGTAGTTTTAATTTGCATTTTCCTAACAACTGGTGATGTTTTATCATAATATCACATGTGTATAGTAAAGAATTTAGCCTTCCTCCAAAGCTGGCCTGGGCCTTATCATTGGTTTCTGGGAGGTAATCTCTACTCTATTGTAATGTCATGCCTGATAGGAGTGGCTTTACCTTGGTGCCTTGGTACTATATTGTCACATAGTAACAGTGTGATTTAGGATGGGGTTTTGGGCCATACCAACAATTCATTTTGCTTAGGCTAAACAACTTGCCTCAACACTGACTTTGGCCTAATTAATAAGCAGTTTTCTAGCCCTGGGGCATAAACACCCCAAAAGCCCAAACATGCACCAGTGGCCACCACCCACACATTTCACCCAAAAACAATGGTTGGTGCCAAATAATAAGCTAAATATCCCCACCACCTCTGGAACACCAGTCTCTTTACTTTTTCATGTATTGCTTTAAACTAACCAATCCTTGACTCCACTCCACTCCTAGGCCACCATAAAGGCAAAAGCTCATGAATCCCTCTCACTCTGCTTGCATGCTTCCACCTGCTGATTGCACTTCTAGTCAACCACTTGTGACACCCCCATCTCTCTCTCTCTAGACCTGTGAGTAACAAATTATCTTTTTTTGTGCATTCTTGCCTTGGTTTCCTATTGTGTCAGACTTGAACTCCACCAGGACCCAAATTAAAACCCGCCTTTACTAATCTAAAATAAGTGGTCATGCCCATGGGAAATGAGACATAGTGTCTTTTAACTTCTCTTGGTTTACTAACTGGCTCCTTAGACAGCTAGTAATATCTGGAAGAGTCCATGGCTTGTGGAGATACATCTGTACTGCTTTATGCCTGTTCTCTCAGCTGGATGTTACCTAAGCTTCCCACCCAAAATTGGTGATGCTGTAGAATGGAGTCCTCCCCAGGTTCCACAAATGGTCATCCCTAGTATAGCAAGAGGGAAACCCTGTGGTTTCTTGCTAACCCCCTCCCCCAAAACAGGAACTACCTGTGTTGTGTGACACTAACACTGAGCAACAGTGGCTACATAATGAAAGTCTTTTTGCATTCCCAACAGTGGGACCCCACAAGGCAGAAGACAGGCATTCCCTGTGACTCACAAGTGATGCAGCTAGGTCTAAGTAAATAGGGACCAAAAGGGAGAGTGCTAGACCTCCTGGTGCCTGAACCACAGCAGATGAGAGACTTCTGTGGGAAACTCCAACCACTGTGTCTTTGAATCATGCATCAAAGTCTTAAACCTGTCCCTACCTTGGGGAAGTTTTCTTGCTCCATGGAGAGCACAATAGCACCCTGCAAGCAATGGTGTTTTTAGGGTCTGAAATCCTTATTTTTCTGCTGTTACTTCTTGTACCCAATAAAAATATAGAAATCTAATCCTGGATGTGAGGTGGTTAAGGAATTATTGGGTAGAAAATAAGGGGCCTGAGTATATTGTGCCAGCACCCCTTAAGACACCAATGGAAGTTTCTAAGTTACTTAAGAAATGTAAGACTCCCATGCAATGTGCATGGATACTACTTAATGCTGCTATTTATCAGTATGCTGAAGTCCTGGTGTTGCACATCCGAGGTCTGGGGCCTATGCCTTATGATCCGTGCCCATGATACTAGTGAAAACAAACCCCAAACCCCATGAGGTCTATTGGGACACCCTAGAGAGGCAGAGAGTTGCCTATAAATCCAGTGGCAAGTCGTCTTCCCTATCACCACACATAAGGTCAAGAAAGGCACCAAAAGGGAGCCTAAATTGGAAGCTAAAACAAAATTTTACTTGACTGGTGGTTCAAACCATGCTTAAAGATTTTCTTCAAGGGGATGAGGAAAAGAGGGCAGATTGGTTGTGGAGAGTCTAATACAGGGCCTGAGTTGCAACTCTCATCGCCTAAAATAAGACAATTGGCTCATATCTCTAAAGACTCTGAGCCCTTCCCCTATTGATTTAAATATTGATAGAAAAAAGATCCACCCAACACCCATCCATGGTGAGTAGAGATACCCACTGAGAAACAGTTAATGAGGCTTGATTGCTACTTAGAAAGATTGAGAGGATACAATGGGCATAGCATTTCTTTGAACATTCAGACAAATAGACCTGGAGTTCAGGTCCTCAACCCTGAGGAGGTCCCCTTTGACATTGAGTCATTGTAATTTTTCTCCTATCCCCAAATTACTGGTCAGCCTTGCTCAACTTTATCTGCCATGGTTCATATTATCTGAGAGGCTATGGGTTGGGTGGTGCTATTGACACACATGATGGAGACCATTTTAGTTTGCTAAAGCTACCAGAATGCAATATACCAGAAATAGAATGGCTTTTATAAAGAGAATTTATTAAGTTGCAAGCGTACAGTTCTAAGGTCATAGATATGTCCAAACTAAGGTATCCAGAGAAAGATACCTTAACTCCAAAGAAAGGGCCACTGGCCTTTGGGGTTTCTCTCAGCTGGGAAGGCATGTGGTGTCTGCTAGCTTTCTCTCCTTATTTCATAAGGCTTCTCCAGGGGTGTTTTCCTTCTACATCCCCAAAAGCCTCTGGCTGTGTGGGCTCTGTTGGCTCTGAGCTTTTTCCAAAATGCTTCCCTCTTAAAGGGCTCTGGGAAGCAACCCCATCTTGAATGGGTGGAGACACAACTACCTGGCAACAATTTAAAAGATTCCACCCAGCAATAGTGAAGAATGGCTTTTCTGGGGTACGCAACCCCTAGAGAGGGCAGCTTTTGCTCTTACTTTCCCACTGTAGGTATTGATGCTTTAATATAAATGAATCTTTGGCTCTTTCAGTGGGCCGTGCCAAATGGGACACTCATGGAACTGCCCTTGTCAATCAAAGTAATAAAAGCTGCCATATTGCCTGAATAAGGTACTATGGGGCTCTGGCCTATGTTGCAAGATCTCCAAAAGGGAGGCATTCATTATAGCTACCATCTCCTCTCACTAGAGGCTTATTTTGGTGAATTCTTAAAGACTCCAATGAAGGGTGATTAGTCACCAACTATACCAAATTTAATGCATAAGTCCTGTGCATCAAATCTCTTATTCCTAGCATCATCTAATATAAAAGATATACACAGGGACATGGGCAATTGCTTTTCTGTGACTTATGTGGCCAATATGTTTTTCTTAGAGCCAATTACTAAAAAAATCTTAACCACTGTTGACAAGACTTTAGCAAATGGTCTTTAAAAAAAACACTTAAGGACCGTTGGGAAAATGGTGGAATAGGATAGGTCAAGTTCACCCCTGCTTCAAAGAACAACTAGAGAAGTGACAGAAAAATTATCAGGACAGTGATTCCAGGGTGCAAGAGACTTGAGAGGGTCTTGTACACTACTTGGAGAGGCCTGGTTGAAAAAGCTGAGGAATTGAGATATAGAAAACTGAAGACCAACCAGCTAGTGCAAAGGGCATAATGTGCCCCTTTCCAAATAGAGCCTGGAGCCCTCAGGAGTACACGAACAGAGAGGCGGGGACCAGGAAGTAAGCCAAGCCATGTTCCTTGCATGTGCAACATACACACACACACCACCCCCCTGTAGCCCAAGTCACCCCAGCACCCCAAACACCCAAGCCCCATCCTCCAACCCCCACAACACATACACTCAAGTTCCACTCCCTTACCCCCACCCCACCTGGGAACCCATGCAACCCACCCTCAACCCCCACATGTGCATGCACTCACATCCACCCAGGCCCCATCCCCACCATGCATGCATGCACCCCCGTGGGTGCTCACATGTGTGTCCATGATACAACCCACTGGCCTATGCATGTGCACATCCATGCCCTGCTCATCCCACCCTGTGCATGCATGCATCCTCACCCTGGCCCTGCTACTGCATGCCCCATGCACACACCCACCCACACTCTGCCCTCCCACACCTGTGCATCCATGCACTCATGCCAGGCTTCCTTGGACCCCACATAAGTCATGCATGCATGCTACACACCACTGAGCCACACCCTGTGCCCCCTGTCTGACTGACTGGGACCTGTGTACCAGTGCCTGGCCACCCCCAAGCATTCTCGCATCAATGACCCAGTCCCATCCCCCACACTATGTATGCATGCACCCCTGCCCTGGCCCTAACCCCTGTGTCTGGAGCACACACTCACCCCAGGTCCCACCCTTGAAACAACTACACAATACCCATGCCACTCCAGCAGCCCTGACCTCTGTGCCCACACCCCAACTTTGGTGTCCCAATACACCACAATGCCTGTGCTTTACAAGTACACCTGCATCTTGCTTGCACACCTGCCCCTGTGTATCCACACAGACACCCCCAATCTACCTCCCGGCATGCTTTTACTCAGTATCCCCATGCTGTGCCCTGCCACTGCACTCTGGGCCTGTCCAAGCTGCACCTTGCCCCTATGGCCCCAGCAACACTCTGCAACAACCCCACACCCCATACTCCATGCTCCCAGGTACCAGTGTAGCACCCCTGCCCCATGCCTAGCCCTGCACCACAACCCACCACTGTGTTGCTGTGCCCCACCCAAAGCCCTGCCTCCTGCTGCATGCCCATAACACAAATACAAAACTTTAGACTACTGGAGGAAATCAACTTCCAAAGTAACCTTATCAAGATAATTACATGCCTCAAAGGCAACAGAAAATCACAAAGCATATGAAGATGCAGAAAGAGATAGCTCAGTCTAATAACCAAATTAAAAAACTGTAGGAGACACAGTCTTTGGAACAACTAATCAATGATTGGACAACTCTACTAAATAAATTCAGTAGGCTGGCCAATAACACAAAGGAATTCAAGAAGATATTAGAAGAACAGAAAGAAGAATTTGAAAGGATAAAGAGAAAAATAGCAGATATCACAGAAATTAAAGATACTACAGACCAAATGAAAAGAATACTAGAGACACACCACACAGATTTGAAGAGGAAGAAGAAAGAATAAGTGAACTAGAGGGCAGCATAGTGAGGTATGAAATTTAGTTCATCCTCCAGAACAGCTAGTAAATAGCCAGAAAAAGGTACAGGGGGAGTCTCAGTGACCAGACACACAATATACAGCAGTCTGGAAGGAGTATGAGGGCTGAGATACCACACAGAACTGTGAGTCCCCCAAGATACAGAGGCTGGTGCTTCTCCCCCATGGGCATGGAAGGCTGGTTCTCTAAGGGGAAAGGAAACCAACTTTACTAGTAGCAAGGGTTTAGCTCAACCAAGCTCTAATTGAGAAATTAATTAACAAATTCTGACTACTGAAGATAGGCTCCCAGCACAAATAAACCCTGAAGAAGCAGTAAAAGTACTGGAAATTTTTGCCCCTGAAGAGAGGTGGTGGGGCTGACCAAAAAATAAGAAAGAGGCTTTTTGAGTTAGACAGCACAAAATACTGGAAGAGGGCTGGACTCCAAGAAAAGGATGGCTCATAGATCCTGGAGGTGCATATAACCATATAACCAAGTACCAATTCAGGCTCTTGATCAGCAAACCTGAGGACCAGGGCTCCAGGTCTGAAAAGGCAGAAAGAGAGAGAGAGAGAGAGAGAGAGAGAGAGAGAGAGAGAGAGAGAGAGAGAACATAACCACTGACCCCACAGAATTAAAGGAGGTAATGAGAAGATACCATGAACAACTGCATTCTAATAAACAAGACAACACAGATGAAATTGATAACTTCCTACAAAGGTATGAACAACCAATACTGACTTGAGAAGAAATAGACTACTTTAGGAAACCAATCTGTAAAGTGTTGGAATCAGTCATCAAAAAACTCCCCAAAAAGAAAAGACAAGGACCAGATGGCTTCAAATGTGAATTCTATCAAGCATTCAAGAAAGAATTGGTACCAATCCTGCTCAAACCCTTCAAAACAACTGGAGAGGAGGGAAAACTATTTAACTCATTCTAGGAGGTCACCATTAATCTAAAAAAAATCAAATTCAGACAAACATACTACAAGAAAACAAAATTACAGAGTATCTTTAAGGAATATAGATCCAAAAATCCTCAAAAAATACTTATAAATTGAATCCAGCAGCACATTAAAAGAAGTATACACCATGACTAAGAAAGATTTATTCAAAGTATGCAAGCCTAGCTCAACATAAGAAAACTAATCATTATAATACACATATCAATAAATCAAAGCAGAAAAACCACATGACCATCTTAATTGATGCAGAAAAAGCATTTGACAAAATTCAACATCTTTTCTTCAAGAAAATACTTCAAAGGATAGGAATAGAAGGTGTGGTAGTTAGATTCAGTTGTCAACTTGGCCAGGTGAAGGTGCCTAGTTATGTTGCTGTGGACATGAGCCAATGATACCTGAAACTCAACTGTTGCTCATAACATCTGTGGTCAGCTAGGAGGTATGCCTGCTGCAATGAATGATGTTTGATTTAATTGGCTGGTGCTTAAATGAGAGAGGTCAATGTAACACAGCCCAAGCAGCTCAGCATACCTCATTTCAGCACTCGCAGGCCAACCCAGGCCTTTGGAGATGCAGAAAGAAAACACCCTGGGGAAAGTTGTTGGAACCCAGAGACCTAGAGAGAAGGCCAGCAGAGATCACCCTGAGCCTTCCCATGTAAGAAAGAACCTCAGATGAAAGTTAGCTGTCTTTCCTCTGAATAACTACTGAAATAAATCCCCTTTTATTAAAAGTCAATCTGTCCCTGGTGTGTTGCATTCTGACAGCTAGCAAACTACAACAGAAGGGAACTTCCTCAACATGATAAAAGGAATGTATTTGAAAACTACAGCTAACATCATCCTCAATGGAGAAAGACTGAAAGCTTCCATCTGAGATGAGGAACAAGACAGGGTGCCCACTGTTACCATTGTTATTCAACACTGTGCTGGAAGTTCTAGTCAGAGAAATTAGACAAGAAAAAGGAATAAAAGACATACAAATTGGAAAGGAAGAAGTAAAACTCTGACTGTTTGCAGATGACATAATATCACATATCAAAACTCCTGAAAATTCTACAGCAAAGTTTGAAAACACAAATGCAAAAATTCTTAACAAAATACCAGCAAATTTTATCCAATGCCACATTAAAATAATTATACATCATGATCAAATGGGATTCATATCAGGAATGCAAGTGTGGTTCAACACAAGGAAATTAATCAATGTAATACAGCACATTAACAAATCAAAAGGGAAAAAATCACATAATCATATTGATTGATGCTGAAAAAGCATTTGACAAAATCCAGCATCTTTTCCTGATAAAAACACTTCAAAAGTTAGGTATTGAAGAAAACTTTTTCAATCTTGTAAGGGACATATATGAAAAACCCATAGCTGGCATCATACTTAATGGTGAGAAATTGAAAGCATTTCCCTTGAGATCAGAGATGAGATAAGGATGCCCACTGTCACCACTATTATTCAACACTATATTAGAAGTACTAGCTGGAGCAATTAAACAGGAGAAAGAAATAAAAGACATCCAAATAGGAAAGAAAGGAGAAAAACCTTCATTATTTGCAGATCACATGATTCTATACTTAGAAAACCTGGAGAAATCTACAGCAAAACTACCTGAGCTAAAATACAAATTCAGCAAGGTGGCAGGATACACGATTAATGTACAAAAATCAGTAATGTTTCTATATTCAAGCAATGACCTATCTGAGGTGACAACCAAGGAAAAAATTGCATTCAGAATAGTGACCAGAAAAATTAGGTATCTAGGAATAAGCCTAACCAGGGATGTCAAGGACTTATACACAGAAAATTACAAAAAAAAATTGCTAAAAGAAATTTTAAAATGAACTAAATAGATGGAAAGATACTCCATGCTCATGGGATAGGAAGGTTGAATATCATCAAGATGTCAATTCTATTCAAACTGATCTACAGATTCAATGCAATATGAATAAAAATATGAACAACCTATTTGAATAGTTGGAAAAACTGATTATCAAATTTATATAAAAGGGGAAAGAGACCTTGAATAGCTAAAGATATCTTTAAAAAGAAGAGCGAACTTGGAGGTCTATCACTTCCTGTCTTTAAAGCTTACTAGAAAGCCACATTGGTCAAAACAGCATGGTCCTGGCACAAAAACAGAAGGACTGACCAGTGGAATAGAGTGCGGAGATTGACCACCAAGTTTATGGATGTTTTATTTTCAATAAGTTCCCCAAATCCACTGAATTGGGACAGAATAGTCTTTTCAATAAATAGGCATGGGAGAACTGGGTTTCAATAACCAAACACCCTGTACAAAAATTAATTTGAAATGGATCAAAGATCTAAATGTAAGAGTCAGTACCACAAAACATTTAGAAAACAATGTAGGGAAACATCTTTAAAACCTAGTAATAGGAGGTAGCTTCTTAAACATTAAACCTAAAGCACAAGCTGTGAAAGAAAAAATAGGCAAATGGGAGTTCCTTAAGATCAAGAGCTTCTGTGCCTCAAAGGACTTTATTAAAAAGATGAAGAAGCAGCCAATTTCAATGAGAGAAAATATTTGGAAACCATACATCGGATAAAATCTTGATATCCTGTGTACATAAAGAAATTATACAGCTCAACAACAAAAGAACAAACAACCCAATTATAAAATTGGCAGACAAAATGAATAGGCACTTCTCTGAAGAGCAAGTACAGATGGCTAAAAAGCACATGAAGAGCTGTTCATCTTCATGCTATAAGGAAAATGCAAATTAAGACAACAATTTGTGAGCTATCACCTCATACCTATAAGAATGGCTGCAATTAAACAAACAGGAAACTATAAATGTTGGAAAGGGTGCAGAAAAATTGGAACACTATTCACTATTGGTGGGAATGTAAAATTGTCCAGTCACTGTGGAAGTTAGTTTGGTAATTCCTCAGAAAACTAAATACTGAGCTGCCCTATGACATGGCAATACCAATACATTGTATATACCTAGAAGAGTTGAAGCAGTGACATGAACAGATATTTGCACACCAGTGTCATAGCAGCACTATTCACAATTGCCAAGAAATGGAAATAATCCAGGTGCCCATCAACAGATGAGTGGATTAACAAAATGGAATATCATGCAGCATTTAGACAAAATGGTGTCCATAAACATATGACAAAGTGGATAAACCTTATAAAGGTCCTTACAAAGGATATAAATATGCAAAGCAAAGAAGCCAAACAAACCCCAAATAGAATAAATCCAAATAAGCCTACTCCAAGTTACATTCTAATCAGTCTGCTAAATGTTGAAGAGAATCAGAAAATCCTGAAACCAGCAAGAGAAAAGCAATCTACCACATACAAGGGAAACCACATAAGACTGAGTTTGAACTACTCAACAGGCACCATGGAGGTGAGAAAGCAGTGATAAGATATATTTAAGAACCTGAAAGAGAAAGACTTCCGATCAAGAATTCTGTACCCAGTCAAATTGCCCCTTGAAAGTTCAGGGAGAAATTAAAATTTTCACAGACAAACAAAGGCTGAGAGAATTTGTCAACAAGAGACTGGCCCTACAAGGAATACTAAAGGGAGTTCTGTTGGCTGAAAAAAATCAGGAGAGGGAGGTTTGGAGAAAGGCACAAAATTGAAGAGTACCAATAAAGGTAAGTTAAAGGATAAAAAATGAAAGAAGGAAAAGAAAATATAGATCTGACAAATAAAATCCAAAGGATAAGATGGTAAATTCAATAAACGCTTCTACAGTAATAACTTTGAATGTAAACGGACTAAACTCACCAATTCAAAGATACAGATTGGCAGAATGGATTAAGAAATATGAAACATCTGTTTGCTGCTTACAAGAAACTCATCTTAGACCCAAGAATACAAATAGATTCAAAGTGAAAGTATGGAAAAAAAGATGTTCCATGCAAGCTGCACCCCAAAGGAAAGAAGGAGTAGCTATACTAATATCAGACTAAATAGACTTTAAATGTAAAGAAATAAGAAGAGACAAAGAAGGACACTACACATTTTAAAAGGGACAATTTTCCAAGAAGAAATAACAGTCATAAATGTTTATGCTTCAGTCAAGGAGCTCCAAAGTACATGAGGCAAACATTGGCAAAACTGAAGAAGCAATAGATGTTTCAACAATAATAGTGGGAGATTTCAATATGCTACTCTCCTGTATAGATAGAAAAACCAGGCAGAGGATCAACAAGAAAATGGAGAACTTAAAAAAAATTGATAAAAGAATTAGACCTAACAAAAATATATAGATTGATACACCTCAAAACATCATTCTTCTCTAGTGTTCATGAAAAGTTCTCCAGGACAGATTATATGCCAGGGCACAAAATGGTCTTTATAAATTTTAAAAGATTGGTATTATTGAAAGCAGTTTCTCTGATCATCATGGGATGAAGTTGGAAATCAATAGGCACCAAAGAACAAGAACTTTTACAAATTCATGGAGAGTAAATAATGCACTCTTAAACAATCTGCTGGTCAAAGAATAAATCAGTAGAGAAATCGGTAACTATCTGGAGACTAATGAAAATGAGAACAAGACATATCAGAACCAATGGGATGCAGAAAAGGTGTGCTGAGAGGGAAATTTATTGCCCTAAATGCCTATATTTAAGAAGAGAGAAAAGGCAAAAATCGAGGACTTAGCGGCTCACCTGAAATAACTAGGGAAAGAATAGCAAACTAACTCCAAAACAAATAGAAAAAGAGAAATAAAAAAGATTAAAGTTGAATTAAATGAATTGGAGAACAAAAGAACAATAGAAAGAACCAATTAAACCAGAAGTTGGTTCTTCAAGAAAATAAAGAAAATTGATAGACCCCTAACTGGGCTCACAAAGTAAAAAAGACAGAGAATGCTAATAAACAAAATCAGAAATAGAGGGGGTCATTTCCATGAACCCTTAACAAATAAAAAAAAATTCATAAGAGGATACTATGAACAACTATATGTCAGCAAACTATACAAATAATATGAAATAGTCAAATTCATAGAAAGACACAAACAAGCTACACTGACTCAAGAAGAAATAGAAGATCTCAACAAACAAATCCCAAGTAAGAGTTTCAATCAGTCATCAAAAATCTTCCTACAAAGAAAGCCCAGATGCCTTCACAGGGCAATTCTATCAAACATTCCAAAAACAACTAACTCCAATTCTGCTCAAACTGCTCAAAAAAGTTGAGGAAAAAAGAACACTACCCAACTCATTTTATGAAGACAGCATCACTCTAATACCAAAACCAGGTGAAGACATTATAAAAAAAAGAAAAACTACAGGCCAATCTCCCTAATGAATGTAGTTGCAAAAATACTCAACGAAATATGACACTTTAAAAGAATTATACACCACATCCAAGTGGGGTTTATACCAGGAATACAAGGGGTTCAACACAAGAAAATCAATCAGTTTAATACAGTACATCAACAAATTAAAGGGAAAAATCACATGATCATCTCGATTGATGCTGAAAAAAGCATTCTACAAAATTCAACATCTTTTTTTGATAAAAACAATTCAAAAGGTAGGAATCAAATATGGACAACCATAGCCAGCATTGTACTCAAAGGTGAGACATTGAAAGTCCTCCCCCTAAGATCAGAAATGAGTTAAGGGTGCGCTCTGTATTATTCAACATTGTACTCTAGCAATCAGGCAGGAAAAAGAAATAAAGGCATCCAAATCAGAAAGGAAGAAGTAAAACTCCCATTATTTGCAGATGACATGATATTATACTTGGAAAATCCTGGAAACTTTTGATTAAATTATCTCCATGGAGATATGACATGCTCAATTGTGGGTGTGACCTGTTGATTAGATGGAGATGTGACTGCACCCTTTCCAGGTGGGTCTTGCTTAGTTTACTCGAGTCTTTAAAAGAGGAAACATTTTTGAGATTCCTCAGAAACCACAGAGAGCTGACACAGATGTCAACACTTGGAGAACAGAGATCCAGATGCCTGAAGATGTTTGGAACCTAGCAGACATCACTGCAAGATGTTAAGCAAGCCAGAACCTAGAGAGAGCCAAGGGAAGCCAAGAGATGAAAGCCAGACCCAGAGAAGCAAAGTGAGGAACCCCCACAGGAATAGAGGATGAAAGCAATGGAGCCCAGGAAAAAACGACCAGCAGATGCCAGTCACATGACTTCCCAGCTGACAGAGGTGTTCCAGACTCATCTTGACTTAAGGCATCTTTCACTGGATGCTTTAGTTTGGACATTTGCATAGGTTTAGAACTGTAAACATGTAACTTATTAAATTCCCTTTTTAAAACCCATTCCATTTCTGACATATTGCATTCTGGCAGCTTGCAAACCAAAACAACACCTAAGACTCAGAGTAGAAGTTCTGAAGTTTTGAATGTTGCATTGCCACATATACCAAGTGTAAAAGAAATTGAAAAAGAGATCAGGCTTCAATTAGAGATAAGAACAAAGTTTATTGAGTTGGGGATAAGGTAAATCAAAATACAGGATAAGAAATACATTGTCTGTATTTTAGAACTTCACCTATGTATGAGGCCAAAGGAAGACAGGTTTATTTTGTCCAAAACCTAAATTTTCAGCACATAATCTACCTCAAGCTGTATGGACAGATTGTTTAAACAACCTAAACACAGGGAGCCCAGAATGGGAATGAGAGCTTGTAATGTTGTATAGATTGATGTAATGCTCAGATACATTCCAGAGTATATTAAGCAGAAAATTAAAAAGCATTGGCAAAATCCCCTGAGGGAGAGGAGAAAAAATATGGAACTATTAAACTTTACTACTGGGGGAAACCCCTGATACTGTCTCAAACATTAGGGACTCCTAAGTCAATAGGCCAAGCCCTTGGTCTTGAGGCTTTCTCTTGTAAAGCTTATTTATGTAGTGGAGAAATTTACCCTGCCTGTAGTTATGCCTAAGATTTACTTCCAGAAAACCTCTTTTGTTGCTCAAATGTGACCTCTCCCTCTCTAAGCCCAACTCTTTAAGTGAAATCATTGGGTGGGACATGACACCCAGGGTTGAAAGTCTCCCTGGCAACATGGGATATGACTCCTAGGGATGAGCCTGGCCTTGGCACTGTGGGATTAACAATACTTTCCTGGCCAAAAGGGGGAAAGAATTGTAACAAATAAGGTATCATCTTTGAGAGAGTTCAAATAGAGTTGAGAGGGTACTCTGGAGGTTACTCTTATGCAAGCTTCAGCTGGACATTGCTACTTACCATGGTTTGCCAAATCCCAACCAAAACCATTCCTGCCAATCCCAAATACCTAGGGCTTAATCTTAGATTCTACAAAGGTTCCATGCACTATGATTACTTTCCAGAAACCTACAACCTCCTATTGGATTCCTAGGCCAGAAAAGTCCTGAAACCAGAAGGACTAGCCACTAAGAATATCAACTAGTTCCATCCCCCTATCTCATATTATCAACAGCCCTTTCCTGCATAAAAAAGTTAAGACTGGGAATAGCCCAAATACTCCTAAAGATTGGGAGAAGGATCAAAGGAGAAGGTGAAACTAAAATAGAGAAGATAGGATTTAACAAATGAGTATGATTGCTGAATCATTACATTGATATTTCTTTTGGTCTCCAGTGTCTTGGAACATTTAGAAGTAAAAACTTAAAATTGTGGAATTGTAATCCACCCCAAACTCTGAAATCTGTTCTACAAACTCTGAATCTATTGTGGTGTGCTTTGAAATTTATTGTGGTGTGCTTTGAGATTAACTGGGTTTTTTTCTTTTTGGTAGATATGTTATAATAACATATAAATATATGATGTTTTTTTCACAATTAAAAAAACACTTAATTCTGCTGCTGTATACCTGACATCTGATCAAGGGGAAGACTCTAAAAAGGGTCTCCAAGAGGATCTAGCCATACTCACATCATTTACAGAAGTGAGGCTGGGCAATAACATCTCATAAAATACAAGGCACCTCAAAGTTTGTCAAATTGCTGGGCATCATTTGGTCCTATAATGGCAGACAGATTCCTATCAACATCAAACATAAGCCCACCTCAGGCATTAAGACATGCACAGCACCTATTAGGATTGTTCATGTTCTGGAGGTAACACATTCCACATCTCTCACCTGCATTATAGCCCATAAACAAAATCAAATGGATATCTGCTGCTTTTCACTGGGAAGCACCCCAACAATGTGCTTTAGAATTGGTTCAGTAGCCATTTCCCAAGTCATGCCCCTTGTCCCATGAAGAATGGATTGTAGAATTGAGGTCTTGACTAACTCCCAATATGCCTCCTGGAGTCCTGTCCTTAGAGTAAGCATGGCAAACAATGGTTTCCAATAGGTTTCTAGACTAAAGACTCCCCTTGTCTGTTTCCCAATATATTCCATTAAAATGGCAAATTCTGTCTGTTTATTGGGATCTTCTAAAATGAAGGTGCTCATAAGGCCACCACCAGTCAGGCTATGCACACAGATTTTCTTAATGCCTTGGGTGAGAGAAGCCCAGTAGGAGCTCAGCAGGGCCACTGAACCCTCACTGGTAATATGTAAAATGGCACCTACAGGAGAGGGTTAAATTTTACAAACCAAGCCTTGTCACATTGCAGGAGGATGTGCCTTCCCCCATGCTCGGCTCCTTGCTCACAGATCTTAAGATACTGGTGATGGTGCCCCCATTGCCCCTCTAGCCAAGTGTGAGCCCACTCAGACCAACTGTCAGACATGGACAGGCAGTTTGTATATCTCACCAATAACGATGTTATCATTGTTTGCAATGCAGATTGCTAGAGAGCCACAGCACATTATCTGGTCTCAATCATCCCATTTAGCTAAGGTGGCTGTTTGGTGTCTGCACAATTGGCAGGGCTACAAGCAGTTCAGTTGGCCCTCTGGGATGTTCTGAGCTGCCCCAGTTGCCCAATCTGCAAATTTTCACCAAATCTTCAGTAGCCAAAGGGCTGGCAGGAAGGTCAGGTCAATGGAAACAAATGTAGAGCAGGGGTTCTACATTTGGAAACAGTTCATAGCATCACCCATACCCAACACATGCTTGACTCACCATACCAGAGGCGCCATTCAATGACACTGCCAATAAATTACCTAAAATTCATTCTTACACAGCATAACTGGCAGGTCTTTCAGAGACTGCCCATTCAGGCCCCACAAGCTTCCCCTAACAACTGGCAGTGTGGGCTCATAGCACCTCAGGCCTCAGAGGTTCCTCAGCCCATGTGGAGTGGACGTATAAAAGGGATTGCCTCTAGACCCATCACTAGCCCAAATAGTTACTACAAGCTGTGACTTCTGCTCCAAAACTGAACATTGGCATCTTATAGAAAGGGTCTTCTAAGGTTTCATCATTTTTAGAGCCACAAGGAAGCAATGGTCTGGGTCACCTTTTGAGGTGAGGGAAAGCTACATCTGGGAGATGCCAGTAAACAAAATCACATTAAATTAATGTTTCACATTTAAAAAAATCACCTCCTTTTATATTGTCATGAGGGCCTATCACCTATACAAGTCACAACCCCTAGGCTGGCAAACACACCATAGAACAAACCCTGGGAGAAAAGCATCATGCCATCTCTCAGAAAGGGAGAAACAACATGTCTGGCTATTACAGTACAAGTAGCAGCCCCAGAAATTAGTTTTGGCCAAATGGCACAATGTTCACACTGGCCCTGGAATTTAGTGTTTTTGCTGCCTGAAAAGGTCATAGGCTTACTTATATCCCCACGAAGCCTCACCATGCAGGCCCAGGAATGTTCAAACAACATTTGGCTGATCTTAAAATTAAGGATGAGACAAAGGAGATTGCTGCCTGTCACTCCTCAACCACCTGCACCCAGCAAGCCACTGAGCATGGGTAAGGACCCAAACTCTGCAAATGCACATCAAATGGGTCCACTGGTACCAATGCACAGACGATTCTTGACATAAGCATAATCTATATAAGATTCTCACACAGCAACAATGGCCTTATGAGTACAATCAAATCAAGTCAGCATGGCTAATTGTGCTTTGCTCCAGCCTGACAGCCAAGGTGTTCTAAGACAAGAGCTTAGACTTTAAAGAGGGCTTGCAAAAAATTAACACCTAATTGGCATGTAAGGGTAGACAAAACATATTCTCCCTGTGGAGAAAATTGCCTTTGCTAGGTGCATCCTAGATGACCCCCTAAAAATCTTAGAAGTCTCTGATAACATTTGTTTTATAAAACCTGAAAAGATATTATGACTAGAGTTGCCCAGTGGTATTTAAAAGCCCATGAAAAAATTCCTCATCCTTTACAGATTGCTAGTTGGAAGATACCCACCCCTAGTTGGCCCCTGTGATCACCAACCAGCCTCAGAGGACATTACACCAACCCATTGTTAGGCTTGGAAGATAGAACACCTTCCCCCAGGATGTAACCTACCTCTGGTAAATATTTCAGAAAGCTTCTCTCACCCCAACCTGTGCCGGCCAGGTGTCTCCCTTATCCTCCATCAGCTGTCTTCTTATGATAATCTCCCGTTACTCAGGCTTCACTCTCTGGCAAATGCATTCTTGTGTCAACTCCCCTTACTCACTATCCACCCTCTGGCATTTACAACCCTGTATGCCTAAGGTAGTGTTTAAATTTTAAACTTTACCAATGAAAAGTTGCCAACTCCTAACTTATCCCCCTATTTCTGAAAACTAGCCAATAGAGATCTGCCTAACCCTTGCCCCCACAACTCCCAAACCCTAAGCCTTAAAAACACTATCCCCTGCAGCCTCCAGGCAGCCATTTCTCTCTCAAAATGCTACCTGGGTGGCTCTGTTTCTCCCTGAAATAAAGCCTTTGCCTGAATTCCTTTGTCCCACCTTGTTCCTGGTGAGTTTGCCTTTCAGCCATGAGTTTACTGTAAGAGAGGATACTGCCCAAGACTACCACTGAGGGTCACTCACCACCACTTTTGTCACCCAGATGAACCTGAGCCACCCCTATGCTCAAGCCAGCTAATGAACCCAGATGCTACCTTGAGAAATGGAAAGACAAAACATCAGAATACTACCTGGCCTAAAATGACAGGCTGCCTAACCATGGACTTCTCTTCCTTATGCAATGCTTGTCACTGTGAGTTGAGCCCCCATGATTATAAAGCTACTTTGCACTCTGCCACCCCCATTGGCAACCTAAACATTGTCTCTTTATTATCACACAGCAGGGACCATTTTTCAACATCTAAAGGCCCCATGTTTGCCCTCAGTTCCTTTGCTTAAGCTCCCATCCTCTATAATCTAATAAGGGCTAATATAACAACAAATAGCTTCCCTACTCCAGGGAGTCTTGGATAACCGCCTAATCTTAGACTATCTTTGCTCAAAAAGGAGGGTTCCTGTGCCATAAGAAACATCTCTTGCTGCATGTATGTTAATAATTTGAGAAAATTCAAAATCAACTGACAGAAGATAGATGAAGAGATCAAGGTGTTTCACAATATAACCACAGCTTTTCAACAAATACCTTAGACCCTTAAAAACCTCTGATATTTCCTACTACTTACCCCCGACGGGTGGGGGAAATGGCTGCACAAGGGCTTCCAGCTCTTGATTTTACTATCTATTGCCTTTTTAATAATAATCAATATCCTCAAGTACCTTATGTGTTGGCTCGATAATGTGATGTGCTTGGCAGTAAATATATCAGCTACCAAATTACCACAATCCTCCAAATAAATGAAGCTGAGACATCAGGGAATGGATTGTCATAACTGACAATTTTTTGTGTGTGCTGCCTTGGCATCCATCTTACTAAGTAGAACATTAATTCTTAGTTAATGTAGAATAGCTTATTCTAGAATTCTTAGAATAATGTAGAATAACATAGAATAGCTCTCTGTTTGGGTGTTCTTTCAATTATTTCATCAATGTTTTGCAGTTTTTGCATAGAGATCTTGATCCTGATAGAGACATTTTTAGATTTTTACCTAAGTATTTTATGTCTTTGATATTATTTAAACAGTATGATTTTTAGATATTTGATTTCCCATAGCTAAATACAAGTATATTGATTTTGCATATTGACCTTGTATTCTTTGACTTTGCTAAATTCACTTATTATAATGTTCTACTAGTTTTTGCTGTTGTTGCTGTTAGTTCTTGTGGATTTTCTATATAAAGTACCTTGTCTTATGCAAATTAGAGACAGTTTTATGTTCTTACTAAGAACATTCTTGCATAATGTCTTATGCAAATTAGAGACAGTTTTGTTGTTCTTTCTAAGTAAGATGGATGGCATCCATCTTAGAAAACATCCCATGTTTTCTACTAAGCCACTTGGCTCAACATTGACCTTTGGCATAGTTAATAAGCAGATCTCCATCTCTGAGGCATAAACTCCCCTGAGCTCAAACCCGCATCAGTGGCCACGATCCACACCACCCACACCACCTACACATCTCACCTAAAATCCATAGCTGGTCCCAAATGATAAGTTCATCATCTCTACCACCTTCAGACCCCTGTCTCTTCACATTTCCCAGCAGTTTAGTTTAAACTAATTAATCCTTGATTCCCACAGGAAATCTACTAACCTCCACTTCTGAACCACAATAAAGGTACAAGTTCACAGGTCCTTCTTGCTCTGCTTGTGTGCTCCCCACCTCCTACTTCGGCAACTGAGCTAACTGCACTTTGCACTTGACCCTAGGTCCCCCTCTCTTTCAGGAACCCCTGAGTAACAAACTTTCTTTTCTCATGCATTATGACCCTAGTTTCCCATTGTGTTGCACTAACCTCCATCTGGACGCAAATTTAAAACCCAACTTAACTAACTCAAAACATTGTGGCTTTCTACTTTCATAATAGTGTCTTTTGAAGAGTAAAAACTTCTAAATTTTCAATTTATCAAGTTTTCTTCTATGGATCATGCTAAGAAGTCTTTCCTTTTCATATGGTGACAAAGAAAACATCCCATGTTTTCTACTAAAAGTTTTATTATTTAGAAGTTTATGTTTAGTTTAAAATCCATCTTGAGCCAATTTTTTAAATAGTGTGATATATAAGTTGAGATTAATTCTTTTGTATATGGATGCTTAATTATGTCAGCACAATTTGTTGAGAGACCCTTCTTTCTCCACTGAACTGCATTAGGAACTTTGTCAAAAATTAATTGCCCATATATACGTAGATTTATATATGAACTTTCTATAATGTTCCATTGCTCTGTGTCATATCCTTTCACCAATACCACACTGTGTTGATAATAAGCTTTACAATAAGTCTTCAAATCAGATAGTGTGAGTCTTCCAACACTATTCTTCATTTTTTATATTTTTTTAGGCTATTCTACTTCCTTTGTTTTCTGACTAGATTTTAGAAAAAGCTTGTCAATTTCTGCAAAAATTCTTGCTGGGATATTGAGTGTTATTATATTGCCCTTATAAATCAACTTAGGATAAATGGATTTCTTAACAATATTGGGTTTTCCAGTCTATGAACATAGAATAGCTCTCTATTTGGGTGTTTTTTCAATTATTTCATCAATGTTTTGCAGATTTCAGCATAGAGATCTTGATCTTGATATAGACATTTTTAGATTTTTACCTAAGTATTTTGTCTTTGATATTATTTAAACAGTATGATTATTAAATGTTCAATTTCCCATAGCTAAATGCAAGTATATTGATTTTGCATATTGACCTTGTATTCTTTGACTTTGCTAAATTCACTTATTATAAGGTTCTACTAGTTTTTGCTGTTGTTGTTGTTGTTAGTTCTTGTGGAGTTTCTATATAAAGTACCTTGTCTTATGCAAATTAGAGACAGTTTTATTTCTTCCTTTCCTATCTTATCTCACCTTATTTCATTGGCTAGTATTGCCAGGAAGGTGGTGAGAGAAGAAATCCTTGCCTTGTTTCTAAGTATAAGGGGAAAGCGTTCCATTTTCTCACCACTAAAAACGATGTTTTCAGTAAATATTTTGTTGATGCCTTTTATCAGCTCGAGGAAGTTCCCTTCAATATCTAGTTTTTAAAAATCATGAATTAATGTTCATTTTGTCAAAGTTTTTTGTGCACCAATTTCTTCTTTATTCTGTTGGGATGGCAAAATAGTTTGACTTTTGTCTGTTGAAGCAATCTGCATTCCCAGAATCATCTCATCTGGTATGATGTATTATCCTTTTTATAAATTGCCATATATAATTTGATAATATGTTCCAGAGGGCTTTTGTGTCTATATTCATGAAGGATATTAGTCAATTATTTTCTATTTTAATGTCATTATTGGATTTTGCTCTCAGGGTAATGCTAGCATCATAAAAATGACCCTAGAAATATTTCCTTCATTTTCTGTTTCTTTGAAGACTTTGTATAGAATTGGAATAATTTTTCCCTTAACTATTTGGTTAAAATTCACCAGTAAAGGCTATATATCCTTGGAATTTCTTTGTGGGAAGGTTTTTGTTTATACATTCAACTTCTTTAGGAGATATAGGACTACTCAGGTTGTCTATTTCTTCTTGCATAAGCTTTGGTAATTTGCAATTTTCAAGGAATTTGTCCATTTGTTTAATTTGTCAAATTTATGAGCACCAGAAGGATTTATAGATCTTTAATTCTTGGTATTGGTAATATGTGGCTTTTCCTTTTTTCTTTATCAGTCTGTCTAGAGTTTCCACATTTTATTAAACTTTTCAAAGAATCTGCTTTTGTATTCATCCATTTTCTCCAATGAAATTCTACCTTCAATTTCACAGACTTCTATTATTTTATTTATCATTTATCTCCTTTTGCTTACTTTGGGTTTAATTTTCTGTTTTGGTTTCTAATGGTGGTAGATTAGATGATAGTTTTGGGAACTTTCCTGCATTCTGATACAATCATTTAATGCTATCAATAACTCTCTCTGCTTTTCTATCACTGCCTCCCGTTTCAATAGGAAGCAACAGCCTCCCACAAATTTTTATATGCTGTGTTTCTATTTTCATTTAATCAAATTATTTTCTGATTTCTTTTTTATTTCCTTTTTGACACACTGATTACTTAGAAGTGTGTTGTTCAATTTTCAAATATCTGGGGGGTTTTCAAGATGTCTTGTTTAATTCCATTGTGGTCAGGCAACAAACATGCATTTTACTTATTTTAAACTTGATTTGGTCTATTTTATGGCCCAGAATATGAGCTATCTTGGTGAAAGTGACAAATGTCCTTGAAAGGAATCTATTTTCATCCATTATTGGATGAAGTGTTCTATAAATGTCAAGTAAGTCAATGTTGAATGATAATGTTGTTCATGCCTTCTATATCTTTAGATATTTTCTGTCTTCTTGATTTTTAAGTTACTAACAGAGTACACTGAGTTCTTCAACTCTAATTGTATATTTCTATAAGCCTTTGCTTCTTGAATCTTAAATTTCTGTTATTAGGTGCATTAACATTTAGGATTGTAGCTCTTCCAGGTGAATTGACCATTTTATCCCTGGTAATATCCCTTGCTCTGAATTCTTTGTTGATATTAATATGTCTTGTCCAGGTTTCCCTATTAGTTTTAGCCTGGGATGTGTTTTTCCATCCTTAGTCTTTTACTGTATATGTTCTTATATTTAAAAAGGATTTCTCATAGCCATTATTTGGAAAGCTGCCCACCTCCCTCACTGATGACCCCAGAGTTGACTTCTAACGGCTTACAGAACGGGAGAGTCCCAGGCCAACATATTGAGAATCATTAAGAATGCCTCTCCAATTATTTCATAGGAGTGGTTGTTGTTCAAGCAAGGTGGTGTCCTTGTATGTCTCCTGTGCTAATGCTTTTCTTGAAGCTGTCTCACACTCTCCTGCTCCCCAAGGGTACTGAGGTTCATGTCCATGGTAGCCTTCAGCGTCAGCACTAAATGAGTTTAAAAAAAAAAAAAAAGAGGAAGGAACATTTGCTACTCAATTGCTCTGTCTAATCAAAATCCCTAGCCAAAGTGCCTGGCCTTTTTTCTGCACTAGTGCTTACCAGCATGACAAAGGGCTAACCTTGTGATCATGTAGTTTGATGGCTCCCACCAGGGCCATAAACAGAATTACCATACTGGATGTGGACCCTTATCTTGGAGAGACTGACTGGAATTCCCAGAGCAAAAGGACTGCCACTTACAATGTAGGCAGGTCCCCTGGGTCCCTTCTTTCCCTGTAACAACTCAGAAAGTCCATACCATATGAGTGATCAGGTTGAGACAGACATAGAAAACCATGACTATGCAGCTCAAAATAAAAAACAGAAAAATAGAGAGGGGGCCACCCAGCAGGAAGGGACAGAACCATAGAAGAGGATGTCCACTGTATTACTCTGCTGCTAACATAAACTTCTGATGCAACAAAGGGCCTAATCCTCAGGATTACAGGAAAAACACATCCTGTGGCATAGAGAAGGAGTTCATTCAAACCCAGCTTAAGCCTACAGCCCTCATGGGTAAATCCCTAACCAGGAGGATACTAATTTCAGGCTTTCTGAGGGAAGAAATGTAAAAACAACTTCCAAATGTATCCAGTGACCAAAAGCCAAAAGAGAAAGAGAGAGCATACTGGTACAGGGGGAGAAAAGCACAGTTAAATTGAAACAAAAGTACACAACTTGACCCCTTGGAATCCAAAATTTACTAAAACAATTTGTAAAACAAAAAGATAAAAGGGTGCTGGATTAGCTTTTGCGCCTCTACAATATAGGTTCTGAATTAATATAAAATTAGCTGAAATACACCAATTGGCAAACCTGCATGGACTTAATTGATACTGGAGCGCAAATTACAGTTAAATTTGAGGATCCCACTAAATTTAAACTTTGTGTCCCCTATAATTTTAGGGAATAACTAAATATAAACTAGGGGACAACTAGGTATGCTTTCCTTTAACCATTCCCTTCCTATAGTGGGCACAGACACTCTGACCCAATGAGTAACAAATTAAAATTAAATTAAGTCTTTGGCCCCTACAAACCAACTTAACAAAATGCGACCCCATGGATTCCCCTAGTTAAAATAGTTTGTTTGGGTTTGTTAAAGTACCAGAAATGGGTTGGTTTTCATAATGGGGATTTATTAACTTACAATTTACAGTTCTAAGGCCACGAAAATATCCAAATTATGGCAACCACAGGACAATACTTTCTCTGAAGATGGGTTACTAGTGAGCTTGGGCTCCTCTGTCAGATGGCAAGGCACATGGAGTCATCTGCTGGTCCTTCTCTTCCAAGTTTCTTTGCTTCCAGTTTCTGGCTTCAGCAGCTTCCTTTCACAGCTTCTGTGGGTGTGTCCTTGTCTTTTAGCTTCCCTGGGTTTTCTGTGTATTCTTTATCTTCTTTTTTTTCTGTTTTGTTTATTTTTGTTGTTGTTGTTTTTTTTTCTTTATCTTCTTATAAAGGACTCCAGTAAGAGGATTAAGGCCCATCTTGAATGAAGTGGGTCACATTTTCAACTGAAATAACCTAATCAAAGGTCCTACCTACAATAAGTCTACACCCACAGGAATAGATTTTTAAAACATGATCTTTTATTATTGGGGGGGGGTCAAACTATCACAACAGGGAAACTGAAGTCTGGAGGATTATACCAGATGTTTTCAGGGCACGGCCTGTAAGTAGTATACTTCACTTCTGTCCACACTGCTTTGGACAGGATACAGTCACAGCGCCACAAGAAACTGAAGTGGTGGTGAGGAAATGTAGTCTTTCTTTGTACCCAGAAAGAGGAGACAAACTAGTGAACATATGGCATTGTCTCTGACTATAAAACTTGTTTCCTAGTGGTGAGTTTCTCACTGACTTTTACTTTCTCCTTTGGGATTTTCTTTACTATTTTGTTTATTTTCAATGTTAAAGCTTTATTTTTGTAAGAAGAAAAAAATGAACATATTTTTATTTTTAAAGTAAAAAGCAAACAAAACTCTCTAGTAAGTTCTTTTATGGTTATGATGACAGAGCATGGCCACAGAAAATTTTCAAATATTTATCTCTGGATATGGCATATGTCATAAAATGTCAAGCTTTTAAATGATTAAGATAGAGGGAAGTTCAGAGGATCTTTTTCAAGTTAACAGAATGTAAAACATAATTTGTCTCCAGTGTTTTGGAGCAGTTAGAAGGAAAAACCTGAAATTGTGGAAATATAGCCTATACCAAACTTTGAAATCTGTTCTATAACTATCAGTTAAAATGTACTTTAAAATTTATTGCTTTTTTGTATATATGTTTTTTCTCACAATAAAAAATGCTAAAAAAAAAAAGACAAAGATGTTAGAACACTGTACTTGAAAGAGAATAAGTGCTCATAGGATAGTGGAGAAGAAAAGAATTTATTCACAATCTTGCAAGAACAAGGTACCCACCTGAAAAATGGTGGCCAGTGTGCCAAACAATATAATACCACAGGTATTTATATCCTAAGCTTAGCACGCAGGCTCTTCCCCTGTTTCTCCACTGACTGGATACTCCAGAAGTTACAGCCTATCCAGATAATTGAAATTTCCCAGAAGGTTTCCACTTTTGATTATGCTTTATATTTTAATGACCCTGGCCATTATTTATTTAAACTTATTTCTACCTGTTTGGCTCCAATTCCAGGCTCACGTCAGAGGTGCTCTCCTTCCCTGCCTGCAGCCTGAGCTGTTCTGCAGCCCTTTCTTGCACCAACTTATGTGAAAGCTAAACTTAATTTTCTTACAAAAGGGAAAAAACACATTTCAGAGTTTCTAAAACTCTGAAACTTAGTTTCTTAGAAAAGTTTCTTAGAAACTTTTCTGTAGTACAAACAGCTTCAAACTACCACATAGGTAATAAGGTCCAGTGTAAATTAAAATAGGGCCTTAATAATTAAAACAATATATAAAAGCTAATTAGCAAAGAGGTGATTATTCCCACGGCTTCTCCATTTAACAATCCAATTTGGCTTGTTTTTAAACTTGGAAGAAATGAATGGTGCCTCACATTGGATTATCACAAGCTTAATCCTGTGATCCCATCTGTTAAAGTTCTCCATATCAATACCCAATATTATTCAAACTGTTGACCCCATACAGTCAGTGACTGGTAAATATTAAAAACAAACAAAGAAGCCATACCAAAAGTGATGAGCCATTGCCCCACGCCCGCCCCCCCCCCCCCACACACACACGCACAGTGTAAGGCCCTGACACTTTGGCTAAATTCCTGACATTATTGGTAAGCTGAAGGCTGCTCTATCCCTCACACTCTCAGAAAACAGCTATTAAGCATCTCTGCACCTACAACATCTTTTACGCTTATCTGGGTTCTGGAGGCAGCATATTCCTAGTTTACAAATTTTACTTACTCTCACTGATGCTGTTAACTTGCCTGTTGTCTCTCTCTGAATGGGGTCTCCTCCAACAAAAGACTAGAATCTGTCCAGATTGAAATTAACAGGCACTCACATAAATGCGCTCAGACTTCTTTACTGTAGAGGATTTAGCAAACTTGTCTCATGCCTCGTGATGGCTATAGGTTGCCAGGGGCTTCTGATGCAAGAAATTGCCTTCATTAACCCTGCTACTATGTACCTTCAGAGCAGCCACCTATGCTAGGAACAAGTGCTGGAAACACTGGATTTTCTTTAAAAAAAACAGGCTCTTGCAGACTCTGAGTATGATCTGTAAGCAGTTACCCATTATGCCTGGGATCATGGAAGCAGGACCCTGCAAGCCTGGCATGGCTACTGAGGCCTCTTTGATACAGGATGGGGACAAATCTGGGTTTTCTAGCATATTCCATTTGCAGGAAGGGACTGCCTTCAGTCCCTTACCAGATGCCATGGTGCTGGAGGACCTCTCTGCTAGAATCTTTGGCTACTGGGGTAGTCCCTTAAAATCAAGTAAGTGAACAGCAATAGGAGTTAATACATTTTACAGATTAATTTCCACCAGCACTAGTGATGGAACTCAGTGGAATGTTGTTGCTGTCCATCCCTTAAGCAAGATGTCTGTAATTAAGGATGGGACGTAATGGTCAGCACAATTGGCCAAATTTTAGGAAGCCATCTTAGCACTGGACTATACAGCCAACTAATGGTCCCATACATACATTTTTGCAAATTCTTGAGCTGTTGTGTAAGAATTGTACACTTTGAGGTAAAGAACTCTGGGAATCTAGCCTCACAGATACCCAAAATATAAATCAAGGTAACAGATGTCTCTACATATACTTAGGCCACAATACAAAACCTCACCAGAACACTCCTTATCCCTTTTGGTGTTCCAGACATTTATGATAGTAACCAAGGCACTCATTTTACTTCTCAGAATACATAGTGCTGGACTTTTGGAGAAAGCATTCAATAAAACTGTATCTTTCCCTAAAATTCAGCAGTCATTTTAATTGACAGGCCTAATGAGCCTCTCAAGAACTCTTATTTAAATTACAGAGTAGCGAATAGACCCCACCCTACCCCCCCACTGGGTGTCACTATTGCTACAGGCATTGAGTTATCTAAATTCATGGTCCTGGGGATACATTCTCCTTACACCAATGCTACAAAGGTCCCTAAATTATCTTTATAAAGGGAAATTAGCATCTCTAAATAAACAGATATGCATTCCTCCCAGCAGGAAAGGCTCTCTACCAGCTGCATTCTACCTAGATTTGAACCTAATGGGCTCTGGTTCCCTGCCAGCCCATGGATTATTGAAATAATCACCTCTTTCAGTTGAACCCGGGTATACCCCACTCATATTTCTGCAAAGCCTTCCTTCCTCCCACAGTCCTGGCTGGTTCACTCTGCTCCAGAGGACGTCCCTATGTGGGTTATGTACAGTGTCTTCCTCCCTGGATTGTGAGTATTTGTGAGTATCAAACTGTTAGCAGTCTCATCTGTCCAAGGTCAGGTGATGTGTATTTAGCCATTTTGTACTATTCAGGGTGGGGGAACCCCTCCTTCACCAATAGGTAAAAACAATTGGGCTTAGAATTTTTTAGTGAAGTTTCTTGTATGGTTTCTGATGAAATATACACCACAGGATATTGTCCTAGAGTTCTAGGATGCTTTATTCTGTTTTTTCTCCTCTGTTTCAGTTTGGATATTTCTCTAAACCTATATTCAAGTTCTCTGACACTTTCCTCAGCTGCCACTGAGTCTACTCAAGAGCTCTTCAAAAGCATTGCTTATGATAAGTTTTCTTTTCTAGCATTTCCCATTTGACTCTATTAATTCCAACCGCATTGCTGAAACTCCCCATCTGTTCATGCCTGTCTGCCCTAGTCACTAGCGCCTTTAACATGACAATCAGTTATGTAAAATTCCCTGAGTTTCAAAATCTGGCTCATCTTTAAGTCTGGTTTTATTGATTGCTCTAGCTCCTGGCAGAAGGTTGCTTGTTCTCTTTTTTTTTGCCTTCTAATTTATTACCGGATGCCATAGAACAGTAGAGACTGAAGTAAATAGTATTTTTGCCTGGAAATAGGCACACCTGTTCTGCTAGGCTATTAGGGCAGAGTGTTGAATCACTCCGGGTCAGAAATCAAGCTGGATTTGGGTTTTGCTGTTGCAGCAGCTATCTTCAGTGAACCACTGGCTTCAAATTTCTCTATTGTTTATTTTTGCCTAGGGTGGGGAGTGGAGTGCTGGAAGATTTTTGTTTTCTTCTCCACCCTCAGCTTTTGCACATCTCTTATTCCTGTGCCACAGAAGTATTCTCTGACCATATTCAGCCCTTTTCCCAGTGTAGTCTGCTGCTGCTTATCATTAGAGAAAGCTAGCCTGTACATGGGGACCAGGGGTGTAGTCCTCTGTTGCTCTGGCTTAGTTTTTCTTGAGTAGGGATCAGAGAGGTCAGAGATTCTAGGCATTCTAAGAAGCAGGAGTGACCCTACACTAAAATGAGAAAGAAGCTAGCTTCCCTTGGCTATGAACAAAAAAGGTGATACTGCCATCTTGTGAGCTCTTTGGAGACAAGAGTTCACACAAGAGGACAGAAGTGAGAGAATTAAAGAAAATGTATGTAGAGCCCAGAACTACTCAGATCCAGGTCTCACCCTACCTGTATTCTCATTTATGTAAACTAAGAAATCTTTTTGGTTTAAGCCACCTTGAGTTAAATTTTCTGTTACTTATAACTAAAAGAATCCTAGTGGATAAAACTAGCTTGAGCTCTCACGACCTTCCCTATGCTATGCGAAGATAGCAAAGAACTGCACTAAAGGCCCTGGACTTCTGAATATGCTGTACATTAACTACCACCTTGGACACCAGAACACCCCGGGAAAACTGACAGGAAATCTGTGATGCATCAATTTCTACTAATTGAATTGCACTAGGACATCCTCAGCTGCATGGGCTTTTAGACCCAAAGAAATTTTCCAGAAAGATAAAATTGCTGACACCTAATTTATCTGGGTCCTCAAAAATCCAGAGAATTGTGAAAATTAACTTCAGGGCTTATATTCTTTAATTTTAGCCATATATAATATCTAATGAAATACAGCAACCATGAGTTCCTACAAATAAGGAATTAGTATCACAGTAGCTGCTTATATTCTGTTTTACATAGACATTACTGTGATAAATTTTTGGTAGCTTAAGTTCATGGTAAAAAAAATTTTTAATGAATTATGAAACAGAAAAAAAACTAAGTCAAAATTTTGCTTGTCAGAGAAAACTACATCATGGGGAATAATTTTTCATATAGTAATTATATATAGGCAGGTATTTGACCATATATGTATATAGACTTAGATTAACTGGATTATATTTTGAAGATGCAATCCACATTTTCATTAAATAATATATATATTCCATTTCTGTCATTTAAAATCTATCCCATACTTTCTGTAGCTCCATTTATAAGAAAATATCAAAATTTATTCAAGCTATTATTTATGGACATTTACTTTCAGTTTAAAATATTATTATTTAACACACCTTTTTTTCCCTGCAAAAATCTCTTCACCATAAATTGTTATTCTATGATTTCCAAATAGGTTATGGGCATTTTACATTTTGGTACAAATTGTCCAACTCTTCTCCAACAAGCTTGTATTTCTCACTCCCACCAACAAAGGGCATTGTTCCTGAAGACAGAGTCTAATCAGTAAGTGGCAATTCTATGAATCAATACTTTTGATAAAAGTTTTGGAGAAATTCGAGATTTTTCCTTTTTTTGAGGGAGAGGAAAAAGTATGCAGATGGGTAACTTGACAAAATTAAAGTCCTTCAAGCTTGCTAGAGCCTAAGGAGATTTGGGATATACAAAGGCTACCACACTTAAAAGTCAATCAGATCAAATGGTTTTGATGGAAATATGGAGAATAAAAAAACCAAATATTATAACTTCAACATTTATTAAGACAGTAGTTGTCATTAATAGCCATTTCTGACACCTCCCAGATATTACAGTAAAACTGTATTAACACACAGGAGTTATAATGTAAAAGGCAGTGTTCTGTTTTGTACAGTCACAAAACATTCACTCGTGTGTGTGAACTCACACACATATACACAAAGCCAAGCTTAGCTTAATGGTACACTACATAGAAAAAAAGAACAAAATTCAGAAATTCGGCATGTCCTTGCTTAAGAAAAAAGACGGGAGAAAGGATGGGGGCCATTCACAATAGGGTTACAACCAAATTCATGTTATTTCAAATTGCAATATTGTTGATGTTTTACTTTCAAAAAATATTTACTTGAATTGATTATATTAAGATACTTGTTGGGTTCCTCTTCCAATTACATTTTATTTTATTGTATTGTGTTTTTTTACATGGGCAGGCACCAGGAATCAAACCCGGGTCCTCTGGCATCGCAGGCAAGCATTCCTGCCTGCTGAGCCACCATGGCCTGCCCTCCACTTACATTTTAAACAATTTTTGGAAATGAACTAATTTTCAAACATTCTATCTTTATAAACTTTATTCATTTAACAGAAAGTACTGAGCACCTACACCAAGTTATACAATGTCATGGTTTTGTTCATTCACTTAGCAATGAACAAAGTTCCTTCTTTCATGGAGCTTACATTCTAGTAGACATGGATTTAGGCATGCTCATTATTATGCTTTTGTTAAATTCCTGACCATTCTCATATAAGTTCTAGTTCCTGTGCAATAACTGATAAGGTTCTAATCAAAATCCTCATGGAACTCCTCTCATTAAGCATCTCTGCTATGTGGTCTCCTAGCCATTGTTAATGTTGAGGTTGGGCAGAAATATCATATTGTTCTTAAAAAGAAAAAAATTTCTACTTAAAAACAAAACACAACATCATTTTACAGAACTTCATTTCTGTGTGGATTCTCTAATGAAGGATAATCCTTACCATACTCAATTTTATAAAATGTATCACCACTGTGGACTCTTTGATGAATCAGAAGACCTGAGCTCCAACGGAAACCCTTACCACATGCTTCACATTTGTATGGTTTCTCTCCCGTGTGGACTCTCTGATGAGCTTGAAGGTTTGATCTCTGACTGAAGCCCTTCCCACACACTTCACATTTGTATGGTTTCTCCCCAGTGTGGACTCTATAATGGGCTTGAAGACTTGAATACCCACTGAAACCCTTACCACATTGTTCACATTTATAGGGTCTCCCTTCTGTGTGGACTCTCTGATGTGCTTGAAGACGTGAACTCTCACTGAAGCCCTTTGCACACACCTCACATTTGTATGGTTTCCCTCCTGTGTGGACCCTCTGGTGTGCTTCAAGGCGAAAACTCTGACTAAAGCCCTTTCCACACATCTCACATTGATATGGTTTCACTCTAGTGTGGACTCTCTGATGGCCTTGAAGATAAGCTTTCTGACTGAAGCCCTTCCCACATACCTCACATATATATGGTCTCTCTCCAGTGTGGACACTCTGATGACTTTGGAGGTATGACCTCTGGCTGAAGCTCTTACCACATTCATCACATTGGTATGGCTTCTCTCCTGTATGAACTCTCTGATGGGCCAGAAGAGTTGAGGCCTTACTGAAGCCCTTATCACATTCTCCACATTTATAGGGTTTCTCTCCTGTATGAACCCTCTGATGAATCTGAAGATTAAAGCTCCAACTGAAACCTTTCCCACACTCCTCACATTTGTATGGTTTTTCTCCTGTGTGGACTCTCTGATGGCCTTGAAGGTGCGAACTACGACTGAAGCCTTTTCCACACTCCTCACACTTGTATGGTTTTTCTCCAGTGTGGACTCTCTGATGGCCTTGAAGGTATGCATTACGACTGAATCCTTTCCCACACGCATCACACTTGTATGGTTTTTCTCCAGTGTGGACTCTATGATGAGCTTGAAGGTATGAACTCCGACTGAATTCCTTACCACACTCTTCACATTTATAAGGTTTCTCTCCTGTATGAACTCTCTGATGAACATTAAGAACTGATCTATGACTGAAGCCTTTACCACATGTATTACATTTGTATGGCTTCTCTTCAGAATGAGCTTTCTGATGATTTTTAAGTTTTGAACTCCAATTGAAGCCATTATCACACTCCACATAAGTTTTCTCTCCAATGTGGATTTTCTGATGGCTTTGAAGGTATGAGTTTCGACTGAAGCTGTTGCCACATGAGTAATGTTTGTATACTTGTTCCCTACTGTGGACTATCTGAAGGTCCTGAAAATGTGAAACCAGACTGAAGCCATTATCACACTTCTGAGAATTACAGAGATTCTCTTCTACATGAACTCTCTGCTGAATGTTAAGATTTGAGCCACAAATGAAGCTCTTCCCATACTCCAAGCCTGTATATAGTTTCTCTTCAGTGTGGATTTTCTGATGGACTTGAAGACATGAACTTTGATCAAAGACATCCCCATTCTCTTCATATTCATGGAGTTCCCCCATAGAATGAACCCTTAAAATATCATTAAGGTCTAAGCTATGAGTAAAGGCTTTCTCACAAATGTTGCATCTATAGGACATCTCCCCTATGTGAATAAGCTCATAAGTGTTATGAGATGAGTACTGACTCAAGTTCTTATTATACACACCACATCTGTATGGCTTCTCCTCTGTTTGTACTTGCTGATGAGACTGTAGCTCTGAACTCTCAATCACACAATCACCTCCTCTAGGAACATGCTGATGACTATGAAGAACTGAACTATAACCGAGGCCCTTTCCATACTGACTGTATGTACGAGGTTTCCCCTCTAAGTGTAACTGCTGATGAACTTCAGAGCTGGAAATGTCACTGAAGGCTTTTCTATATTTATTACAAAGGTAGGACTTGTGCCCTGTTTGAACTAAGTCCTGATTAAGTAATGATATCTTCATGATGTTTTTTCGACAATAATGGCAGGTGTAATTTTTTTCTGTTTTGTGTACTCCCAGGTTGTTATTGTGATGGGTGATCCAACTGATGCAGTCACACATACAGATACTATTTTTAATGGGAATGTGCTGACATCTACACTGAAAATTTTGTGATTCAGTCAGATACACTTTCCTCCAAGAATGATGGTCTCTCCAAGATGGAAACTCTTGATTTTTTATATAATTGGAACAATCCCCTTTATGAGTCAATATAGAGTTCCCATCTTCAGAAATCTGAATTGGTATTCCTACCCAAACCTGGTGTAGAGAATCACCTTGCTTTTGCACCTGAGAATCATTTTTCTTGGAATCCTGACATCTGGTTATTTCATTTGCACTTTGTTGCCAGATCTGCCAGGAGGAAAGCTCTTTGGGGGAAAGGTAGCTTGATCCCACTTCTTGAATATTTTCCCTCTTATGTTGATTCTTGCTTCCTGTAAGGATAAACAGAATTCAGAGATGTGGACAAGTAAATGCTTTGCTCAAGAATTTCAAAACTTTCCAATGGGTCATAATATGAAACTTGAATGAACCAAAGGAAAATTCCTGTCACTTCCTTTAAAAATACTAGAAAAATCCTCTTCTTAGGCTGAATCAAGTATATAAGTAGGATTTACATATGTCAGGCTACCCATATATCTCAAAATCAAGGCTTTGCTATACAACCTGGACATCAAGATGGGGTACACTAGTAAAACCATACACATCTTATTATGGGTTTACCATGGGTTGCTTAGAGATCTCAAGGAGAATATAGAGGATATTCCTAAATTGGAAAGAATACTATTGCAGGTAGATAATTGCTTTCTGTCTTGATATTAATCTTTTTCTTCCCCCCTCTGGCACATTGACATAGTAATGCTTTTGTTTGTTTTTCTATTTTCTTTGATTGTAAGGAGGCCGTGTGTCAAATGTTGTTTTGAAGAAGGTAAACAGACCTTTAATCATATCTGAGGCAATGATGCCTGTCTCTAATGAGCTATATCTTTATGAGGATAATAAGCTCTCCTAAGTCACTTTGAGCCATTGTCAGTTTTTAACTTCTTTCAAAAGTTATTTCAACATTCCCAAAACATTCCAGAGTATTTTGGGAAGAAAATAAAAAAGTATTTGTAAAGTCCCTTTGAGGGACTGGAGAAAAAATGTGGAACAATTAAACTTCCCCACTTGTGGAATTCCTGATATTCTCTCAATCAGTAGGGACTCCCAGTTTAATAATCCAAGCCCTCAATCTTCAGGCTTGCCCTTATGAAACTTATTTTTGCAATGGTGATGCTAAGCCTATTTACAGCTATACCTAAGAGTCACTCCCAGAGGACCTCTTTTGTTGTTCAGAAGTGGCCTCTCTAAGCCAAACTCTGCAAATAAACTCAGTATCCTCCCCAAATGTGGGTCATGACTTCCAGGCAAGTAGCTCTCCCTGACAGCATGGGACATGACTCCCAGGGATGGGCCTGGCCCTGGCATCATGGGATTAAGAATTCCTTCTTGACCAAAAGGTGAAAATGAAATGGAAGAAAATAAAGTTTCAGTGGCTAAGAGATTTCAAATAGGGTCGAGAGGTTATTCTGGAGGTTACTCTTATGGAAGCTTCAGCCAGATATTGCAAATTGCCACAGTATGACAAGCCCCAACAAACAGTATTCCTGAAAACTCTAAAGAACATACTGGACTCCATCTAAAGATTCTATAAAAGTTTTTCTTAGTAAGTTTACTTTTTCAGAAACTTAAGACCTCCAGATTGTTCCTAACAGATAAACCCTGAAACCCAGATAAACCATTCTCTCCAAGAACATCAACCAGTTTCATTCCTCTACCCCATAAGGTCAACACTCCTTTCCAGCATGAAGAAGATAGAACAGTCATTGCCCAGATATTCCTGAGTATGGAGAGAATGATCAAATGGGAGGGAGGAGATATAACTGAGAAATTAGGATTTAACAAATGATTATGACTACTGACTCATTATACAGATATTTCTTTTTAGTTTCTAGTGTTTTAGAACACCTAGAAAGAAATACCTGAAATTGTTGAACTGTAATCCAGCAGCCTTGATCTTTGATAATGACTGTGTAACTATACAGCTTTTATCATGTGACCATGTGACTGCAACAATCTGTGAATGACATTCCCTTTAACCCAGTGTGTGGGTAGGTGAGTAATAAAATAAAGATGAAAAAAATAATAGCTGGGGGGATAAGGGGTATGAGAAAATTGGGTTTTTTAAAAATTTTTATTTCTTTTTTTGAGTATGAAAATGTTCTAAAATTGATTGTGATGAATCCACAACTAACTGTACGATGATACTGTGAGTCAAAATTGACTGCATACTTTGGATGGATTATATGGTATGTGAATGCATTTCAATAAAATTATACGTCACCAAGAGTGATGGCACAGGACAGAATATGAAACACTCTGACAAAAGACCACAGACAAAATGGTGGCTAAGGGAGGTTAGAATGGCTGAGTTTCATGACACATGCAGGTGGCCTTTGAGGTAATTCATAATCTATGAGCAAAACTCAATAAGCACTGAATTGGTTTAGGCCATTTTAATGGAAAATTACTCCAATGTTTAGAGAATTGAGACATTAGAATGGTAGGAGATGATCATGTTTGGGTGGAAATGGCTTATTGCCTAGTTATCAAAGCTCAGATTATAAGTAATTCTTCATATCCTGGCAAAAAGTATCCTCCATGAAGATAAGTGGCTAAACAGGATTGTCCTTATTTTTTCACTCATCTGTCCATACTCTGGATAAAGAAAGCATCAGTCACAAGGTTTCCACAATTGCATGGTTACACTGTAAAAGCAATATAGTTCTACAATTGTCATTAAGATTCAAAGCTACTGTAATACAGTTCAATAGTTTCAGGTACTTCCCCATAGCCACTCCAATGCACCATAAACTAAAAAGTGATATCTCTATAATGCATAAGAATAACCTCCAGGATAACCTCAGAATTCCATCTGAAATCTCTCAGCAAAACTGAAACTTTATTTTGTCTAACTTCTCTTGTCCCCCTTTTAGTCAAGAAGAGTTTCTCAATCCCATGATGCTAGGTCCCAGCTCATCCATGAGAGTCATGTCCCACGTTGCCAGGGAGATTTATTCCCATGGGAGTCACATCCTGTATGGGAGAGGGCAGTGAATTCATTCGCCGTGCTGGCTTAGAGAGAGAAGCCACATCTGAGCAACAAAGGAGGTTCTCTGGGGATAAGGCATAATTATCAGTAGACTTAGCTTCTCCTTTATAGGAATAAGCTCATAGGAGCAAGACCCAAGATTGAGGGCTCAGCCTACTGAATTAGTTGTTCCCACTGCTGGTGAGAATATTAGGAATTCTAAAGATGGGGAAGTTGAATATTTTCTCCTTTTCCCCCAGTCCCCCAAAGAGATTTTGCAAGTATTTTTTTATTTTCTGCCTAAATTATTCTGGGATGTATCGGGACATCACACTAACCTGTACAAACCAACAAGATCTCACTCCCTATTCAAAGACACCGGCTTCTGATGTCAGTCTTGCAGATTCAAGAAACATCACCAGAATGGATAGATTCACAGAAATGTCCAACTTGAAAATGCTACTTCAAAACTACTTCTATTCTTTTATCTACCTTATTGCTCCTTTTATCTACCTTATCAACAGACGAGTTAAACATATGGAATAAAAATAAATAATAGGGGGAACAAATGTTAAAATAAATTTAGATTGAAATGCTAGTGATGAATGAAAGGGAGGGATAAGGGGTATGGTATGTATGATGTATGATTTTTTTCTGTTGTCTTTTTATTACTTTTACTGAATTGATGCAAATGTTCTAAGAAATGATCATGATGATGAATATGCAACTACGTGATACTGTGAATTACTGATCATATATGTAGAATGCAATGATCACAAGTTAAGAATATTTGCATTTGTTGTTTTTTTAAAAAAATTTAAAAATTTATTAAAAAACCTATATCTAGATCAAAAGACTACTTAGGTATTAGAAAATGAGAGGGTAAGAGAAGACAGAATGGGATGGTGAAGAGCTAGGAATAGGAATGAGGAAACTATCACCAATGTAAGACTGTCTCATATGAAACTGCTGCATGAGAAGGGTTAATTATACTGTTCCTAAACAGGCATTGAGATGATATTTGCTACTTAATTTAGATGACTGGTTTATCTTTTAGGAATGTCTGCCTACCAATGAACAGTGAAGGACACCTAAGAATTAGAATAAGGACAGGCATTCATTAGATAACAAACAACATTATGGACTGTCCCTTGGTTATCCTTTTTTATTCTATACTTATTAGCCATCTCGAGGAGGACTGAAGACAGGGAAGCCATGTATCTATGAACTAACTCATTCATTCAGGGCAGAGAGAAGAGCAAGTCAAAGAACGTGAAGTAGAAGCATAACTGACAGGTTGGAAAGACAGCAATGGGGTAGTACAGCTGGTACAGACCAAAGCAGGAAAGATACACAACAGTAGATGAATAAGGAAAGCCAGAGGGAGTTGAGGGGACAAATGCCTTAGGGCCTAATAAGCCACTTTCAGAACTTTAAATTTTACTCAGTGTGAAATAGGAAGCCACTGGAGAGGTTTAAACAGAGAAGTAACACGGTCTGACCTGTATTTCAGAAAGGACTCTCTGGCTGCTCTGTGATTGCTACACAGTACTCACCTGAACTTCCATCTCCTTGGGTTTCTCTTTCCATCATCAAAAGCTTTTCTTCTCTCTCCAACTGGGTTATCAGGTCTGGTTTGAAAGGCTGATGCCCTTTAAAAAGGCAGAGAGCAAAAGTTTTTAATTCTGGTGAAGTCCAATGTATTAGTTGTTTTCTTTTCTGGATCATGCTTTGGTGTCATAAATAAGTATTTTTCGCTTAACCTTCAGTCATTACAACTTTCTATGTTTCCTCTTAAAAAATATGTTCTACATTTTATATTAGGTTTGTGATCCATTTTGAGTTAATTTTTAAAATGAGGTGTGAGGCACAGATCCATCATTTTGTATAGGGATGTCCAAATGTTCCAGCACCATCTGTTGAAAATATTATACTTTTTCCATTGAATTGCCTTGGAACCTATAGTACATCTAAAATAGGTTCAGAATTGCTTCTTCTGTGCTACAATAAACAAACTTACTAAAAATTGCTCAGGATTGCAATTCATTCTGCCATTCCCCTCCCATCATACACAAGTCAACAGTTGAATGAAAGTCAATAGTTATATGCTTTGTTCCTTAGCTATCTCCTTGTGTTCCTTCTCTTTGATGTAGTTATAGCATTAATTTCAAATCAGTTCATGTTTCATTTTTCTTTCAGTTTACCACCCCATTTGCATTCCATTTAATTTTTGTAATGTGTTGAAATAACATATTTTCAAAAGCCAAAACTAGATAAAAAGGTGATCTCCAATAAGTGCCTCCCCCACATCCCTTCTACCCTATTATCTTCCAATCTCTTTCATGATTTTCTGATTAATCTTTCCTGTGATTACTCTTATAAAGATAAGCAGATACATATGTATTTACTTATCTTCCCTTCTTTATTACATACATTATACTATTAATGGCTCTTTTGTACTTTCCTATCATAAGGAAAAATTTCTAGAAGTGGATTGCTGGGAAAGGGTAAATACATAATTTTGTTACACACTGCCAAATTTCCCTCCATAGGGGCTGTATCATTTTGCATTCCTACTTTCAATGTATGAAAATCCTTTTTCCCCCGCACAGTTTCATTAAAAAGTGTCAAATTTCTGAATCTTTGTGAATCTCATGGATGAGAAGTGGTATATCAATATAATTAAATTTACATTTCTCCTATTTTGAATGGCATTGGACATGTATTCACATGTATATTTATTTATATGAGTGGATGTATATCAATGTATGTGTATACACACATACACATGTATAAACATGCATACAGACATATATCTCTTAACTCTGTCCCTTTGACTGAGAAACAAAGACACCACAGTGCCAATGACAATACCCTGCAAACAGACCTTGGTACTGAGTACTATTCCCCACTGAAAGGAATAAGGTTTCGTCAGATAAATGGATGAGTCCAGAGCTAGGACCAAGTAAGTAAAATATGAACATAGAATATCATGTTGTGCAAAGGATGTGAATACTCAAAGAATGTTGGGGTCTGTGTTACAAGGACACATGAGTTGGCCTGAAGGAGCTCTTCCTGGTGAAATCTGGGACTTCAGCACCAAAATTATTAATTACAGTAATAAATTATAAACGATTTTTAAAAGAATTCAAAATTCCTTACAAATAAAAGTAAAGAAAATAAATGGTTGCGTAGAGAGGGCTCTTTCTTATCACAGAATGCCAAGCACTGACTGCAAAATGTGAGACAGTACTAAGTCAGGAAATCATCATTCTGTAACAATCATAGTAAAGACTGGAAGAATCATCATTGGATGTTAAATCTATAGGGAAATTTTGTTGATCAGGATATTTGCACAGTCTTAAAGTGTGGCCCTGGGAATGCATGGGAGAAAAGCAGTAATTATATAGTGGAGAAACTGGACAATATACGGACTAGGTGATAAAAATGAAAAGAAAAAAAAATACCCTAGGACTGTACAACACAAACAGGGAACTCTAATGTAAACCATGGACTAAAGTTAATGGAAAAAAAATTAACATCACTAATGAGGGAAAGAAGGACATCACGTGCCTGCAGATGTGATATCCTCAAAAGTTCACACCACTACCTCTGCAGTATCCTGGCAGAATGCATAACCTGAATCTAATTATAAAGAAACATTAGGAATGTTCTATTAATAATTGGGGGGAGGGAGGTAGGTTAACTGTATTTTTAAAAAATGCCATGGTCATAAAAGACAAAGAACAGCTGTGGACATGTTCCAAATTAAAGGAGGCTAAAGACACATGACGAGACTAGACCCAGTGCTCCTGTTCTGGAGGGAGAAAAATATGCTATGAGGATATTTGGACTCAAATGATAAAGTTAGATTATGAACAAAATATTAAATAAAAGCATTATATCTGCATTGGAGATATGTAAGAAAATTTTCCTATTTCTACAAAATATACTGTGCAGTAAAGAACTAACCTTTTCGAAAGAGATGTTTGGCCTGGGCAATACTCTATGAATGTTCTCACACATCATTTTTTAGAGTAGTTAGCATAGTCCATGACTCCAAGGGGAGAGGACAAGCAGGAGCTTTGTGCTTAGAACTCTCCAGTACTTTGCCCCATGAGCCCAATCTACTAGTTGATTTTAATTTATATCCTTTCCCTACTGCCATGAGTATAACAACTTTCAGTGAATTCTGTAAGTTCTTCTAGAAAATTATCAAACCTGAGAATAGTATTGGGAATACCTGATCTTGCAGTTGGTGTCAGATGCGAGGAAAATCTGCATATATATGGAAGTATCAGTGGTAAAAAAAAGCTCTATGGTGCACATAATTCACCCTTACATGGTTCAGAAAAAATTATTATAAATATATTTACTTTTCATATATATACATAAATGAATATGGAAAGAGAAAGAGCGTGAGCATAAATGATAAAGCAAATGGGTTAAAACTGTTACTACAGGTGAATCTAGGTAAAAGGTATTTGGGTATTCTTGTACTATATTTTTCCTGTAACAAATTTTCTGTAAATTTTAAGTTATTTACAAATCCATTGTTTAAAAAATATCCCCAGAAATCAAGTCAATAAATAATTACTGGCACCCTGAAAAATAAAAAAAGCTGGAGCAACTCACTAAATTTATTTCATGACAAACCAATGGGGCAGGACCTCAATTTGGCCATTTACAGTTCAAAGGACAGATGTTTGCCTGGAGGAAAACATCTACTTTGCATAGGGATTATTAGGATTCTCAAGTGTCTAAGTGTGGAACACCACTTCAGGAGTCTCAGAGCTTCAAACAACTGAGCTTACAAAGACACCCCAGATGGCCAATGTTGAGTTACAGAGGGCATCTGTCCTCACCCATTGAGACTAAGTTCCTGAAGTTCTCCAGCATCACATCTCGGTACAGCTTCCTCTGTGCAAGGTCCAGCAACCCCATCTCCTCCTTGGTGAAAACCACAGCCACGTCACTGAATGTCACTGCTTCCTGCAACAATAAATACACACAAACTAAGACTATGGAAGAGAGGCAGCATTGAGAAAGTATAAAGGATAGGAAGCAGTTCTGGATTTTGAGGCACCAGAGTCCAATTTAAGTAGCTGCCCCATTTGCCTTCCATACTGCCAATTCCATTCACCAAAACAGCTTCAAGAATAAACAGCAAGATAAAAGTGCTGGAGAAGATATGGAGAAAGATATACCTATTCACTGCTGGTAGGGAAGAAGATTGGTGCAGCACCTCTTGAGGGCAGTGTGGTGGTTGCAAAGGAGGCTAAATACAGGGTTGCCATATGATCCTGCAACCCCATTATTAGGTATATACTTGGAAGAACTGAAAGCAGGGACATGAAAGGACATTTTCTCACTAATGTCTATTGTGGCAGTATTCACCATTTGCAATGGACGGAGGTAGCCTAAGGGGACATCAACTGATGAACAGAAAGCAAACCGTGGTGTATACATACAATGGAATATTCAGTGGCTTCAAGAAGGAATGAAGTTGTGAGGCATGCAACTAGGTGAATGAACCTTGAGGACATTTTATTGAGTGAAATAAGCCAGAAACAAAAGGACAAGTATTGTAAATCCTCGAGAAAACTCTGAGAATTGAATTCGAGAGCATAGGTTATCAGGAGATAGAACATGGGAAGAGATTAAGCAATTGACAAATAAGAAGTACAGAATGTTCAATAATATTTATGTAAAGGTTCCTAGATTGTAAGCTCTTACAGCAGTTACATCTATTTCTGAGTTTTAATGTTATTTCTAAATTCTGAGATGCTGAGGTCCCTGTGTATAACCTGGTCGTTCCCTGGAACTTTGGGTATCTGTGTGACATCTGAGACTCAGAGGTAGAGTTCTGCAACTATGAAAGTAAGCATCACTCCATACAAAACTGTTAAAGAAGCTGATAAAGAGATCAGACTTCAATTAGAGATATGAATGAAATGGACTTGGTTAGAAACAAGGTAAATCAGAACACAGGGTAAAGGATGATACTGACTGTATTTTAAACTTCAAATTCTATGTGAGACCAAAGGAAGAGATGTTTACTTGGTACAAAATTTTTATTTTCTGTAACACACTATCTAATTTAACCTGTATGATCAGCTTATTTAAACAACATAATTACATGGAATTTAGAATAGGGAATGAGATCTTGTTATTCTACACAGGTTAATGTAATACCTCAATACATCCCAGAATATTTTGGGCTGAAAGTAAAAAAAGTATTTGCAAAGTCCCTTTGAGGGTCTGGGGGAAAATGTGGAAATATTAAACTTCCCACCTGGGGAATTCCTGACAGTCTCTTAAGGGTTAGGGACTTCCATTTTAATAAGTCAAGCCCTCAATTTTGGGGCTAACAAATATGAAAGTTATTCCTCCAAAGGAGAAGATAAACCTACTTATAACTATGCTTAAGAGTCACCTCCAGAAAACCTCTTTTTATTGCTCAGATGTGGCCTCTCTCTAAGTCAGGTCTGCAGGTAAACTCATTGTCCTCTCTGCTACATGGGACATCACTCCCAGGAGTGTAAATCTCTCTGGCAACATGGGACACGACTACCAGAGATGAGTCTGGCCCTGGCATCACGGGATTGAGAAAGACTTCTTGACCAAAAGGTGAAAAATAAATGAGACAAAATAAAGTTTCAGTGGCTAAGAGATTTCAACTAAAGTCAAGAGGTCATTCTGAAGGTTATTCTTACACATTATATAGATATTCCTTTTTTAGTTTCTAGTATATTAGAATAGCTAAAGGGAAATACCTGAAAGTATTCAATCATAATCCAGCAGCCTTGATTCTTGATGACTGTATAACTATATATCCTTTACAGTGTAACCATGTGATTGCAAAAACCTTGTAACTGACATTTCCTTTATCCAGTGTATGGGCAGACGAGTAAGAAAATAAAGACAAAAAATAGAGAGGGGCTAAGGACTATGAGATGTTTTAAATGTTCTTTCTTATTTTTAATTTTTGGAGTAATGCAAATCTTCTAAAGTTGATTGTGGTGATGAATGCACAACTATATGATGATACCGTGAGCCACTGACCGTATACTTTGGATAATTATATGGTATGCGAATATACCTCAATAAAATTGCATTTAAAAAATGCCTGCAAGAAAAGAAATCCTTGCACTTTAAGCCTTTGTTAGCACTCTTATGGGCAATTCCTGGAACTGTGTTGCTTCCTAGGCTACTAATATTGTAAATTTTATTCGTAATGCCACTTGCCCCAGGAGAGCTTTATCAATTTAGTACCAACAGAATCTGATAGGGTTTGTTTCTGTCTGCTATATGCAAAATTTATTTAATTTGCCAAATCAAGGCTGTAGTTCATCCTCTGTGCCCCATCTGTGGATTGTGGCATTTAGGGGATCATGGTTACAACCACAACGTTGTAGCCTGACTGCCTATGTTCATCCCAATCTGTGATCTTGGACAAGTTCACAATATCTGTGTGATCTTGGAGAAGTACCTTACCCTCTCTCATTTATATGCTGATACCTATATCCCAGGGTACAGGTAACAAAATGAGTGACCATATGTAATGCACCCAAAAACAATACCTGGCACACAGTAAGTACCCAACAAATGTTAGCAATTTTAATTCTCATTATCGCTTTCATCCCATTTCAGCTACACAATAATCCAAGGAGTTGATAATCTGAATAAAATGAATATTATAATATTCATAATATGAAAATACTATTAATAATGCATGGTCACTGAGCTTTAGATTATAAATAACCTTTCACATAGATCTTAGTCCACCTGTCTGATATCTCTTTAAAGTCCCAAAAGTAGAAATGACGATGTTGGTGATTATTAACCTTTAAAGTTTTAAAATCAAAATGGCAGGATTTTTACCCCAAAATGCTTTTTCTAACTTATTCTTCTTCCTAGAAAGTATAAATCCCTACACTTCTATACCCTGACCAACAAACACATCAAGCTTTGATAATCTCAGAAGTAAATTTGAGAAGCAAAATCCAGTTATTTAAAAAATTTTTTATACAGTTGATTTGTAATGAAGACCATCCTCTTTTCATATCCTTGCTGATCATCTCTATTTCTTATTTTGTAATAATGTTTATTTTGGGGATATTAAGGCTTTTTCTTCCATGCATGTTATAAATATTTTTCATTCCGCTTTGCAATTTGTCTTAAAACTTTTACTATGGGGAAATTCAAAGATTTTATATGAAGACCTATTCAACACTGTATTTGCTCTGGCTAGGGCTCTGAACATGACTCCCTCAGGTCTCTGAATGGAGAACTTTAGGTTTTTTGTTTTTCTTTTTCTACCTCTCTGTTACCCAAATGTAGGTCTTATAATCCTGACCCAGAAGGCAAAGACTTTGGAATTTACTAGACACTTGTCTTGCCATAGGAACTTGAGCAGAGCTTGCTCTACATGAACCTCTTATCTTTGTATTAACAATGCAGATGGTTCCAAGAGCCCCCGCAAATAGCTGTATGACATCAATACAGTGATAGCTGAAAAGTGCCTACACATCCTATCTTGTATGATTATATAATATAATTTAAGCATTTTAAATGAAGTACCTGAATTATTACTCTAATGAATAAATTAATATATAGTAAAACACACACAAAGACACACAAACATGCACAGACACATACACAGTTTCAGGTACTGGGAAGAAAGAGGAGCTATTCTTGCACAAAAACATCTTAACACTATTTTTTTCTGAGTTTAATTTCAATACGATCCTGAATCATATTTTAGGTACTCTTTAAAAAGACCTTTGGCACCACTTATGGAAAAAATATATTTTCAGTTTTGAGTCCCTAGAACCCAAAGGAAAAATAATATCAGAATTCCTTCAGAATTACTTTTTGTAAAGATTAAAACATAGGAAAACAGATACTACAGTGTAAACTGCAACAATCCTCAAGTACTTAAAAGCCATGAATGTAGATTATTAAAAAATTAAAACAGGGCAGTGCAACAGTGACTCAGTGGCAGAATTCTCATCTGCCATGCCAGAGACCCAGGTTCAATTCCCGGTACCTGCCCATGTGAAAAAAAACCCTGAAAAAATGAAAACAGGGTACAAAAGTTCACTGAAAAAAATATTAAGTGATCAAAAAAATTAAGTGCTATAATCTTAAGTGAAAAATAAACCCCACAATTCAAAATTGTGCCTATTATTACAAGTTTAGTTATGTAGGCATATAAAAAGCAAACGGGAAAAAAAAGCAGATTGTTTTTAGGCAAGCTAATAATTTATGATTTTTTTTCATTTTTAAATTTCTATTCTCTTTTACACTATTATTTGTGAAATAAATAATAATAATAAAACAAATATAAACTAAAAAAGAAAAAAACAAAAAGCAACAGCTGACACATAAAGGGTATTAAATGCTGCTATCATTCTTTACTCGTGGCAAGGAGAGAATAAAGACAAATCTACTCACTAAGACATGAGATAGCATGTTATGTGATAGAAATAAAATGTCTGCTCACCTGGAACTTGGTCATTTTCTCCTCCTTCTGGGGAAGGACTGACACCTGAAAAGAACAGGGTACTAAGAAAGAAGCCTGCGAGAAAAGCAAATCTGTGTTTGTACAAATTAGAAAAAGGCACCCCTTCCCCCAGGCAGACACCACCATATTCACTTCAGCAAGCAGAGTGCAGGCTGGATTCCAACTATCACTAGGTTAACCTGGCAAGATGCCCCAGTGCATGGAACAACCTGCCCAGCTGTTCCCAGCAACCTTCATACCTCATGGTTCCAGAGTACTCATTTGATCATGGGAAATAAGGGGAAAAAATGGAATGTACTCATTAAGGACTGACTCTACAGACAAGCTTTCTGCGTTGAAAACCCACACTGCTGTGAACTGGCTGAGTAACCTGGATAAAGTTAATTAACCTTTATGTTTCAGTTCTGTTATCTGCAAAATCAGGACCCTAACAGTACTAACATTTATAGGGCTGTTATCATGATTACATGTGCGAGTAGCAGAAAGCTGTTATAACTATACCAGGGTTCTCTGAATCCTTGCAGCTGCAGAGAAGCAATACTACCCTGCATCATAAAATTGTCCTTGCAAATTTGTCTTGCAAGACATCTGGATGTCACAGATTACTGCTCTGTACTGGAAAGTCTCTCTGAACTTCTAAAATGTCTAACCCTGGCTTCTTAATTTGTTACCCAATAATAAAAATTGTGTAGGCATTGGGACCACGGTTGCAGAAAGTATAATGGCAGTGAATTCTTATATTCTTATATAATCACACAAGAAAAAATAATATATTTATTTTAAACCAAAGAAGACTCAATGGTACATCCCTCTTCCTGTTGGAGTGGTTGTGGAGGATAGCAGCAGAGTTACGAGGGTTAAAAGAAATAGTTACAGTTTCATAGGAGAAGCTGGTAGCTGGCTAGAACTAGAGAGAAAGGGAACCAAGAGCCCAGCATTCAAAACTAATGAGAAGCATATAAATTATAAAAATTTAGAACCTATACTTAAGCCAACATCCTGCACTTGTGGTTAACTATATCCTACTTTTCTGGTCAAGCAGAGAAACTGGATTCAACCAGTCACAAGCACAGGCAAAGCAGTCTCAAAAATGTCCTTAAGGTGACCCCTGCCTTATTAGCACAGTAAAAGACACACCTAGATGTGGAGACTTTCCTCCATTTTTGAACATGCAATGTATGAAATAGTATGTAGACAACACAGAATTGTATAACCCTAGGGACATGCTCATTAATTAGAAGTCAGCAGATAATTACAGATGCAAATAATGCTAGCTTTATGTAAAATGCTTGGCCCCAAACTACACAAGAATATATAAGCCAAGGACAGGAAAGCTTAGGTGTTCTGACTTCTGGACAAGGGTCAGATCCTTGTCTCTGTAGACACAAACTCTTTGAATCGCCTACTTATGTTGTGGTTCTTCTAACTTAAAGTGGTCGCCGTTGGTTTTCCTAAGAGGTTGGTGGTTTCCCAACCTAATATTTCCACACAGACACAAGACTAATGCAACCTGTGATGCTACTATAGTTTCTCATGTAAACCACAACAACAAAAAAAGTGAACTTGTGTCTCACTTAACCTAAAAACACTGCATTGGTGATAAGAGAACCTACCTTGCAGCGTTGTTTGGGGGACTAAGTGTGAAAAGAGGTGAAGAAGGCTAGAGGTTTTTTATTGATGTTTTTCAAAAAACACATTTTTGATTTAATTGATTTTGTTGTAGCGTTGGCAAACTTTCTTTGAAAAGAGCCAGATTGTAAATATTTTCAGCATTGCTGATCAAGTGCAAAATCAAGGTCAAAACACACAAATCATTCATATTTCTATACACTACCAATGTATAATTGGAAACCAAAATTAAAATACAACTTACATTAACTCCAAAAGAATAAGTTACATATTTAGGAATAAGTCTAACAAAACATGTATAGGATTTGTATATGGAAAACTGTCAGCTATTGATACAAACACTTTAAACAAATGGAGAGAAACACTGTATTCATGGATTGGAAGACTCAACATACTAAAGATAGGTCTAAAGATTTAACACAATCCCAATCAAAATCCCAGCTGCATTTTTGGTAGCTAGAGACAAGCTGATTCTAAAGTGTATATGGAAAGGCAAAGGAATTAGGATAGCTAAAATAATTCTGGAAAAGTATAAAGTTAGAGGAATCACACTATCTGCTTTAAAGATTTACTAGCAAGCTACAGTAATTAAGATACCGTGGTATTGGTGAAGAGATATATAAATCAATATAACAGAAAAGAGTATAGAAATAGACCCATACAAATAATTTTGGGACAGCTGGCCAACTACATATAAACAAATGAACTTCTACCTAATGCTTATGCATCATAGCTCAAAGTGGATCAAAGATCTAAATGTAAAATGTAAAACTATAAAATTTCTCAAAGAAAACATAATAGAATATCTTTGTGACCTGGGATTAGGCAGAGTTCTCAGCCATGGCAATAGAAGGAAAATCAAAAATGAAAGCATTGATAAATCAAGACTTCATCAAAAATCAAAAATTTGTGCTCTGGCAAAGACACTGTTAAAAGAGAATGAAAAGACAAGCTATAAACTGAGGAGAAATATTTGCAAATAACATCTCTGACAAAACTCTTGAATCCAGAATATATAAAGAACTCTTTCAAAAAATCAATAAGGAAAAATTTAAAAAATCAACCCAATTTAATACTGAGCAAACGAATAAATAAGTACTTTGGTAAAGAACACATAAGGAAGACAAAAGACAGCTGCTGAATATCAGTAGCCTTTAGGGAAATAAAAATTAAAGCCACAGTGGGATACCAATACACATCTATTATACGGGCTAAAATTATATATATATATATATATATATATTTCCATATATATATGGAAAATAGTAAGTGCTGGTGAGGATGTGGAACAATCCATTCTCATACATCATTGATGGGATGCAAAATGGTACAGCCACATCGGAGAACAATCTGACAGTTTCCTATAAGTTAAATATACAGTTTCTGTATGACCCTGTGTCCTACTTCTGGGTATATACCCCAGAGAAAAACCTGTACCTGAATATTTAAAGTAGCTCTATTCATAATTGCCCCAAAATGAAAAAGGAAAAATCCATATACCTTCAAAGGGTGAATGGATGAACTGTTGTATCTTCATAAAATGGAATATTAAGCAGCAATTAAAAAGAAACAATGGGGGCGAGGTGGCAAGATGGTGGTGTAGTGAGGTGTGGAATTTAGTTTGTCCTCCAGGAAAGTTAGTAAATAGCCAAGAACTATATGGAACTGTTAGGGGATCAGTGACCAGACACACATCATACATCAATCAGAATGAGTGGAACAGCTGAGAGCCCACAAAGAACTGTATCTCCCAAGCCATGGAGGCTGGTGCCCCTCCCCCCAGGGGAACAGCAGGCTAGTTCCAAGGGATAAAAGAAACAGGCCCTATAGGAGCAAGGAAGTTAGCTCAACCAAGCTCCAACTGCAGAATTATTAACAAATTAGGACTGCTGAAACAGGCCCTGAGCACAGATAAACTTGGAGTGAGAACTAAAGGAACCCAGAGTTTTCACCCTGGCTGGGAGGGGGCAGGGCTGACAGAAAAAAATTAAAAAAGAAGCTTTTTGGGTTGGACAGCACGAAATACTAAAAAGGACTGTAACCCCCCCAAAAGGGGGCATATACAGCCTGGGGACCATTAGAGCCTTGGACCAGTTCTTGACTGGTAAACCCAGGGACCTGTGGTCTGGATCTGAAAAGGCCTATTTTCTCTTTTCTTCTTTCTTAACAGCTCATTAGATAGAATTGCCAAGGAGCAGTCTCAGCCTCAGCACTGCCCCAGGCAAGGGCAGAATTAAGGCATGTCTGAAAGACAAATTAACTAGTCAGGTGAATGGGGACAAGACCCTAAAGGGTGTATCTTTCCCAAGAAAAGGGCAGTGGGCAAGCTCAAGTGCCAGTTCTTCTTCAGGGAATTCAGGCTGCAGGGGCTAGAAAACAGAAGCAACCTAAGTCCATCCACTATCTCAATCTTCGGTTTAACACCACCACTGGCAGGGAAAGGCTGTTGAGAATTAAAGGCACTGCATCATTCTAGTGGGAAGCTGTGGGCTGATAAGTGCCACATCCTGGACAGGGAAACCTGATACTGGTTACACTCTCAACCTGAGACATGGGACTGCCTGGTCTAGGAAAATCTGACTGGGGTCAATCATATCTGAGGAGACCTGTTCTAGTCTTCCAAACCTGATAGAATGCAACACACCAGAAATGGACTGGCTTTTAATAAAAGGGGATTTATTTAGTTAAAAACTTATAGTTCTTCAGAGAAAAGGCATCTAACTTTCATCTGAGGTTCTCTCTTACATGGGAAGGTAAAGGGGTGATGCCTGTTGGCCTTCTCTCCTGGTTTCTGGGTTCCAACAGCTTTCTCTGGGTGGATTCCTTCTGGGTTCCAACAGCTTTCCCTGGGGGGATTCCCTTTTGCATCTCCAAAATATGAGTTGAGCTGTGATTGCTGAGATGAGGTATGCTGAGCTACTTGGGCAATGCTGTACTGAGCTCTTTCTTTTAAGCCTCCAGTGAATAAAACATCTGGAAGGCACTCCCCTTAGAGGACTGCAGATGTAATCAGCTATAGATGAGTTTCACATCCTAATGATTCAAGTAAAGCAGCAGAACTAGGCACTAGCACTTTGCCAAGTTGTCACCTGAACCTAACCACCACAAGAGCCTCCTAAAATAAAGGTTCCATACAGGCAGGGCAAGAAAACAAAAACTGAAAAGATCTGATTGGTTAAACAAAAGTTGCTAGAGACCTAGAAAAAGTTGAACTGAATGCCAAAGAACAGACAGAGAACAAAGTCAACCAACAAGAAAATGATAGGTAAAAGACTGAAAACGAACCCCAGAATGAACTAATTAAGGAAATCAAATGCACAGCCATAACAGCAAAATAAGAAGTCATACTAGGAAAATCAAAGATATGTCCCAGTCAAAGGAACAAACCAACATTTCAAATGAGATACAGGAGCTGAAACAACTAATTAAGGATGTTTGAACAGATATAAAATCACATAAAAAAAAAATCAAATCAACGAGTTGAGGGAAGATATGGCAAAAGAGAGGAAAGTATAAAGAGAACACTGGATAAACATAAATAACTTGAAAGTTTTAAAAAACAAATGGCAGGAGCTATGGAAATGAAAGGCACAATAGAGGAGATGAAAAAAACAATGGGGACCTACAACAGCAGATTTGAAGAGACAAGAGAAAGGCTTAGTGAACTAGAGAACAGGACACCTAAAATCCTACACACAAAAGAACCAGATAAGGAAAAGGATAGAAAATATGAGTAGGGTCTCAGAGAACTGAATGACAACACGAAGCACATATATATAAATGTTATGGGTTCCCAAAAGAAGAGAAGGGAAAAGGAACAGAAAGAAAAAAGGAGGAAATAATCACAAAAAATTTCCCATCTCTTATGAAAGACATGAAATTACAGATCCAAAAGCACAACATACCCCAAACAGAACAGATCTAAATAGACCTACTACAAGACATATACTAATCAGACTGTTTAATGTCAAAGACTCTAAAGAGAAAATTTTGAAAGCAGCAAGAGTAAAGCAATGTATCACATACAAGGGAAGCTTGATAAGACTATGTGTGGATTTCTCAGGAGAAATTAGAGTCAAGAAGGCAGTGGTATGGTATAGTTAAGACTCTGAATGAGAAAAACTACCAATCAAGAATACTATACCCAGCAAAACTGCCCTTCAGAAAATGAGAGGGAGCTTAAAATATTTTTGAACAGTCACTGACAGAGTTTCTGACAAAGACTTGCTCAGCAAGAAACTAAAGGAGAAGTACTACAGGCAGATAGGAAAAAAGAGGTGACAGAAGTCTGGAAAAGAGTGTAGAAATGAAGACTATAAGTAAAGACAAAAAGAGAAAAAAATAGATATGACATATAAAATCAAAAAGACAAAATGGTAGAAGAAAGCACTGCCTTTACAGTAATAACATTTAATGTTATTGGATTAAACTCCCCAATCAAAAGACAAAGACTGGCAGAAGAGATTAAAAAACAGGACCCATCTATATGCTCTCTACAAGAGACTGACTTTATACCCAAAGACAAAAACAGATTGACGGTAAAAGGTTGGAAAAAAGATATTCCATGCAAAAAACAACCAGAAAAGAGCAGGATAGCTGTATTAATATTTGACAAATCAGACTTCAAATGTAAAACAGTTAAAAGAGACAAAGAAAGACACTATGCATTAATAAAAGGAACAGCCCATCAAGATGACATGACAATCATAAATATTCACACACCACTTCAGAGTGCTCCAAAACACATGAGGCAAACACTGACAACGCTGAAGGGAGAAGTAGACACCTCTATCATAATAGTTGAAGACTTCAATTCCCCCCCTCATCAATGGATAGAACAGTTGAACAGAGGATCAAAAAGGAAACAGAGATTTTGAATAACACGATAAACGAACTAGGTTTAACAGATATTTACACAACATTACACCCCACAACAGCAGAATACACATTCTTCTCAAGTGCTCATGGATTATTCTCAAGGACAAATCATATATTAGGTCACAAAGCAAGTCTTGATAAATTTAAAAAGACTGAATTTACACAAAACACTTTCTTGGATCAAAATGGAATGAAGGTGGAAATCAGTAACAGGTAGAGGGTCAGAAAATTCACAAATATATGGAGGCTACACAACACACTATTAAACAACCAATGGGTCAAAGAAGAAATTAAAAGAGAAATCAGTAAATATCTCGAGGCAAATGGAAATGAAAACAAAACATATCAATATTTATGAGATACAGCAAAGGTGGTACTGAGTAGGAAATTCATTGCTGTAAAGGCCTATTTTTTAAAAAGAAGAAAGAGCTAAAATCGAGAAATTAACTGTTCACCTGGAAAAATTCGTAAAAGAACAGCAAACTACCTCAAAGCAAACAAAAGGAAAGAAATAACAAACATGAGAGCAGAAATAAATGAAATTGAGAATATGAAAACAAATCAATAAAATCAATAAAACCAGAAGGTGGTTCTTTGAGAAAATCAACAAAATTGATGGACCCTTAGTGCTGCCGACAAAAGCAAAAAAAAACAAAGAAACAAACAAACAAAAAAGAAGAAAAACCAGAGACAGAGGATGCAAATTGTTAAATCACACATGAGAGAGGGGACATAACCACTGACCCTGAAGAATTAAAGGAGGTAATGAGCTAACACTATGAGCAACTATATGCTAATAAACTAGATAATGCAGATGAAATTAGAAAAACATGAACAACCTAGAAAAGCATGAACAACAAACATTGACTCTAGAAGAAATAGACAACCTCAACAAACTAACCACAAGTGAAGAGACTGAATCAATCATCAAGAAGCTCCCTAAAAAGAAAAGTCCAGACCCAGAGGGCTTCACATATGAACTCTACCAAGCACTCAAGGAAGAATTAGTACCAATTTTGTACAAACTCTTCAAAAAAAACCGAAGCGGAGGGAAAGCTACCTAATTTATTCTACAAAGCCAACATCATCCTAATACCAAAGCCAAAGATACTACAAGAAAAGAAAATTACACACCAATCTCTTTAATGAATATAGGTGTAAAAATCCTGAACAAAATACTTGCAAATCAAATCCAGCAGCACAATAAAAGAATTATACACCATGACCAAGTGGGATTTAGTCCAGGTATGCAAGGCTGGCTCAACACAAGAAAATCAATTAATGTAATACACCACATCAAGAAATCAAAGTGGAAAACCACAGGATCACCTCAATTAATCAGAAAAGGCATTTGACAAAATTCAAAATCCTTTTATTGATGAAAACACTTCAAAGGATAGGAATAGAAGAGAACTTCCTCAACATGATAAAGGGAATAGATGAAAATACCACAGCCAACATCATACTCAATAGGGAAAGACAGAAAGTTTTCCCTCTGAGATCAGGAATAAGACAAAGATGCCACTGTCACCACTGTTATTCAACACTGTGCTGAAAATTCAAGCCAGAGCAATTAGACAAGAAAAAAAAGGCATCCAAATTGGAAAGGAAGAGGTAAAAACTTTCACTGTTTGCAGATGACATGACACTGTATGTGGAAAATCCCAAAAAATCTACAGCTAAGCCACTAGAGCAAATAAATGAGTTCAGAAAAGTGGCAGGGTACAAGATTAACACCTCAAAATCACTAGTGTTTCTATACACTAATAATGAGCAATCTGAGGAGGAAATCAAGACAAAAATTCCATTTACAATAGCCACCAAAAGAATAAAATATTTAGGAATAAATTTAACTAAGGACACAAAAGACATATACAGAAAACTATGACAAATTGCTAAAAGAAATCATGGAAGACCTAAATAAATGAAGAGCATACTGTGTTCATGGATTGGAAGACCAAATATAATTCAGGTGTCAATTCTACCCAAATTGATTTATAGATTCAATGCAAAACCAATTCAAATCCCAACATCTTACTTTTAGAAATAGAAAAAACAATTTTGAAATTTATTTGGAAGGGAAAGGTGCCCTGAATAGCTAAAAATACCTTGAAAAAAAAAAGAAAAATGAAGTAGAAGGTCTCACTCTACCTGACTTTAAAGCATATCACAAAACTACAGTGGTCAAAGCAGCATGTTACTGGCATAAAGATAGATATACAGACCATGGAATTGAATTGAGTGTTCAGAAATAGACCTTCTCATCTATGGACAATTGATCTTTGATAAGGCAGTCACGCCAACTTACCCTGTACAGAGGGCCCTCTTCAATAAGTGGTGTTTGTAGAACTGGATCTCCATACGCAAAAGAATGAAAGAGAATCCATATCTCATACTCTATACAAAAATTACCTCAAAATGGATCAAAAGCCAAACATTGGCACTAAGACCATAACACTTTAAGAAGAAAATTTAGGGAAATGTCTTATCAATCTTGCAATAGGGGGTAGTTTCCTAGATCTTACACTCAAAGTACTAGCACTTAAAAAAAGAAATAGATAAATGGACTCTCCTCAAAATTAATCACTTCTGTGCATCAAAGAACTTTGTCAGGAAAGGTAAATGGCAGCCTATGCAATGGAAAACAGTATTTGGGAACCACATATCAGATAAGGGTTTAGTATCCAGAATATATAAATAGATTCATCAACTCAACAACAAAAAGACAAAAACCCAATTTAACAATGGACAAAAGACATAAACAGACATTTTTTAGAAGAGGAAATACAAATGTTAAAAGGCACATGAAAAGATGCTCTGCTTCACTGGCTATCAGGGAAATGCAAATCAAAACCACAATGAGATATAATCTCATACCCACCAGAACAGTCATTATCCAAAAAAGAAAAACAAAACCAGAAAACGACAAGTGCTGGAGAGGACGTGGAGAAAGAGGCACACTTATTCACTGTTGATGGCAATGTAAAATGGCGCAACTGCTCTGGAAGACAGTTTGGCAGTTCCACAGGAAGTTAAATATAGAATTGCCAAATGATCCAGCAGTCTCATTACTAGTTATATATTCAGAGGAATTAAGGCAAGGACACAGGCATTTGCACATCGATGTTTTTATCAGCACTATTTAAGAAGCTGAAAGATGGAAACAGCCCAAATGTCCATCAATGGGTGAGTGGGTAAACAAGCAGTGGTACATATATATAATGGAATACTATGCAGCTGTAAGACAGAATAAACTCATGGTGCATGTAACAATGTGGATGAATCTTGAGGATATCATGCTGAGCGAAATCAGCCAGAAGCAAAAGCTCAAATACTGTATGGTCTCACTAACATGAACTTACCTTAATGGATGAACTTTGAGAGTTAAAGTTAAGAACACAGGCTATGAGGAGATAGAAAGAGGGTAGAGATTGGGCATTTGCTGCTACAGGAATACAGATCATGCAACAGGACTGATTTTAAACATTCAGAAACAGATAGCACAATATTACCTGATGGTAGCACAATAATATAAGTACTAAATGAAGCTAAATGTGAGTATGGTTGAGGAAGAAGGCCTGGGGGCATGTATGAAACCAGAAGGAAAAAATGAGGATAAAGACTGAGAAAGTATAACATAGGAAAGCCTAGAGTGGGTAATAATGGTGATTAAACGTACACACACACACACACAAAAAAAACATTTTTGCATGAGCAAGAACAAATGAATGTCAGCACTGTTGAAATGGATGGTATAAAGGAGGAAGTAAAATCAATGTAAGCTAGGGTCTCTAATCAACAGTCACACTGTAACATGCTTCCACTGAGTGTAACAAAGGCATTACCCCAAGACTAAATGTCAACAAGCAAGGGTGTGGGGGAGGGGTATGGATTCTTGCAAAAGAAAAGAAATGTCTTCATGTAGATAATGGTGGTGAAGGCATGTCTATTTATTTAGGTTGGATTGTATGATCTGTGAATAAAATTGTTTTAAAATGAATAGAGAGATAGAAGTGCTGGAGAAAATGTGGAGAAAGAGATGCATCGATTCACTGTTGGTAGGGAAGCAAAATGCTGCAATCCCTCTGGAGAGTAGTATAGTGGCTCCACAGGAGACTAGATGTGGGTTGCCATATGCTCCTGCAATTTGGGTTCCTAGATATACACTTAGAGCAACTGAGAGTGGAGACACGAATGGGCATTTGCACAGTGGAGTTTTTGGTGGCAGTGTTCATAATTTGCAATGGATGGAGGTGCCCTAGGGGTACTTCAACTAAGGAATGGAAGGAGGAACTCTGGTGTATACATAACAATGGACTACAGAGTGGCTGCAAGAAGGAAGTTGTAAGGCATGCAACTAGGCGAATGAATCTTGAGGACTGTATGTTGAATGAAATGTCAGAAACAAAAAGACAAATATTATCATGCCTCACTCATATAGAGTAACTATAATATACAACTTGGAAAATCGAAGTTCAGAGCATGGGTCATCAGGTTGGGGCCTATTGTAAAGGATCTTAGATGGTAAGCTCTTACAGTAACCACATGTATTCCAGATTTCTAACTGTTATTTTTAAATTCTGAGATGCTGAGCTAATTATGTATAACCTGGTCATTCCCTGGAACTTCGGTATTTGTGTGAAATGTGAGACTCAGAGGTAGAACTCTGAAACTATTAAAGTCAGAATTACAGACAGCAACTGTTTTAAAAAGTTGAAAAACTGATTCAACTAGAGATATGAATGAAGCTGATCTGGATAGGACTAAGGTAAATCAGAATATAGGGTAAGAATGACATGGTCTATATTTTAAAACTTCAACCTCTGCATGAAATCAAAGGAAGAGATGTTTAATACAAAATTTTCATTTTTGGTAGCACACTATCTAATTTACCTCATATGGTCAGTTTATCCAAACACTATAATTACATGGAATCTTGAATAGGGAGTGAGATCTTTTTGGTTCGTACAGGTTAATGTGATGTCCTGATACATCCCAGATTAATACGGGCAAAGACTAAAAAAGTACTTGCAAAATCCCCTTGGGCACCTGGGGAGAAAGGAGGAAATATTAAACTTCCCCATTTGAAGAACTGCTGATACTCTCGCAAGCAGTGGGGACAATCAATTAATAGGGTAAGCCCTCTATCTTGGCCTCACTCCTATGAAACTTATTCCTGCAGAGGAGAAGTTAAGCCTACTTATAATTATGCCTAAGAGTCACCCCCAGAGAATCTCTTTTGTTGCTCAGATGTGGCAACTCTCTTAAGCCAACTCAACAAGTGAAGTCACTGCCCTCCCGACTTGTGGGAATGACTTCCAAGAATGTAAATCTCTCTGGCAACATGTATGAGTTCCAGGAATGAGCCAGGGCCTGGTATTATGAGACTGAGAAAACCTTGTTAACATAGGGGGAGGAGAGAAATGAGACAAAATAAGTTTCAGTGGCTGAATGATTTCAGAGTAGAGATGTCATCCACAGGTTATTCTTACACATTATATAGATATTCTTTTTAGTTAGTGTGCATTAGAGTGGCTAAAGGGAATTACCTCAAACTGTTGAACTATATTCCATTAGCCTTGATTCTTGAAGATGAATGTATAACTATATAGCTTTACAATGTGACAAGTGATTGTGAAAACTTTGTGAAGTGTGTGGCTGATACTTCCTTCATCCAGGGTATGGATAGATAAGTAAAAAAATAAATATTAAGTGTGGGATAAGGGATAAAAAAGAAATTGAGGCAGATTGCAATACTAATGGTCAATTAGAAGGATGGGTAAGGAGTATGGGATGTATGGGTTTTTTTTTTATTTCTTTTTCTGGAGTTGTGTAAATGTTTTAAAAATGATCACTATGATGAATGCACAACTATGTGATGATACTGTGAGCCACTGATTATATACTTTGGATGGACTGGATGGTGTGTGAAGATACTGCAATGAAAACATTTTAAAAAATAAAAAATATATTGATACAATCAACAACTTAGATGAATGTCAAAGGCATTATTATGCTGAGTGAAAGAACCCTTACTAAAAAGGACACATATGGAATGAGTCCATTTATATGACAATCTCAAAAAGAGAAAGCTGTAGGTTTATAGTGGTTGCTGGTGGTTATAGTTGCAGAAAAGGATAATTATAAAGAAAAAACAGGAGAGGGGGAGGAGGTTCTGAGTGACGCAATTTTGCTTTATTTTCTTATAGTGATTATTATGAATCTATACTGGTAAAATTAATAGAATTGTACACTACAAGGAAAAGAATAGCCAATTTTACTGCATAATTAAAAGTCCTTGAGTTATAACAGAGAAGATAGGATTTAAAAATGAATATGATTGTTTTCGAATCACTATATTGATATTTCTTTTAGTCTGCAGTGTCTTGGAGCAGCTAGAAGGAAAAACCTGAAATTGTGTAACTGTACCCACAACAAATTTTGAAATCTGTTCTATAGCTTCTTGTTAAAATGTACTTTGAAATTTATTGCTTTTCTATAATGTTCTATTTCACAATAAAAACTTTTTTAAAAATCCTTATTTCTTCATTTGTAAAATGAGAGTAGTAGTAAGTTTGTTACGAGAAGTCAAAATATGTAAATCACAGAAACACTGCCTCAGCCATAAAACATAGTCTATAAATGTTGGTTTTTATCATCACCACCACATTGTTATATAATTTGTTTTAAATGATCAAAGTAAAACCAATAATTGCTTGTCAACTTCTCAATATCCGATAGACTCCATAATTCACCAATAATGAATAAGATTAAGGAACAGCTCCATGTGTTATTTTATTTTGTTTTGCTCCCTAATTCCAATTTCAGAAATTCTGTGCAGACCCTTAATTCTAGCTGTCACAAACAGTAATAATGCTTCTGCCAATATCACACTGTACACTGGATCCACAGAGAAAAATACGGCATGGTCCCTGCAAAAGAAGAACCTACTGGAAACATATGGATAAAAAAAAGTTACATGACAGACAAGTCAAACACTACATGGGAAAACAAAATTCATCACCTTCCCTCTCCAAACTGAAATTCTCACGTTCCCTAACTTCCTTGAGTTGCAAAGAACGAAAACCATAGAGTAGCTGTTACCATTTCCCTTTCTTGCTCTTGGATATAATCACTTGTGATAATCATACAGACTCAATATTGGGGCTTTGCTATAAAATACTGAAACAAATGAAACAATCATACAGATTGAGTTGTATATCATACAGACTGAATATTGGGGCTTTGCTATAAAATACTGAAACAAACGAAAAAATGGGGGAGTTGATATAACCCCTGGCAAATACTGACAAGGGTTGAAGTTAGTGTTCATTATTCTATTCTTATTACACTTGGCTAGGTTCTTAAATTTCAAGAGTAACAATTTAAGGGGAAAATAAAACTATAACATATATTCTGTAAACCACAAATAAAAACGAAAAAAAAAAACTATTGAGGAGAAAAACATTAGAACACTACTATGGTAATCTCTACATCTGGGGTTATGGATAGCTAAATTGCTTTTCTTTATACTTCATATATTTTCTTAATTCTCTACAATATGCAATAATTCTTTTTTAATTAGAATATGAACTATAAATATTATTTCAAATAAAGTAAAATTAAGTAATTGCAGATAATTAAAAAAGTTTTATCAAAAACTCAAAATTCGTGGTCCTGTACAAGAATTCAAACTTGCCTTCCCAACCTGATACTGAACACTTGAAGAACTAAGGCAATGAATCGAGATTACCTAAATTCAAATCCGAGTTAAGCTTCTTATCAGTGATGTGACATTGGACACATCTGTTTCCTCATCTTTAAAATGGGAACAATAACAGATCCCCATAGGAAACTTGTGAGGCTAAATATATTAATTCATATAAAACCAATAGAATGGTATTTAGCAGTAAATGCCTAAATATTATCCTAATTATTCAAGCCCAAGTATTCCTTCCATGCATTCTTGCATTTATTCAACAAGTATAGTTGCAGCTCTTCAGCAGAAGAATTTGCCAAGGAATGAAGGAAATACCTTCTCCCCCGAGAATACGAATGACCTAGGAGGAAGAAGGATGCTAAGTCCCAATCAGGTGAGGTTCTGATGCCAGGAATCAAGGGGTACTTCCTCCTCCTCCCTGCAGACTTTCTCACGAAGTCAAGGCTGGGGAGGGAAAGGAGGCTGAGAGAAATCATCAGAACTTCATCAGAACTCTCACATAAATTACAGTGGGCTTCCCCAGACAAAACGCTCCTTAAAAAAAAAAATAAGAAATAAAAAAGTCACTAGGAATCTGGGTAAAGCCCTGCTTCCTTTAGGGATCAGAGAAGGGCCAGGGACACTGCAGCTGGAGCTCGGACCCCATCCAGAGTTCACGTGAGCTTTCAGAGAACTGAGCGCTTCTCAGGAAAATAAAAACTACTATTTACAAGAAACTTATCTTGTACTCCATGCCATTTGTTCTAAGCCTTTTAGTTGTACATTTCTCATTCAACGCCCCAAATATCTCTATCAGGTAGGTACTAGCACCCTGTTAAAGAAAAAGAAATGAAGGCAAAGAGTTGAAGACACCCGCTGAACATTATACTGCTAGGGAACCGCAGAGCAGGCCGGTGGTGGTTGGGAGAAAGGTTACGTAAGTATAGAACCCGGGAGAACTCAACCCTGGCGATGTACCACCCGGGCTCCAGCCCTGAGCCAGCGATGCGCAAACGATTCCACATTCGAGAACGCTCATTCAAAGAACACAAACCCCGCCCTTCGTCCTCAGCTGCGGATTCTCTTCCCCAAAGTCAAGGTTCTGGTCTCTATTGGTCCACAGAAAAGCGCTGAACAGTCACTGTGAACTCTGGGAGAGGGACCAGGGTTGGGGAAGGCTCACCTTGCTGGGAGGAAAGAAGGCTGCGGCCTGGCGTTTCCGGAGTGGAAGTCCCTCTGCCTTCCCAGCGCTCCTGGATTACGCTTCCCAGAATTCCCGACGGGAACAGACACGCCTCCTTGCCCTCCTGCGGCGGAAGTTCTTCCCACATGCAAGGTTCCTGAACTACACTTCCCAGAATTCCCAGGTAACTACTGCGCCTTCCTGACATCCATGACCTGAATTCTATTTCACATCATTCAAGACTGAAACAAATTCCGTGGCTCTGCTTTCCTGCAGTCGAAATGCTTCCAAACATACGGAGCTCAAACATATACTTCTCTATATTTGCAGCAGACCGTGGGCTTTGCTGGAGACTGTCTCACCTTCTGGACTACAATCCCCCGAATCCCTTGCAAGGCACCGTATCCATCAAGGCTGCCCTTTCTTATGTATTAGAATTAATAGCAGGCTGAATTAATTCTATGCTGCTAGTCAAGTCAGACCGCTCCCTCCTCGGTCTTTTTTTCCTGAATGTTTTTTCCTTTCAAACATGACCATAAAAATACTCAACCAAACTAACAACATATATGCATGCACATGTATAGATGTATATTTGTGTGTGTGTGTTTGTAAATTTCGAGAAACTATTCCGCAAAGAGACGAGAGAAGCATAAAATACGGTGGAAAAAGAAAAGAAAACATTATAGAAGGGAAGCATTGTGTGGGCGATAAATGCAGATCATGAAAGGATATTGAACTGACCCGCACTGAGTACCGAAATTTAAGAACATGGGATCTAAACGTTACTTTCACTGGATTGTCTCCTTTGTTCCATATTGTATTAGTTAGGGTTCTCTAGAGAAACAGAATCAACAGGGAACACTTGCAAATATAAAATTTATGAAAGTGTCTCACGTGACCGTAGGAATGCAGAGTCCAAAATCCACAGGGCAGGCTGCGAAGCCGAGGACTCCAATGGATGGCCTGGATGAACTCCACAGGAGAGGCTCACCAGCCAAAGCAGGAATGCAACCTGTCTCCTCTGAGTCCTCCTTAAAAGGCTTCCCATGATTGGATTTAGCATCACTAATTGCAGAAGACACTCCCCTTTGGCTGATTACAAATGGAATCAGCTGTGGATGTAGCTGACGTGATCATGACCTAATCCTATGAAATGTCCTCATTGCAACAGACAGGCCAGCACTCGCCCAATCAGATGAACAGGTACCACAACTTGGCCAAGTTGACACCTGTCCCTAACCATGACACATATGGAATCCATATGGATGTGATCCAGCTAAATTCTAATAGTGTCACTTACCATGAGCTGTTCTTTCTAGAATACACAAGAATGAATGTGTATGCCAAGAATACGCTCACGCACACGCACACACACATGCATAGACACAAACAGATGGAAGCATTGATGAGGCCATAAAAACAGAAGTAGCAAATATCTCCGACTTTTCCTTAATTTTACTTGCTGATTACCAATGTGGGTCATAAGGCAATGGAAAGCGCTGTATGGATAGAGAGAAAATATTGTAATATGGGAAAGGATAAATCCTATATAGAGTCTTGGCATTTTTTTCTTTGTTATCTATTTCCACCCTGCGCATCACATCATAAATACTATAACTTGTCTTGTAGGAAACATGATATTTCAGGTAAGACAGATAACGAGGTAATGGCTAAGATCTAGAAAAATTGGGGAGGGGAGGAATAGAGGAAGGAAGGGAGGGAGAGAGGGGGGAAGGAAGGAAGGAGAGGGAGGGAGGAAGGAATTTAAGCATCCACTTTTCTCCTGGGCTGTAATATTTTTTCTTTTATACTTGCATATTAATTATATTTGACATTTTGTCACTTGAGCCTTTTATAATCTAGCACAGCTTCCCTTACTTCAATTAACACACCTTGACTTAGTGAAGTAACTAGGGGAGGTGTCATGTACGATTTCTCACGTTCTTGATTTGTCTGATGACTTCCTTGATCTGGCACTTAGTATTAACTTGAAACTTCAATACTTCTGTAAACTAGAAATTAGATTTAATGGCTAGAGTTTTGTCAAGACAAAAGTGATGCTGAAAATAGCTGTTCTAGTTTGCTAGCTGCCGGAATGCAACACACCAGAGACGGATTGGTTTTTAATAAAAGGGGATTTATTTTGTTGGTTCTTCAGAGGAAAGGCAGCTAACTTTCCACTGAGGTTCTTTCTTACATGGAAGGTACAGGATGGTGTCTGCTGGTCTTCTCTCCAGGCCCCTGGGTTCCAACAATTTTCCCCAGGGTGACTTCTTTCTGCATCTCCAAAGGCCTGGGCTGAGCTGCAAGTGCTGAGATGAGGAATGCCGAGCTGCTAGGCTGTGCTACATTGCATTCTCTCATTTAAGCACCAGCCAATTAAGTCAAACGTCACTCATTGCGGCAGACACGCCTCCTAGCCGACTGCAGATGTAATTAGCAACAGATGAGGTTCACGTACCATTGGCTTGTATCCGCAGCAACCGAACTAGGTATGCTCACCTGGCCAAGTTGACAACTGAATCTAACTAACACAATAGCTAAACAAGGTGCCATATGGTATCCAACTGAAGCCATCTCAAATGCTGAGCAAGTACTTTCACTGATGAGAAAAAGATAACCATTAAGGGAAAATGGTCAATGGTTTAAACAAAGGGGACCGTTCTACAATATTAGACCATGTAGTTCTTTAACAATTTCTATATAAGATTAAGCTGTTTTGAAAATTTTATCTTGTAGTTTATCTATTAAAGAGGATCAATCAGATAATAGAGTATTTCAGAGAAAATGACAGCAAATTTTAAGATGTAGAAGATAAAATAAAGAATATTTCATATGCTTTTATTTTCAGTAATAGTAAAATAGGTAATTAAGAGCAAAGTCTGACAGGAAAACAATGAAAGATAGGCACATTTTTAAAATGTCATAGGCATCAAAAGACAAGATACTGGAGAATTAGTGTGCCAAATTCCAGGAAAATTTGGGGGGGGTCATACATTTGGGGCTATTTTCCCCCTGGGAGTGATGTCTATTCAAGGAAAAGGTCTAGAAGATTTTTTTTTAACTCATATGAGGCTAGGAGAACAAAAAGATTCTGGCAATGAAGATAAAATACACTTTTCAAGTACACTTAAAACATTAATAAAAATGGACAATATGATGGGATATAAAACCATAAGAACAAATTTCAAAACAATGACAATATTGAATGTGTTCTGAATAGAATTAAATTCAGCCATAAATCAATAACAAAATATAGCTAAATAATTCCCACATATGTGGTTAACAAATGATTGTCTCTTAGCTCCAAACCCCACCCCCCACCTTTATAATTCTGCTTTGTGAAGCTAGAATGGAGAGATTGCAGACAATCTTCCTGCTTCATCATCTAGTTCTATGTTAGTCTCTGCCTATAGGGGACATTAGAGGAAAATGCAAAGTCAGAGGAAGAAAAGACTTACTGTACTTCCTGTGTGGAATTCCAGGCAGCAGAACTTTCTTCTTGGAGCATCCACCGAATATAGTTTACAGTTTTTTCCAACTCTCAATCTGTTTCATCATGTCTCCTCATAGATATCATCAAACAATATCCCAGAGCCTGCTCCTCAGATATCTGCATTAAATTGCAGGATTCTGCCTGAGCTCAGAGTTAACAGAATGAGCTGAACAATGTACCTCCTCAGAGGTCTGAGTTTCAGGACAGATGGAAGTTCCTCCAAGCTTCCATGATTTAATGATCCTACTTCTTCATTTCTCCAGCCCTCTGGGTAGTCGTGATACTGCAAGCGTGGTTCTTTCCAGTAGAAGGGCTCACTTGATCTGTCACTACAAAGAAGAAACATGTTTCTCAGTGGGAAGGTGATTTATTGCCAGTGAACTGACAAGGAACTGGAGGAATCTTCCCAAAACCAAGTCAAAGTGACGATGTGAGTTAGGGTTTTTATAGATAAAGGAAAGGGAGTAGATATCAAAAATCAAATAATGCTTGCATGATTCATTCCTATCAGGTCAGCAATGACATTGCATTTCTTTGTGAAGAGGACACGGACAAATTTCTCAATCCTGTATTGTCTCAAACATGTCTTCTTGTTCCAGCTGCCATGATTAGATTTAAATATCGATGTGTAAGCTCTACAGCAGGTTCTTCATGACTCTTTTCTTAGCTGAATCTCAGAAATGTCAAACTTTTGTCTTCTGAGGGGGAAGTTACTGATTCACTGGGCCACAGGGTGTTCTTGACACTATTCTATTATTTTATTCCTGTAAGCAGAACTGAGAAGGACTGGCTAATGTTCTCCTGGAAACTAAGTACAAAGAGTAGACTAAAATTGAAAACTAGAGTGAAGGATTTTTTTTCTTTTTGTGCTGTATGGCAGAGGTCACATTTCATGCTTTTCCATGGGAGTATCAGTTATTGCAGCACCAATTGCTGAATTTTGTTTGTTTGGAAGTGCACAGGCCAGGAATTGAGCACAGGTCTACTGCATGGCAGGTGAGAATTCTACCACTAAGCTACCCTTGCATCCTTCAAGGAATTTTTCATAATCATATATTCTAGCTATCAGTTGCTGCTTCCTGAAGTTACCCCCAATGGTACCAAAGAGTTCTCTTTGACTTTTCAGTGATCAAGTTACTGACTCCATGTATTTAAAATAACTGATGAGGTTTTTAACCTCCTAACTGGATCCAAAGTTATATATTGTTTGGAAGTTAATAAAACCACTCTCAACCCATGGATCAAAGAAAGACTGCACTGGAATCTGGGATATATTTTTAATTAAACAATAGTTAAAATATTTCCTACCAAAACTTGTAGGATGCAACCAATGCTTCAAGGGAAATAAGAACATTAAATACATATATAAGAATTAAAAAATAAAGGCTGGAAATCAAGAAGTGGAGCACCCATCTCAAAAAGTTAGAAAAAGCACAGCAATTACCTCCCCTCCAAATGTAAAGAAAAGGCATAACAAAGACAAGAACAGTTAAAATAAATAGGAGAGAAACAATACAAGAGAATTGAAAAGGTTATTCTTTTTTTTTCACATGGGCAGGCACTGGGAATCGAACCCGGGTCTCCAGCACGGCAGGTGAGAACTCTGGCACTGAGCCATCTCTGCCCACCATGAAAAGGTTATTCATGAAATGAGAAAAATAAAATTGAGAAAGCCAGGTTAAGATTGGTTATTTAAATGGTTAGAAGCCAAGGAAAAGAATGAAAAAGGAAACATCATCCCATGGACTAGGGGAATATTGTGGAACTTAATGCCAATGAAATTGAAAACTTAAATGAAATGTTTGAATTTCTGGATAGTTTAACAAATATAACATTATCAAAAACTGACATAAGAAGTAATAGAAAACCGGAGTAGATCTAGAAGTATTGAAAAGTTGACTTCGTTATTTAAAACTTCACTAAAGTAAATCTCTAATCTTAGAGAATGCCAACAGTGAATTCTGCCAAATATTTAAGGAAACCATGCCTACCTGAAAATTTCTTTCTGAAAGTAACAAAATAGGAAACATTTATAACTAATTTTCTGAGGCCACCACAACATTGACACCAAAATCTGCCAGAGCCTTTAATAGAAAGGAAAATGACAGGCTCATCTTATCATAAACACGCATGCAAAGATCCCTTTAAAAATGTTACCACACTATATCCAATACTACATAAAAGGATAATACATTATGACAGTTGACTTGTATCAGGAATGCCAAAAAAAAGTTTGGCAAATTCATCATTCATCACATGATAAGAAAATTTTGAAAGCTAATAATAGAAAAAGTCTACAAATATTAAAGACAATATCAAAAGCAATAGTGAATTATTGAAAACATTTCCCCTGAGTTTGGAAACCTAACAATAATGCCCAACCTAACCTTTACTGTTAAATATTGCACTTGCCCTTTTATACTTTAATCTTGCCAACTTGTTTGATTAATTTTAATAATTTATATGTAGATCCTTCTGATTTTCCATGTACACTTTTATGTTGACTTCAGATTTGTAACAAATGTGTCACTTTGGAATTCTTTGGAATGACAGATATTCCACAACTAGTGCTGAGTTAAATTAGGCACTAAGAAAAAAAACTGAAATTGATCTCCACCTCATGACATAAGTAAAAATCTAATGTTAGTGGATTATAAAACCAAATTTCAAAAGCATTCTTATGAGACTTCAAATATATTCAAAAATAGAAGCATAAGAGATGTGTGCACATGGTACCAAGAAACAGGTATGAGAATTATCTTAGCAGTATCAGTCATAGTAACAACATGCTGGAAATAACTCAAAGTGTCTATCAATGATAGAATGAATAAATGCTTTTTTGGTATATTCATACGATAGAACAACACACAGTAGGACATTGAACGAACTGTATAAAACACCATGATTAATGCTCATAAATATGACGTTGAGCAAAAGAGCTAGACAAAAAAAATAGTAAACACAGTATGATTGCACTTATACAAAGTATGTAGTAGTGGCAAAATTAAATTTAGTATTTAAAGTGCACATTTAAGTAGTAAAAATAGAAATAAAATCGAGGAGTCTTGCTTTTGGTAGGGAGGGATAACGTCATGATGCTGTGGGTGAGGGCAGAGCCCTTACCATTTTGGAATGCATCATTACTTTTTTTTGACATTTTTATCATAAAATATACATAACATAAAATTTACCACTTTAACCATTTTAAGTTATAAGTCAGTGGCATTAAGCACTTTGGTAATGTTGTGCAGTCATTACTACTGTTGGCGTCCAGGAAATTTTCATGATCCTAAACAGAAACTGTATCCATGAAACAATAAACTCCCATTCACCCTCCCCTCAATCCCTGGTAACCACTCTCCTACTGTCTCTATGAATTTGCCTATTTTATATAAGTGGAATCATACAATGTTTGTCCTTCTGTGTCTGTATTATTTTTCTTAGCAAAATGTTTTTAAGGTTCATTCATTCCTTTTTATAGCTGAATAATAGCCAATTGTGTGTATGTACATATATCCCATTGTGTGATCCATTCATCTGTTAATGTATACTTGGGTGGTGTTTACTTTTTTGCTATTGTTTATAACATTGGTGCACAAGTATCTATTTGAGTCGATTTCAATTCTTTTGAATATACCTAGAAGTGGGATTGCTGGGTTTTATGGTAGCTCTGTGTTTAAGCTCTGTGTCTAAGGAAACAGCAATGATTTGCTACAGCAGCTGCACTATTTTACATTTCCACCAACAAGGAATGAGGGTCCCACTTTCTCCACATCCTTGTCAACACTTGTTATTTTCTATTTGTTTTTGTTTTTGTCTTTTCAATTTTAGCCAACCTGGTGGGTATTGCAAGGTGGGTTTTTCTTTTTCAATTTAAAATTTATTAATGAAATACTTTCCACTAAATTTTATGACAAAGTTGCAGATATATATGATGCCACCAGAAAAAAAATTCAGCTAAAAAGCATTTTCCTGATAAAATCTTAAGAAATTCAAACCATTTTAAAAAGTGTCTTTTAGGAAGACATTTGAAATACTTATGGACAAAATGATGTGATTTGTTTGGCAGTAATTTGCTTGGCAGAGAAGTAGATGAAGGTGTAGGTAAAACAAAATTAGCAATGCCTTGGTAGTAGTTAAACTGGGTGAAAATTATGTGGGGGTTCATTAAAATACTTTGACTACTTCCGTATATATTTGATATACTCCATACTAAAAAAAAAAAAAAAAATGAAGGAAGAAAAGCACTTCTTAACCTGATGTTTTTTTTTGCAGTAACTATCTTATAAAATCCCTAATGTTCGTTGCATGTTCCTCTCATTGTTTTGCTGGTGGGAATTTAAAATATAAAATTAGGCAGATCTACTAACTGGACATTGATTGTAGTTGCAATCATAAAGCTCTGTTAAACCATGTGGCATTTAAGAAATTCAGAGAAGGTTCGCTATTGATAAGATCATTTTTTATCAAAGAAGATGGAAGTTTACAGAAAAATCATGCATAAAATATAAAGCCCCAGTTAATAATAATAATATATTATTAACACCTTGCATTAGTGTGCTATCAATGTGGTTTTGATTTGCATTTCCCCAATGACTCATGATGTTGTCTCTTTTCATGTGGTCATTTGCCATTTCTACATCTTCTTTGGAGAAATACTCAAGTCCTTTCCCTATTTTAAATAATTTTTTTGTCATTTTATTATTGAGTTGTAGGAGTTCTTTATATATTATCACTATTAAACCCTTCTCAGATATATTAAATTTATATACACATACAAAAAAGCACTAAATTTCAACGGACATTTTAACAAGTAGTTATAGAACAAATTTCAAATTATGGTATGGGTTATAGTTCCACAATTTCAGGTAATTCCTTCTAGCTGCTCTAAAACCCTGGACACTAAAAAGAAATATCAATACAATGATTCAGTAGTCATACCTATTTGTTAAATGCTATCTTCTCTGTTAAACTTCTCCTTCTCCTTTGATCCTTCTTCCATTCTTTAGGGACATTTGGACAATGACCATCCTACCTTTTTCATGTTGAAAAAACGGTTTTAATTTTGATGAAGCCAACTTACCTACTTTTTCTTTTCTTTCTCATGTTTTCTGAGTCATATCTAGGAATTAGGAATCCAATGTCTAACCCAAGGTCATGAACATTTACCCCTGTTTTCCTAAGAGTTTTATGGTTTTAGCGCTTATATTTATGGTCATCGATGTACTTTGAGTTAAATTTGGTATATGGGGAGAGGCAGAGGACCAACTTCATTCTTTTGCATGTGGATTTCTACTCATCTTAGTACCATTTGTCTAATTACCTTGGCACATGTCAAACATCAAGTGGTCGTGGATATATAAGTTTATTTCTGGGTTTTCAATGTAATTTCCTTGATATATTCGTCTGTCCTTATTTCAGTGCCACACTGTTTTGATTAATGCAGTATTGTAGTAAGTTTTGAAATAAGGAAGTGTGAGTCTTCTCACTTTGTTCTTTCTCTAAGATTGTTATGTCTATTTGGGGACATCTGAAATTCTATATTAATTACAGGATTGGCTTTTCCATTTCTGCAAAAAAGGTTTTTGGAATTGTGTTGAATCCATAGGTAACTTGGGTATTATCTCCTCACAATATTCAGTCTCCCAATCCATAAACACAGGACCTCTTGCCATTTAATTAGGTTTTAATTACTTTAAGCAATGTTTTGTGGCTTTCACTGTATGTCTTTTACCTAAGAAGTTTAAATTTATTCCTATATATTTTATTATTTTAAAGGCTATTTTACATGCAATTGCATTTTAACTTCTTTTTCCAATTTTCAATATTGCTATATAGAAAAACAATTGATTATTGCATGTTGATTTTGTACCCTGCAAATCTGCTGAATTTTTTTATTAGATCTAGAAACTTTCTTGTGGATTCTTAGGGATTTCATGTATTTAGGATCATGTCAACTGTAAGTAGAGATAGTATTATATCTTCCTTTCCATCTTGGATGCCTTTTATTTTCCTAGACTATTTGCTCTGACTAGAACTTTCAGTTGAAAGCTGTGATAAAAGCAGTCATCCTTGCCTTATTCCTGATTTCAGGGGTAAAGCTTTTGGTCTTTCACCACTGAGTATGTTAGTTGTGGTTTTTTCCATAAATACCTTTTTTTCAGGTTGAGGAAGTTCTTATTATTCCTAGTATTCTGAGTGTTTTTATCATGACAAGTGTTGGACTTTGTCCAATGCCTATGCTATATCAATTGAGATGAATATGTGATTTCAAACTTTATTTTATTAATGTGATGTATTACATGCATAAATTTTTATAGGTTAAAACACCATTTGCACACCCATGGAATAAATTCCATTTGGCCATGATATAGAATCATTTCAATATGAAATTAGGTTTGACATGCCAGAATTTTGTTGCAGATTTTTGCATGTACATTCATAAGGGATAATCATCTGTAATTTTCTTTGTGTGTGTGTGTGTGTGTGTGTGTGCGCACGCACACGTGCGCGTGCATGCGCGCTGTCTTTATCTGGCTCTGGTATCAGGGTAATGCTGACCTCTTAGAGTGAGTTAGGATGTATTCCCTCCTCTTCAATATTTTGAAGGAATTTAAGAAGGATTGGTGCTATTTCTTCTTTAAATGACTGCTAGAATTCATCACCAAAGCTATCTAGTCCTGGACTTTTCTTTGTTGGGATGTTTTGGATTACTGATTCTATCTCTTTCCTTGTTTTGGGTCTGTTGAGATTTTCTGTTTCTTCTTGAGTCAGTGTTTTGGTTTGCAAAAGCTGCTAAAATGCAATATACCAAAATGGAATGGCTTTTTAAAAGGGGAATTTATTAAGTTGCAAGTTTAGAGTTCTAAGGCCATAAAAATGTCCAAACTAAGGCATCCAGGGAAAGATACCTTGATTCAAGAAAGGATGATGGATTCCGAACACCTCTGTAAGCTGAAAAGGCACAAGGTGACATCTCCTAGTTTTCTCTCCCAGCTTTTTGTTTCATAAAACTCCCCTGGGGATGTTTTCCTTCTTCATCTCCAAAGGTCTCTGCTTATGTGTACTCTGTTATTCCTGTTGGCTCTAAGCTTCTTTCAGAATGGTTCCCTCTTAAAGAGCTCTGGTAAGCAACCCCACTTTGAATGAGTGGGTCACATCTCCATGGAAACAATAAGAAAAGAGACCCAATCCAGCGATATTGAATGAGGATTGAAGGACATGGCTTTTCTGGGGTACATAATAGCTTCAAACCAGCACAGTCAGTTTAGGTAATTTGTGGGAAGTTGCCTACTTCATCTAGGTTATCTAATTTGTTGGCTTACAATTGTTCATAGCATTCTCTTATAATCATTTTTATTTCTGTAAGATTGGTGCATTTCCCTACTTTCATTTCTGATTCTAGTTATCTATGTCCTCTCTCTGGTTTTCTTTGTAATTCTAGCTGAAAGTTTCTCAATTATATTGATTTTTTTCAAACAACCATGTTATAACTATCAGAATATTCTGTGTGCTGCCTCAGCATCCATCTTACTTTGACTAAGTCACTTGCCTCACCACTGACCTTTGGCCTAGTTAATGAACATTTTTCCCACCCTAGGGTGAAAACTGCCCCAGAGCCCAAACCTACATCTGCAACCACCACCCACACCTCACCCAAAACCCATAGCTGATCCCAAATGATAAGCTAACTACTCCCACCACCCTCATACCCTGAGCCCCTTTCCCTTTTTATGTGCATTTGCTCTAAGCTAAACAAGCCACGACTTCCTTAGGAAATCTACCAACCGTGGACCACAATAAAGACACAAGCCCATGGGCCCCTCTCACTCTGAGTGTTCTCCATCGGGTGGTTCAGCAACCAGAGCTGGTTGTTCTTCCAGTCAACACCTATTGTGTCATTCCTGAGTTCCATCCCAGACCCAAATTTAAGATCCAAATTTAAAACAAACCAATTTTTACTTTAGTTGATTCTATTCTCTATTTATCTATGCTCTAGTCTTTATTATTTACTTCCTTCTGCTAACTTTAGGTTTATTTTTCCTCTTTCTCTAGTCCCACAAGGTATGAATTTAGGATATTTATTTGAGATCTTTCTTAGATTTTGATGTAGGTGTTTACAGCTATAAAATTCCCCTGACCCTGCTTTTGATACACCCTTCTAGTATTGGTATGTTCTGTTTTCATTTTCATTCATCTCCAGATATTTTCTAATTTCACTTGTGATTTCTTCTTTGATCCATGTATTTTTCAGTTTCCACATATTTGTGAATTTCCTAGTTTTCATTCTTTTATTGATTTCTATTCTCATTCCATTGTGGTCAGAGAAGGTAATTTGTATGGTTTCAATCCTTTTAAATTTATTAAGACTTGATTTGTGACCTAAGATATGGTCTATCTTGGAGAATAATCCATACGCACTTGAGAAGAATATGCGTTCTATTGTTGTTGGGTGGGGTGTTATATATATGTTTGTTGAGTGATTGGTTTATAGTGTTGTTTGAGTCCTCCATTTCCTTATTTAACTTCTGTCTTGTTGTTTTATCCACTGTTTAAAATGGTGTTTTGATTTCCCCACCTGGGGAATTCTGATATTCTTGCAAACATTGGGGGCTACCAGTTTAACAGACCAATCCCTTGGTCTTGGGGCTTGCCCTGATGAAACTTATTCCTGCAAAGGAGAAGCTAAGCCTATTTATAATTATGCCTAAGAGACAGCCAGAGAAAATCTTTTGTTGTTCATATGTGTCCTCTCTCTTTGAGCCAACTCAGCAGATATTCACTTGCCTTCCCCTTAAGTGGGGCATGACTCCTAGAGGGTGTAAATCTCCCTGGCAAATAGGACATGACTCCTGGGGTTGAACCTGGCCCTCATATCATAGGATTAAAAAAGTCTTTTTGATCAAAAGTGGAAAGAGAAGTGAAACAAAATAAAGTTTCAGTGGCTGGGAGATTTCAAATAGAGTCAAGAGATCATTCTGGAGGTTATTCTTATGCATTATATAGATATCTCTTTCTAGTCTTTCGTGTATTGGAGTAGCTAGAGGGAAATACCTGAATTGTAATCCAGTAGCCTTGATTCTTGACGATGATTGTACAACTACAAAGCTTTTATGATGTGACAGTGTGATTGTGAAATCTTGTGACTGGCACTTCCTTTACCCAATACATAGAAAGATGAGTAAAAAATAAAGACAAAATAAATAGTGAGAATAAAGAGTCTGGGATGTTTCTGGTGCTTTTTTTTATTTTTATTCATATTTTTATTTTTTGGAGTAAGGAAAATGTTCAAAAATTTATTGTGGTGATGAATGCACAACTACATGATAATAACTATATGATAATATTATGAATCATTGATTGTAACTTTGGATAATTATATGGTATGTGAATTTATCTTTATAAAATTGCATAAAAAATTGAAGGCAAAAAAATGGTGTTTTGAAAGCTCCAATTCTTATTGTACAATTCTTTCATCGCTCTTCAATTCTATCCATTTTTGCTTCATGTACTTTGGGGCTCTGTTATTAAGTGCATATATTTTATAATTGTTATATCTTCTTTAAAAACACAATTTTATTGAGATATATTATATATTCACATACCCTATAAGCATCGAAATTGGGCAATTAGTGGTTCACAGTATTATCATATATCTGTGCATTGGTCATCACAATCGATTTTTGAACATTTTCATTACTTCAAAAAAAATAAGAACAAAAGTAAAAAAAGAACACCCCAAATCCCATTATCTCCTCCCCCCATCATCTATTTCTTGTCTATTTTTTTCTTATTCATTTCTCCATACACTGGATAAAGGGTAGCATCAGTCACAAGGTTTTCACAATCACACGGTCACACCTTAAGAGCTCTATGGTCAGTCAATGATCTTCAAGAATCATGGCTAGTGGACTATAGTTCAAAAATTGCAGGTATTTCCCTCTAGCTATTCCAGTTCATCAAAAACTAAACGGAATACATACATACTGCAGAAGAATAACCTCCAAAACAACCTCTCAACTCTATTTAAAATCATTCAGCCACTGAAATGTTGTTGTTTTGTTTTATTTCTCTTCCCCCTTTCAGTCAAAAAGCCTTTCTAAATCCGACAATGTCAGGGCCATGCTAATCCCTGGGAGTCATGCCCCATGTTGCAAAAGAGATTTATATCACCGGGAGTCATGTCCCATATATAGGGGAGGGCAGTGAGTTCAACTGTGGAATTGACTTAGAAAGAGAGGCCATATTTGAGCTACTAAAGAGGTTCTCTGGTGGTAATTCTTAGGTGTAATATTCGGTAGACTTAGCTTCTCCTTTGCAGGAAAAAGTTTCACAGGGGCAAACCCCAAGATTGTGGGCTTGAACTATCAAATTGGTAGTCCCCAGTAATTGCAAGAATATCATGTCTTTCCCAGGTGGAGAAGCTTAATTTTTCCACCTTTTTTTCTCAGCTCTCATAGTGATTTTGCCGATTCTTTTAAATATTCTGCCTAGATTAATCTGGGATGTACCTAAGCAAACCACTCCTTATTTGAAGTTCTGAAGTTATATTGTTCAAATAAACTCACCATACAAGTTAAATTTGATAGTGTGCTATTGAAATAAAATTTTGCACCAAATAAACATATTATTCTTTCTTATTCCTTTTTTTTGAGCCCCTTTTCTCACACAGAAGTTTAAGTTTTAAAATACAATTGATAGTTCCAGGACGATGGTGGAATACGATAGATCAGGGTCAGCCCTGTTCCAATGAACAGTTAGAGAAGGGATGGGAGGGCAACTGAGGCAGCGATTCCAGGGTGTAAGTGACCTGGGAGAGTCTTCTGCACCACATAGGGCATCCCTGGTTGCAAAAGGTGAGGAACTGAGAAGCAGAGAACCCAGATGGTCCAGCTAGTGCAAACAGCTTAATGTGGAAGCCGGAAGCCTTCATGAGTGCACGGATGGGGAGATGGGGACCAGGAAGTAAGCCAAGCTGCATTCCTTGACTGCACTACCTTTACCAGCGCAGACCCATGACCCGTGACTCACCATATACCCCATGCACATAAATCCCTTCACCAGCCCCCATTCCCCAGATTCCAAGTGCCCCTGCCCTGCCAACCCTTCACATGCATAGCCGCCCTACACCCCCGCCCCAAGTGCAGCCCAACCCACCTCTTCTGCACCCCTCCTGAGCACTACCTCCCCCTCCCTGCTCCCTGCAGGCTATCACCAGTGCATAAAGGCTGTGGGCACTTACCGCCATACCCAGGCAACACCCACCCACAGCCCATATAGTTGCACAGCCCCACCTGACCCCCTGAGCTCTGCAAATGAGTACATCAGTTTACAGCACTCCTAAACCAATGCACCTGTATGGCCCCAGCCACACCCCCCAGCTCTGGGAAAGCACTGTACTATGCAGCCAGAATACATCTATCTCCCATCCCATGCAGGCATAATGAAGACCCACTGCCATAGCTCTGTACATATGCAGAAAGGACTCCACAGTCTAAACCAGCACACATGAGGACTACAACCCCCAGACCCATGCACCCACACAGCCACATCCTCCCCTGCTGCTGGGTGCCCATATTCACAGGCACCAGAATAGCATCCCCAACTTGCTCCCATACCTGCGCTGCAACACATCACCACACTGTTTGCCCTGTATCCTGCTGCATATTCATCCTGCAAACACAAGGCTTTAGACTACTGAAGGAAATCAACTTCCAAAGTAAATCAATCAAGGTATTTACATGCGGTGAAAACAACAGAAGATCACTAAGCATATCACAATGTGGATAGATATAGCCCAGCCTAACAACTAAATTAAAACACCAGAGGAGACACAGATGTTGGAACAATTAAACAAAGATGTTCATATAACTCAACTAAATAAAATAAATGGGAAGGCTAATAGTATAAAGGAGATCAAGAAGACACTAGCAGAGCATAAAGAGGAATTTTAAAGAATAAATAGAAAAATAGCAGATATTACAGAGGTTAAAGATGCTGCAGACCAAATATAAAACATACTAGAGACACACAATAGCAGATTTGAAGAGTCAGAAAGAATAAGTAAACTAGAGGACAGTACAACTTATTTCAGAAACTCAAAACAGCAAATGGCAAAAAAAAAAAAAGATGGAAACATTTAAATGGGATCTCAGGGAAATTATGGACAAAACAAAACACACAAATATAAGAATGATCAGTCTCTCAGAAGGAGAAGAGAAGAGTAAAAAGCTAGAAAGATTAATTGAGGATATAATGGGGGAAAACTTCCCAACCCTTATAAAGGACATAAATATACAAGTCAAAGAAGCTGAATGCACTCCGAATAGAATAAATCCAAATAGGCCTTCCCCAGAACACATACTAATCAGTCTGTCAAATGTTGAAGAGAAACAGAAAATTCTCAAAGCAGCAAAAGAAAAGAAATCTACTACATAGAAACCACATAAGACTGTTAAGACTACTCAACCAGCACCATGGAGACAAGAAGGTGGTGGTATGATATATTTAAGATCCTAAAAGTGAAAGTTTTCAGCCAAGAATTCTTTACCCAGACAAATTGTCCTTCGAAACTGAGGGAGAAGTTAAAATTTTCACAAACAAAGCCTGAGGGAATTTGTCAACAAGAGACTAGCCCTGTGTGGTAGTTAGATTCAGGTGTCAACTTGGCTAGGTGAAGGTGCCTAGTTCTATTGCTGTGGACATGAACCAATGGCTTGTGAACATCATCTGTTCCTGATTACATCTGCAGTCAACTAGGAGGCATGCCTGCTGTAATGAATGATGTTTGATTTAATTGGCTGGTGCTTAAATGAGAGAGCTCAACATAGCACAGCTCAAACAGCTCAGCATACCTCATCTCAGCACTCGCAGCTCAGCCTAGGCCTTTGGAGATGAAGAAAGGAATTGTTCTCTGAAGAGAAGGCCAGAAGAGATCACCTGGTGCCTTCCCAGGTATGAAAGAAACTCAGTCAAAAGTTAGATGCCTTTCCTCTGAAGAACTATACATTAACTAAATAGATCCCCTTTCATTGAAAGTCAGTCCATCTCTGGTGTGTTGCATTCTGGCAGATAGCAAACTAGAACACCCTGCAAGAAATACTAAAGGAAGTTTGGCCAGTTGGAAAAAAAACAGGAGAGGGAGGTCTGGAGAAGAGTACCAGTAAGAGTAACACAAAGGATAAAAATAAAGAGAGGGAAAGGAATATATAGATCTGACAAATAAAATCCAAAAGATAAGATGATGGAGTCAAGAAATGCCTTTTCAGTAATAACTTTGAATGTTAATGGACTAAACTTAGCAATTAGAAGATACAGGTTGGCAGGATGTATTAACAAACATAATCCAGCAATATGCTACCTACAAGAGACTCACTTAGACAAAAGGATACAAATAGATTGAAAGTGAAAGGATGGAAAAAATTTTTCCATGCAACTTCTAACCAAAAGAAAGCAGGAGTAGCTATAAATAATATCAGATAAAATAGACTTTAAATGTAAAGACATTGTGCTGGTTTGAAAGGATGTGTGTTCCCTAGAAAAGCCACGTTTTAATCAAAATCCCATTTCATAAATGTAGAATTATCCCTATTCAATACTGTATGTTTGAAACTACAAGCAGATCATCTCCCTGGAGATATGATTTAATCAAGAGTGGTTGTTAAGATGAATTAGATGATGACATGTCTCCACCAATTTGGGTGGGTCTTGAGAAGTTTCTGGAGTCCTATAAAAGAGGAAACATTTTGGAGAATGAAGGAGATTCAGGGGGAGCAGAGCAGAACTACATAGCCACAAGAACGAGAGTCTGCCAGCCAGCAACCTTTGGAGATAAAGAAGGAAAATGTCTTCCATGGAGCTTCACGAAACAGGAAGCCAGGTGAGGAAGCTAGCAGATGATGCCATGTTCACCCTGTGCCCTTCCAGATGAGAGAGAAACTCTGACTGTGTTCACCATGTGCCTTCTCACTCAAGAGAAAAACCCTGAACTCCACCGGCCTTCTCAAACCGAGGTATCTTTCTTTGGATGCCTTAGATTAGACATTTCTATAGACTTGCTTTAATTGGGACATTTTCTCAGCCTTAAACTGTAAACTAGCAACTTACTAAATTCCACTTTTAAAAGCCATTCTGTTTCTGGTATATTGCATTCCAGCAGCCAGCAAACTAGAACAGATTTTGGTACTGAGACTGGGGTGCTGCTGTGGTTTGCAAATACCAAACATGTTGAAATGGTTTTTTAAATGGATAAGGGGAAGAATCTGGAGGAGTTGTGAGGAGCCTGATAGAAAAGGCCTAACATGCTTTGAAGAGACTGTCAGTAGAAATGTTAACTCTAAAGCTACCTGTGATGAAGCTATAGACAGAAATGAGGCATGTGTCATTACAGACTGGAAAGAAGGTGATCCTTGTTTTAAAATGGCAGATAATCTGGCAAAGTTGACTAGTGGCTTTGGCTGGAAGGCAGATTTTAAAAGCCAGGAACTTAGATATTTAGCAGAAGACATCTCCAAATTAAATGTCGAAAGTGCAGCCTGGTTTCTCCTCACAGCTTATAGTGAAATGCAACAAGAGAGAAATAAGCTGAAAACTGAGCTCTTGAGTACATAGAAACCAGAAATTGATGTCCTCAAAAATTCTGGGCCTCCAGAAAGGGAGGCTGCAGAGAATAGTGCCCTGTGCGAGGATTTAACCAAATGTGGAACCTGTCAGCCATTTCAGAGAAAGCCAGGATCAGACATGGAGTTATCCAGGAAGGATTTGTGGAAACTCCTTATGTCTGATGGACATGATCCAAGGCTACTACATAGAAAGCCAGCAAGAGTGTTGCAGGTCCTTGGGGTTTGTGGAGAGCCTGGCTGCCACCACATGGAGGGGTTGAGCGTGTGCCCCAGAGATCGTACAGAGCCCACGTGTGGCCCCAATGCTTTCAGAGGGCGGAGCCAAGAGAAAGGTTGTCTCCCCAGTGTCCCCCAAGGTTGCTTTCAGAGAGAGGCAGGTCTCTGCATAGGCCCTTGGAAAGGGTGGGAGTGTCACTTTCAGAAACCTTGAAGATAAATGATTCTCAGACTTAGAAATCTGATGGACTTTGCCCTGCAGGTTTGCAAAATTGCTAGGGTCCTGTGACCCCTGCGTTCCTTCCTCTCTATGGAAATGGATATATGTATCCTATGACTGTTCCTCCTTTGCATATTGGCAGCAAATAACTTGTTTTGAGTTTTTATAGGTCCAGAACCAGAGGATAATTTTGCCTTAGAACAAACTATGCCTGTAAATAACTTTGATAGGAGTTGGTACTGTTTCTAACTTTGTATTTCATTTGTATTGCTACTGAAATGGTTTAAGGATTTCTGATATTGTTATGAAATTAATGTATTTTGTATATGGGAAAACATGACCCTTTTTAGGGTCCAGAGGGTAGAATGTGCTGGTTTGAAAGGATGTATGTCCCCTAGAAAAGCCATGTTTTAATCAAAATCCCATTTCATAAAGGTAGAATTATCCCTATTCAATACTGCATGTTTAAAACTGTAATCAGATCATCTCCCTGGAGATGTGATTTAATCAAGAGTGGTTGTTAAGATGGATTAGATGATGACACATCTCCACCCATTTGGGTGGGTCTTGAGAAGTTTCAGGAGTCCTATAAAAGAGGAAACATTTTGGAGAATGAAGAAGATTCAGAGAGAACAGAGCAGAATGACATAGCTATGAGAAGCAGACCACCAGCCAACAACATTTGGAGATGAAGAAGGAAAATGTCTCCCTGGGAAGCTTCATTAAACAGGAAGCCAGGAGAAGAAGCTAACAGATGATGCCATGTTCACCATGTGCCCTTCCAGATGAGAGAGAAACTCTGACTGTGTTCACCATGTGCCTTCTCACTTGAGAGAGAAACCCTGAACTTCATCAGCCTTCTCAAACCAAGGTATCTTTCTTTGGATGCCTTAGATTTGACATATCTGTAGACTTGTTTTAATTGGGATATTTTCTCAGCCTTAGAACTGTAAACTAGCAACTTATTAAATTCCCCTTTTAAAAGCCATTTTGTTTCTGCTATATTGCATTCTGGCAGCTAGCAAACTAGAATAGACATCATAAGAGACAAAGAAGAACACTATGTATTAATAAAAGGGACAATCCACCAAGAAGAAATAATAAACATAAAAATGTTTATGCTCCCAATCAAGGAGCTTCAAAGTACATGAGACAGACAGTGGCAAGACTGAAGGGAGTGATATATGTTTTAACAATAATAGTAGGAGACTTCAATATACCACTCTCTCCTATAGATAGAACAACCAGACAGAAGATCAATAAGGAAACACAGAACTTAAACAACTTGATAAATAAATTAGACTTAACAGACATATATAGGTCATTACACCCAAAACAACAGGATATACATTCTTCACTAGGGCTCATGGAACATTCTCCAGGATAAATCATATGCTGGGGCACAAAACAGGTCTTTATAAATTTAAAAACATAGAAATTATTTAAAGCACTTTCTCAGATCACAATGTAATGAAGCCAGATCTCAATAACCACTAAAGAATGAGAACATTCACAAATATATGGAGATTAAATAACACACTCTTAAACAATGAATGGGCCAAAGAAGAAATTGCTAGAGAAATAAGTAGCTATCTGACATGAATGAAAATGAGAATACAGCATATCAGAACTTATAGAATGTGGCAAAGGTTGTGCTGAGAGGAAACTTCTTGCCCTAAAGTCTTTTATTAAAACACAAGAAAGATGTGTGTGCCATGGTGGTTCAGCAGGCAGAGTTCTTGCTTGCCATGCCAAAGATGTGGGTTCAATTCCTGGTGCCTGCCCGTGTTACAAAACAAAACAAAAAACAAGAAAGAGCAAAAATCAAGGACATAACTGCTCACCTGGAGGAGGTTGAGAAAGAAAGCAAACTAACCCCAAAGCAAATAGAAGAAGATAAATAATGAGGATGAAAGCAGAGTAAGATGAATGGGGGAACAAATGAACAATAGAAACAATCAAGAAAACCGAAAGTTGGTTCTTTGAGAAAATCAATGAAATTGGTGGACTGCTAGCAAGAACGACAAAGAAAAAAAGAGAGAGGATGCAGATAAACAAAATCAGAAATGGGAAGGAGTGTGTTACAACCGACCCTGAAAAAATAAAAGAAATCATAAGAGGATACTATGAACAACTATATGCCAACAAACTAATGAATTAGATATAATGGAGAAATTCCTGGAAACACACAAACAAACTATACTGACTCAGGCAGAAATAGAAGATCTCAGCAAAATAATCACAAGTAAAGAGATTAAGTCATCAAAAATCTTTCTACAAAGAAAAGCCCAGGGCCAGACTGCTTCACAGGGGACTTTTATCAAACATTCCATAAAGAATTTATTCCAACCCTGCTCAAACTTTTCCAAAAAACTGAGGAAAAAGAAACACTACCTAACTCATTTTATGAAGCTAAAATCATTTTAATACCAAAACCGGGTAAAGATGTTATTAAAAAAAAAAAAGAAAACTAATGTTTCAGTGGTAGATGCTTGACTTCCATGCAGGAGACCCAGGTTCAATTCCTGGACCATACACCCCCCCAACCCCCGCAAAAATAAAAGAAAAAGGAAAACTATAGGCCAATCTTCCTAATGAACATAGATACAAAATTTCTCAACAAAATAGAAACAAATTGAAAATATATATATAAGCAAATTGAATCCAACATTGCATTAAAAGAATTATACACCAACACCAAGTGCAGTTTATACCAGGAATCAAGGTTTGTTCAACACAAGAAAATCAATTAATGTAATACAGCACATTAACAAATTGAAAGGGAGAATTCACATGATCATCTCGATGCTGAAAAAGCATTCAACAATATTCAACAGCCTTTTCTGATAAAAACACTTCAAAAGATATGGATCAAAGGTAACTTACTCAATATGATAAAGGGCATATATGAAAAAATGATAACCAGCATTGTACTCAGTGGAGCCTGAAAGCTTCCGCCTAAGAGCAGGAGCAAGATAAGGATGCCCACTGTCACCACTATTATTCAACATTGTGCTAGAAGTTCTAGCTAGAGCAATCAGACAAGACAGAGAAATAAAAGGCATACAAATTGGAAAGGAAGAAGTAAAACTTTCATTATTTGCAGATGAAATGATAATACACTTGGAAAATCCTGAGAAATCTACAGCAAAGTTACTTGAGCTAATAAACAAATTCAGCAAAGTGGTGGGATATAAAATTATTGTGCAAAAATCAGGAATGTTTCTATATACAAGCAATGACCTAACTGAGGAGTCATAAAGGAAAAAAATTCCATTCAAAATAGCAACTAAAAGAATCAAGTACTTAGGAATGAACTTAACTAGGGATGTAAAGGACTTGTACACAGAAAACCATGTAACATGGCTAAAAGAAATCAAAGAAGATCTAAACAGGTGGAAAGACATCCCCTGCTCATGGATAAGAAGGCTAAATATAGTTAAGATGTCAATTCTACCCAAATTGATCTACGTATGCAGTGCAGTACGAATCAAAATTCCAGCAAACTATTTTGAAGACTTGGAAAAGCTAGTAGTCAAATTCATCTGGAAGGGAAAGAGACCTTAAATAATTAAAGACATCTTAAAAAAGAAAAATGAAGTGGAAAGATTAATACTCCCTGACTTTAAAACATATTATAAAGCCACATTGGTCAAAATAGCATGATACTGGCACAAAGATAGAAGTATTGACCAATGGAATCAAATCAAGAGTGCCAAAACAGACCACCAAATCTATGGTCAACTGATTTTAGACAAGGCCCCCATATCCAGTAAACTGGGTCAAAATAGTCTTTTCAATAAATGGGCATGGGATTCCTGGATAACAATAGCCAAAAGAATGAAAGAGGACCCTTACCTAACACCTTATACAAAAAAATAACTCAGAGTATCAAACACCTAAATATAAGAACCAGCACCATAAGGCTTCTAGGAAGAAATATAGGGAAACATCTTCAAGCTACATAGGAGGTAGCTTCCTAAACTTTTACACCCAAAGCACAAGCAACAAAAGAAAAAATAGATAAATGGGAACTCCTCAAAATCAAATGCCTCTGCATCTCAAAAGACATTGTCAAAAAGGTAAAGAGGCAGTCAACTCAATGGGAGAAAATATTTAGAAATCACATATTGAACAAAGGTTTAATATCCTGTATACATAAAGAAATCATACAACTCAACAACAAAAGAACAACGCAATTATAAAATGGGCTAAAGATATGAATAAGCATTTTTCTGAAGAGCAAATACAGATGGCTCAAAAACACATGAAGAGATATTCATTTTCATTGGCTATAAGGGAAATGCGGATCAAGACTACAATGATATACCACCTCACATCTCTAAGAATGGCTGCTATTAAACAAACAGGAAACTATAAATGTTGGAAAGAATGTGTAGTAATTGGGACATTATGCACTACTGGTCAGAATGCATAATGGTGCAGCTACTATGGAAGACAGGTTAGTGGTTTTTCAGGAAAATAAATGTTGAGTTGTCCTATGATCCAGCAATAGCAGTACTTGGCATATACCCAGAAGGGCTGAAAGCAGTGATACAAAAAGACATTTCCACATCGATGTTCATAGCAGCATTATTCACAATAGCCAAAAGGTGGAAACAAACCCAATGCCCATCAACAGACAAGTAGATTATCAAAATGTGCTATATACATATGATGGAATATGATGCAGCAGTAAGACAAAATGACATCCTAATGCACATGACAAGATGGATGAGCCTTGAGGACATAATGCTGAGTGAATAAAGCTAGACACAAAAGGATAGATACTGTATGACTCCACTTTTATGATCACAGTAAAGGTAAAATCAGAGGCTTATAATAAAGAATATAGGGGAATTAGAGATACATAGAAGCTAGAGATGAGTGAACGGTTAGCTAATGACATTGAACTCAAATGTAAGGGAATAGATAGAAGTGAACATGGTTCTCTAGCGGGTCTATAAGTAATATTGCCATATTGAAGGTGAACAAGACTGAAAGGGGTTGTATAGAGCTAAGTGTTCCACTGATTAACACTAGAAATATGAATTAGTTCTTCCAAGATATATTTCTAATGTATGATTTATGTGCAAAGAGCCCAGGATATTGGAGGAAACTGTTATTGCATTTTATGGGCTATATTTAAGAGGAAATCAGCACTACTACAGCAACAACAGAGGGGAATAATGGGGTGGGGACAAGAGTTAGGGGGAGGTTTAGATTTCCTATTTGGTGAGGTTGTGTTATTGGTTATCTTTCTATTGGGAACAATGAAACTATCTAAAATTGAGAGTGTTGATGGACTGTGGACTTTAGGCATTATACATGATGCCTAAAGAGTGCAGGTGGCTGAGGGATGCACTGACTGAGAAGTAGATTGGTGGAACAATGGTGGATACATATGATCAATATTGTGCTGCTGCAAAAAGGAACAAAGTTATGAGGCATGCAATGATGTGAATGGATCTGTGGGACATTTGGTGAGGCAAAATAAGCCAGAAATAAAAGAACAATTATTGTATGGTCTCCTTTATAAAATGCTTTTAAGAAAACAGGGGCCTAGATTGTTAGCTGTTATAGCAGACACATTTAGTCCAGAGTGGTAATTATTATTTCTGGATTTTAAGAGGCTGTTATTTAGATATAAGAATGAAGCTGATCAGATTCAGATTAAAGTAATTCAAGACACAGGGGTAAGGAAGATATTGTCTGTATTTTAGAACCACAAATACATTTTGAAACCAAAGGAATAAAGGTTTATTTTGCAGGAACTTAAATTTTCTGTGGCACATAATCTAACTCAACCTAACTCATTTGAACAATTGAAACACAGGGAGACCAGAATAAGAAAGAGGGCCTTTAATCCTGTATAGCTTAAAGTAATGCCTGGATACATCCTAGAATATATTAAGTAGATAATCAAGGTCCATCCATGTTGTTACATACTTCATAACTTTATTCTGTCTTACAGCTGCAAAATATTCCATCTCATGTAAATGCCACAGTTTGTTTAGCCAACCGTCTGTTGATGGACATTTTGGCTGCTTCCATCTCTTGGTAATTGTAAATAATGCGGCTATAAACACTGGTGTGTAAATGTCCATTTCTGTCCTTGCCCTCATGTCCTTTGAGTAGAGACAGCATATAGATGGGTCCTGTTTTTTAATCCATTCTGCCAGACTATGTCTTTTGATTGGAGAGTTTAATCCATTAGCATTCAGTGTTATTACTGCATGGGTAGTACTTTCTTCTACTATTTTGCCTTCTGGATTTTATATGTCATATCTAATTTTCCTTCTTTTTACCTTTACTCATAGTCTCCCTTTCTACACTCTTCTCCACTCCTCTCTCTCCTGTCTTCGTATCTGTCTCTAGTGCTCCCTTTAGTATTTCCTGCAGAGCTGTTCTCTTGGTCACAAATTCTCTCAGTGATTTTTGTCTGAAAATGTTTTAATTTCTCTCTCATTTTTGAAGGACAATTTTTCTGGGTATAGAATTCTTGGTTGGCAGTTTTTCTCTTTTAATAATTTAAATATATCATCCCACTGTCTTCTTGCCTCCACAGTTTCTGCTGAGAGATCTGTGCATAGTCTTATTGGGCTTCCCTTGCATGTAATGGATTGCTTTTCTCTTGCTGTTTTCAAGATTCTTTCTTTCTCTTTGACCTCTGACATTCTGATTAGTAAATGTCTTGGAGTATGTCTATTTGGATCTATTCTCTTTGGGGTACACTGCACTTCTTGGATCTGTAATTTTAGGTCTTTCTTAAGAGTTGGGAAATTTTCAGTGATAATTTCCTCCATTAGTTTTTCTCCTTGTTTCCCTCTTCTTCTCCTTCTGGGATACCCACAACATGTATATTCTTGTGCTTCATATTGTCTTTCAATTCCCTGAGTCCCTGCTCATATTTTTCCATTTTTTCCCTATATGTTCTTTTTCTTGATGGATTTAGATGTTCATCCTCCAGTTCACTAATCCTATGTTCTGTCTCTTGAAATCTACCATTGTAGGTTTCCATTGATTTTTTCATCTCTTCTACCTTGGCTTTCATTCCCATAAGTTCTGTGATTTGTTTTTGCAGATTTTCAATTTCTTCTTTTTGTTCATTCCTTGCCTTCTCCATATCCTCCCTCAATTCATTGATTTGGTTTGATGAGATTTTCCATGTCTGTTTGTATATTCTGAATTGTTTCAGTTCCTGTATGTCATTTGAATTGTTGGTTTGTTCATTTGACTGGGCCATATCTTCAATTTTCCTAGTGTGATTTGTTATTTTTTGCTGGCATCTGGGCATTTAATTACCTTAATTAGTTTATTCTTGAGATTGCTTTCACTTCTTTTACCTAGGGTTTTCTTGCTGGATGAATTTGTTGTCTATCTGTTCTTTGACATTCAGTTCAGCTTTATCTGGACCTCTAGCTTAAGTTTTGTTTAACAGAGGAGAATTTCTCATTTCTCATTTTCTTGTTTCTTGCCCTGCTTGTATGGTGCCTTACCCCCCCTTAGGGGGGTCTACTTATTATATATATTATATATAATAGACCCTAGCCAGATTTTCCCAGACCAAACTGGCCTCCTATCAGGGGAAAGAGTCACCTGTGTCATTTTCCTTGAGGGTGAGACTCAGCAGGTTGAAAGACTTTCCTGTGAAGTCTCTGGACTCTGTCTTTCTTATCCTGCCCAGTATGTGGCACTTGTCTGCCTGCAGGTCCCATCAGCATAAGATGATGTGGTACCTTTAACTTTGGTGGACTCTCTCTGCTGGGGCATGGTGGAGACAGAGGAGAGGTTGTAAGCTGGTTTTAATGGCTTCAAATTACCAAGCCCTGTGTCTGAATTCCTTGAGGGAGGGATTCCACCTGAGTTGGGCTTCACCCCTCCCCTGGGGAAGGCACAGTCTCCAAACAAGCCCCCAAAAGAGCTCACTTCTATGCCCCTATGTCTGGGACAGTTGCAGCCTGAAAATTCCTGCCACTATATACAAAGGCAGTCAAGCCTTTGTAGAAACATAGCCACAAAAACCTCTGTTTCCTTCTCTTTTTTTCCCCTTTTTCTGTCAGCCCTGCCCCCTTGGTGCTGGGGCAAAAATGAGCAGCCTCCACTTTGACTAGGTTCACCTAATCTGGGGGTCTATTTTCAGTAGTCAGAATTTGTTAATTAATTCCACAATTGGCCTTTGGTTGGGTTCAGCCCCTGCTGCTGGTAAAGTTTCTTTCCTTTCCCCTCTGGGAAGCATCCTGTGGGAGAGGGGCACCTGCCACTGCAGCTTTGGGAACTCACAGTTCTGTGGGGGCTCACAGTCGGTCCAGCTGGTCCAGACTGGGGTATGCTGTGTGTCTGGTCACTGACATGTCCCCAGGAGCTGTTCTGTACTGTTTCTGGTTATTTAGTAGTTGTTCTGGAGGACGAACTAAAATGTGCACATTGTTAAGCCACCATCTTGACTGGGAAGTCTCTCTTTACTCCTTTGATTAGCAGATTCTGCCCTTCAGTACTCAGCTTAAGACCTTTTTTTCTCCTTGAAGCTGCCTCTCAACACTTTAAACCTAGTCTTGGTAAATTATTGCCTGTGGGCCAAATCCAGCCTGCAAATTGTTTTTGTAAATAGTTCTATTGGCTGGAGGACCACTTTTGTTGCTCAAATGTGGCCTCACTCTCTCTAAGCAACTCTGCAAGTGAAATCATTGCCCTTCCCTCTTTAGGATATTGGAACCAGAGGTGAAAGTCTCCCTGGTGGCATGGGAGATGACTCCCAGGGATGAGTCTGGCCCTGGCACCATGGGATCAAGCTACATAGGAGCTTCCATCCCTGGAAAGGAGCTTCCATTCCATCTGTTCTAGTTTTCTAGCTGCCAGAATGCAACACATCAGAGACAGATTGGCTTTTAATAAAAGGGGATTTATTTTGTTAGTTCTTCAGAGGAAAGGCAGCCAACTTTCCACTGAAGTTCTTTCTTATGTGGGAAGGTACATAATGGTCTCTGCTGGCCTTCTCTCCAGGCCTCTGGGTTCCAACAACTTTCCCTGGAGTGATTTCTTTCTGCACCTCCAAAGGACTTGGCTGAGCTGCAAGTGCTGAGATGAGGTATGCTGAGCTGCTTGGGCTGTGCTACGTTGCACTCTTTCATTTAAGCACCAGCCAATTAAGTCAAATGTCTTTCATTGCAGCAGGCACGCCTCCAAGCTGACTGCAGATGTAATTAGCAACAGATGAAGTTCATGTACCATTGGCTGATGTCTGCAGCAACAAAACTAGGTGCCTTCACCTGACCAAGTTGACAACTGACTCTAACTACCACACAACCCTTTCCAAACAGAAGCCCAAAGCCCTCAGGAGTTCATGGAGAGGGAGATGGAAACAAGGAAGTAAGCCAAGCCACATCCCTTAAGTGTGCCACCATCATTGGTGCAAGCCCGCAACCTGTGACTCACCCCCACCCCATGCAACTGAACCTCATCACTTACCCCCTCCCCAAGCTCCAAGCATCCCAACCCTGCCAACCCCACTAGCCAAGCGTGTCCACCCCACAGCCACACCCCAAGCATGTGCACACCTATGCCAGCCCAACCCATCTCTCCTGCACAAATGCAGTCTCATCCTGCCTTTAATGAGACCCAACTTCCCCTCCCTGCCCCCTGCAGGTGGTCAGTACACAAAGGCTGCGGGCACTCACCTTCATACCCAGGCTATGCCTCCCCCCAGCCCATATATTTGCACAATCCCACCCTGATCCCCTGAGATCTACACACATATATATCAGTTTAAGGCCTTCCCAGATCTGTGCATGCACACAGGCCCCCAGTCACACTTCCAGCTCTGGGCAAGCTCTAGACTGCACAGCCAGGCCACACCCACCCCCAGCCCATGCAAGCACAACTCTGACCCTCTGGCCCTGAGCTCACATATGTGCACACAAGGGTCCTTCCAGTAGATGAGTGCATACCAGGGCCTGACCCCAAGACCCACATACCATCACAGCCACATCCTCCTTGCCATCAGGTGCCCATGCATTTGTGCATTGACTTCTTGACTTCTGCACCCCAACCCCCTGCCCCACAAATGTGCATGCTTTCCCCATCTCCCTAGCACAAGCACCCTGCTCCCACACTTGGCAGGTGCTTACAAGAGAATCTGTGACATAACCCCCACCCTGCACATACGTGCACACCTGCTCCAGCCCCCTACACATATGCACATCCATGCCAGTGCACCGCCTACCTGACACCACCACCCTGTAACCCACATCCCCCAATGCTTGACCCTACACACTCCCACATCTGCATCCAGGGCCCTCTGGGCTAGCCCTGTGCAAGGACACACCTACACCCTGCCCCCCATGCACCAAACTCTGTTCTACCTTCCTTACACTCTGACACCCATGACCCCTACACTCCTTGTGCTGACCCACTTCCTACCTGCACACCAGCCCCCATGCATCCACCTAGTGTCCCCATTCGCCTCCAATCATGTTTGACCTCTGTGTTCCCCATGCAATCCCCTACTCCTGCATTCCAAGGTCTGCCTGAGCTGCATATAACCTCAGCTTTCATACCACACCTCCACAACACCACTTCCCTCCCAACCTGTGCCTATACCTGCACTTCAATGCATCACCAAATTGCTGTGCTCTGCTCCACATCCCACCTCCTGCTCCACATCCATCCCACAAATAAAAAGCTTTAGACTGTTGAGATATATCAACTTCCAAAATAAACCTATCAAGATATCTACATGCCTCCAAGGCAACATGAGATCACTAAGCATATCATGATTCACACAGATATAGTCCAGCCTAATAGCCAAATTAAAACACTGGAGGAGACACAGACTTGGGAACAACTAATCAAAGATATTCATATAACTCTATTAAATAAAATCAATGGAATGGCTAATGACATAAAGGAGATCAAGAAGACACTAGAAGAGGATAAAGAGGAATTTGATAGACTAAATAGAAAAATAGTAGATATCACAGAGATGAAAGATGATGTAGACCAAATAAAAAATATACTTAAGACACACAACAGCAGATTCAGAGTAAGTGAAATAGAGGACAGGACAACTGATTCTGAATAATCAAAACAGCAAATGGCAAAAAAAAATATGGAAAATTTTGAATTAGATCTCAGGGAAATGATAGTCAAAACAAAACACAAATATAAGAATCATTCATGTCCCAGAAGGAACAGAAAAGAAGCTTAGGCTAGGAAAATTAGTTGAGGATATAATGGGGTAAACCTTCCCAACTCTTATAAAGGACATAAATATGCCAATCAAAGAAACCCCATGAACTCCAAATAGAATAAATCCAAAAAGGTCTTCCCCAAGACATACATTTATCAGTCTGTCAAATGCTGAAGAGAAGCAGAAAATCCTTAGAGCTGCAAGAGAAAAACAACCTACTACACACAAGGGAAACCACATAAGACTGAGTTCAGACTATTCAACTGGCACTGTAGAGGCAAGAAGGCAGTGGTATGATACATTTAAGATCCTGAAAGAGAAAGACTTCCAGCCAATAATTCTGTACCCAGCCAAACTGTCCATCAGAACTGAGGGAGCAATTAAAATTTTCACAGACAAACAAATCCTGAATTTGTCAACAACAGACTGGCCCTACAAGAAATACTAAAGGGAGTTCTGCTAGTCAGAAAAAAAAAAAAGATAGGAAAGGAAAGTCTGGAGGAGGGCACAGAATTGAAGAGTACCAATAAGGGTAACTTAAAGGATAAAAAGAGAAAGAGGGAAAAGAATATATACATCTGACAAATAAAATCCAAAAGATAAGACGATGGCCTTTTCAGTAATAACTACTTTGAATGCTAATAGACTAAATTTACCAATTAAAAGATACAGATCAGCAGAATGGATTAAGAAAATTAATCCAGCTATATGCTGCTTACAACAGACACATCTTAGACACAAGGATACAAATAAATTGAAAGTGAAAGGATGGAAAAAGATGTTCCATACATGTTGTAACCAAAAGATAGCATGTGTAGCTCTGCTAATATCAGACAAAATAGACTTCAAATGTAAAGACATCATAAGAGACAAAGGACACTATATATTAATAAAAAGGACAATTCACCAAGAAGAAATAAAAATCTTAAATGTTATACTCCAAATCAAAGAACTCCAGAGTACATGAGACAAACATTGGCAAAACTGAAGGGAACAATAGATGTTTCAACAGTAATAGTAGGAGAATTCAATACCCCCCTCTCCTCGATAGAACAACCAGACAGAGGATCAACAAGGAAATAGAAAAGTTAAAGAACTTGATAAATTAATTAAACCTAACAGATGTTTATATGTCATTACACACCAAAAGGCCAGGACATACCTTATTCTCTAATGCTCATGGAATATTCTCTGGAATAGATCATATGCTGGGGTACAAATCAAATCTCTATAAACTTAAAAAAAAATGAAATTATTCAAAGCACATTCTCTGATCACAGTAGAATGAAGCTGGATCTCAATAACCACCAAAGAACAAGAACTTTCACAAATATGCAGAGATTGAATAACACATTCTTTTTTATCTTTTTTTAATTTTTTTAAACATAACAACATATAAACACGAACATTCTTATCATATGATCATTTCATTCTTGGTATATAATCAGTAACTCACAATACCATTACATAGTTGTAATGTCCATACCATAGATAAAAAGAGCATCAGACACAAGGTTTTCATAGTCACACTGTGAAAGCTATATCATTATACAATCATCTTCAAGAAATATGGTTATTGGAACACAGCTGTACAGCTTCAGGCACTTCCCTCCAGCTTCTCCAATATACCTTAACTAAAAGCATAATATGTATATAATGTGTAAGAATAACCTCCAGGATAACATCTCAACTCTGTTTGAAATGTCTCAGCCATTTACACTTTATTTTGTCTCATTTCTCTCTTCCCCTTTTCAGTCAAGAAGTTTTTCTCAACCCCTTAATGCTAGGTGCCAGCTCATTCTACAATTTCTGTCCCATGTTGCCAGGGAGGTTTACACCCCTGGGAGTCATGAGCCACATAGAGAGGGGGAGAACAGTGAGTTTGCTTGCTGTGTTGGCTGACACAAACAGAGAGAGAGAAAGAGAGAGGGAGAGGCCACATCTCATCAACAAAAGAGGCTCTCTGGGGGGTGACTCTTAGGCCTAATTTTAAGTAGACTTAGCCTATTCTTTGAGGGGATAAGTTTCATATGAAAAAAAAAAACAAGATTGAGGGCTCAGCCTATGGATTTGGTTGTCCCCACTGCTTGCAAGAATATCAGGAATTCTCCAAATGGGGAGGTTGAATTTTTCCCCTTTCTCCCCATTCCCCCAAAGGGACTTTGCAAATACTTCTTTATTCACTGTTCAAATCACTCTGGGATGTATCGGTTCATCACACTAACCTGGACAAACCTATAAAATCTCATGCCCTATTCAAGGTTCTGTGTATTTATGGTATTCAATTAAATGGTCCATATAAGTTAAATTAGGAAATTCAATAGTCAAAGTATAAATTTTGTACCAAATAAACATTTCTTCAAGTCCTTGATCTTGAGGCTTGCTCTTGTGAACTTTATGTATGTAGCAGAGAAGCTTAGCTTGATATGCCTAATGTTATTTCTGAAGGACCTCTTTTGTTGTTCGGATGTGGCCTCACTCTCTCTAAGCCCAACTCTGCAAGTGAAATCATTGCCCTCCCCCCACTATGTGGGGCTTGACCCCTTTTGGTCAGGATGTAAATGTTGATCCCATGGTGCCAGGTCTGAATTCATCCCTTGGGGTCTCCTCCCATGCTGCCAGGGAGACTTTCACTCCTGAATGTCATGTCCCACATAGGGGGTGGGGAAGGCAATAATTTCACTTGCACAGTTGGGCTTAGAGAGAGTGAGGCCGCATCTAAGCAACAACAGAGGTCCTCCAGAAGTAACTCTTTTAGGCATGCCTATAGGTAGTCTAACCCTCTATGCTACCTACATAAGCTTCACAAGAGTAAGCTTCATGATTGAGGGCATGGCCTACTGATTTGGGTATCCCTAAAGTTTGACACAGTATCAGGGGATTCCCTGATGGTAAGGTTTAATAATTTCATAGTCTTTCTCCCCTCCTAAGGGGACTTTGCCAATACTTTTGGATTATCTGCTTAACATATTCTAGGATGTTTCCAGGCATTACAATAATCTATACAGGATTAAAGGACCTCTTTCTCACTCTGTGCTCCCTGTGTTTCAGTTGTTAAAATTAGCTATACAGATAGGTTGAATTAGATTATGCACTACAGAAACTTTCAGTTCCAGATCAAATTAACCTTTCTTCCATTGGTCTCTAAGAGTATGTGTGGTTCTAAAATATAGACACTGTCTTCCTTACCCCTATGCTCTGAATTACTTTAACCTCAAACTGTTTGGCTTCATTCTTATCTCAAAGTATCAGGTTTTATATATATATAACAGCCTCTCAAAACCCAGAAATAATAATTGTCACTCCGGGCTTTATGTGTCTGATCTAAAAGCTTACGATCAAGGCTGCTGTTTTCTTATAAGAATTTTCTAAAGGTGACCATATCATTTTGTTTTTTGTTTCTGGCTTATTTTGTCTCACCAAATGTCCCATTCATTCATTCACATCTTTGCATTCCTCATGACTTTGTTCCTTTTTGTAGCAGCACAACTTTCATTCATAAGTGTGGTAGTTAGATTCAGTTGTCAACTTGGCCAGGTGAGTGTACCTAGTTTTGTTGCTGCAGATATGAGCCGATGGTGCATGAACCTCATCTGTTGCTGATTTACATCTGCAGTCAGCTAGGAGGCATGCCTGCTGCAATGAAGGATGTTTGACTTAATTGGCTGATGCTTAAATGAGAGACTGCAATGTAGCACAGCCTAAGCAGCTTGGCATTCCTCATCTCAGCACTCACAGCTCAGCCCAGGCCTTTGGAGATGCAGAAAGAAGTCATCCCAGGGAAAGTTGTTGAAACCCAGGGGCCTGGAGAGAAGGCTGGCAGAGACCATCCTGTGCCTTCCCACATAAGAAAGAACCTCAGTGGAAAGTTAGCTGTCTTTCCTCTGAAGAACTAACAAAATAAATCCCCTTTTATGAAAAGCCAATCCATTTCTGGTGTGTTGCATTCCAGCAAGCTAGCAAACTAGAACAATAAGTATCCACCATTGTTCGCTAATCTACTTCTCTGTCAGTGCATCTTTCAGTCCCCTGCATTCATCAGGCATCATGTAGAGGGCCAAAGTCCACAGTCCATCAATATTCTCAATTTTAGATAATTTCATTCTTCCCAAGCGACAGAAAACCAATAAACACACTCTTGCCAAATAGGAAATCCAAATCTCCTTTTAACTCGTCCCTCACCCCATTACTTACCTCTGGTGTTGCTGTGGTAGTGTTAATGGTTTCCTTCTGAACATAGCTCATAGCATGCAATAGCAGTTTTCCTCCTGTACCCTGGACTTAAACACTCCTTATACAAGAATCATATCTTTGAAGTAATTCTTACAAGAACTCATTCATATTTTTAGTGTGAATCAGTGGGACACATAGGTCTATACAACCCCTTTTAATTTTGTTCATCTTCAATATGGTAATATTACTTCTAGACCCACTAGAGAATCACCTTCACATCTATCTATTCCCTTACATTGGAGTTCAACCTCAGTTAACAGTTCATCTATCTCTAGCTACTATATATCTCTAAGTCCCCTATCTTCTGTATTATAAGCCTCTGATTATACTTTTGTGCTGGTAATAAAAGTGGACTCATACAGTATCTATCCTTTTGTGTCTGGCTAACTTCACTCAGTATTTTGTTCTTGAGGCTCATCCAATTTGTCATGTGCTTTAGGACATAATTTTTTTTTACTGCTGCATAATATTCCATCATATGTTTATACCATATTTTGTTGATCCACTCATCTGTTGATGAGCATTTGGCTTGTTTCCATCTTTTGGAAATTTTGAATGATGCTGCTATGAACATCAGTATGCAAATGTCTGTTTGTGTCATTGCTTTCAGCTCTTCAGGGTATATACCAAGTAGTGCTATTGCTGGGTCATAGAGCAACTCGATATTTATTTTCCTAAGGAAACACCAAACAGTCTTCCATAGTGGCTGCACCATTATACATTTCCACCAGCAGTGCATAAGTGTCCCAGTTTCTCCACATCCTCTCCAACATTTATAGTTTCCTGTTTGTTTAATAGCAGTCATTCTTATAGGTGTGAGGTGGTATTTCATGGTAGTCTTGATTTGCATTTTGCTTATAGCCAGTGAAAATGAACATCTCTTCATGTGCTTTTGAGCCATCTGTATTTGCTCTTCAGAAAAATGCCTATTCATATCTTTAGCCCATTTTATAATTGGGTTGTTTGCTCTTTTGTTGTTGGGTTGTATGATTTCTTTGTATATGCAGGAAATCAAACCTTTGTCCAATATGTGATTTCAAAATATTTTCTCCCATTGACTTGGCTGCCTCTTCATCTCTTTGACAGTCTTTTGGGGTGCAAAAGCATTTGATTTTGAGGAGTTCCCATTTATCTATTTTTTCTGTTGTTGCTTGTGCTTTGGGTGTAAAGTTTAGGAAGCTACCTCCTATTACTAGATCTTGAAGATGTTTCCCTGTATTTTCTTCTAGAAGCTTTATGATGCCAGTTCTTACACTTAAGTGTTTGATCCACTTTGAGGTCACTTTTGTGTAGGGTGTAAGATAGGGGTCCTCTTCATTCTCTTGGCTATTGATATCCAGTTCTTCCATGCCCAGTTATTGAAAAGACTATTTTGTCCCAGTTCAGAGGATTTGGGAGCCTTGTCAAAAACCAGTTGTCCATAGATTTGGTGGTCTTTTCTGCACTCTCAATTTGATTCCATTGGTCAATGCTTTTGTCTTTCTGCCAGTACCGTGCTGTTTGGCCACTGTGGCTTTATAATAGGTTTTAAGGTCAGGGAGTGTTAATCCTCCCACTTCATTCCTCTTTTTTAGGATGATTTTAGCTATTCGGGGTCTCCCTCCCTTCCAAATGAATTTGGTACTTAGCTTTTTCAAATCTTCAAAGTAGGTTGTTGGAATTTTGATTGGTACTGCATTGAATCTTTAGATCAACTTGGGGAGAATTGATATCTTAACTACATTTAGCCTTCCTATCCATGAGCAGGGAATGGCTTTCCACCTATTTAGATCTCCTTTGATTTTTTTTTAGCAATGTTATGTAGTTTTCTGTGTGCCAGTCCCTTATGTCCCTAGTTAAGTTCATTCCTAAGTATCTGATTCTTTTAGTTGCTATTTTGAATAGAAATTTTTCCTTAACTGACTCCTCAGCTAGCTCACTGCTTGTGTGTAGAAATGTTACTGATTTTTACACATTAATTTTATATCCTGACACCTTGCTGAATTTTTTTATTAGCTCAAGTAACTTAGTTTTTTATTTCTCAGGATCTTCCAAATATAGAATCATATCATCTGCAAATAATCAGAGTTTTACTTCTTCCTTTCCAATTTGGATTCCTTTTGTTTCTTTGTCCTGCCTGATTGCTCTAGCTAAAACTTCTAGCACAATGTTGAATAATAGTGGCGACAGTTGGCATCTTTGCCTTGTACCTGATCTTAGGGGGAAGGCTTTCAATCTCTCTCCATTTAGTATGATGCTGGCTTTCAGTTTTTCATATATTCCCTTTATCATATTGAGGTAGTTACCTTTGATTCCTATCTTTTGAAGTGTTTTTAATCAGAAAAGGAGGCTGAATTTTGTGAAATGCTTTTTCAGCGTCAATTGAGATGACGTGATTTTTTTCCTTTTGATTTGTTAATGCACTGTATTACATTGATTGATTTTCTTGTGTTGAACCATTCTTGCATTCCTGGTATAAACCCCACTTGGTCATAGTGTATAATTGTTTTAATGTGCTATTGGATTTTGATTTGCTAATATTTTATTGAGAATTTTTGCATCCATACTCTTTAGAGAGATTGGCCTGTAGTTTTTCCTTTCTTATAACATCTTTACCCAGTTTGGGGTATTAAAATGATATTAGCTTCATAAAATGAATTAGGTAGTGTTCTTTCTTCCTTAATTTTTTTGAAAAGTTTGAGAAGTATTGGTGTTAATTGTTTCCGGAATGTTCGATAAAATTCCCCTGTGAAGCCGTCTGGGCCCTAGGCTTTTCTTTGCAGGAAGGTTTTTGATGACTGATTGAATCTCTTTACTCGTGATTGGTCTGTTGAGATCTACTTCTTCCTGAGGCAGTGTAGCTTGTTTGTGTGTCTCCAGGAATTTGTCCATTTCATCTAAGTTGTCTAGTTTGTTAGCATATAGTTGTTCATAGTATCCTCTTATGATTTCTTTTATTTCTTCAGGGTCTGTGGTAATGCACCCCTTCTCATTTATAATTTTGTTATTTGCATTCTCTCTCTTTTTTTTCTTTTTCAGTCTTCCTAGTGGCCCATCTACTTTATTGATTTTCTCAAAGAACCAAGTTTTTGTTTTATTGATTATTCCTATTGTTCTTTTGTTCTCACATTCATTTATCTCTGCTTTAATCTTTGTTATTTCTTTTCTCCTATTTGCTTTGGGGTTAGTTTGCTGTTCTTTCTCAAGTTCCTCCAGGTTTGCAGTTAAGGCCTCGATTTTTGCTCTTTCTTGTTTTTTAATATAGACATTTAAAGCAACAAATTTGCCTCTCAGCACAGCCTTTGCCACATCCCATAAGTTCTGGTAAGTTGTTTTCTCATTTTCATTCATCTCCAGATAGCTACTGATTTCTCTGGCAATTTATTCTTTGACCCACTGGTTGTTTAAGGGTGTGTTATTTAATCTCCATATATTTGTGAATGTTCTTGTTCTTTGGTGGTTATTGAGATCCAGCTTCATCCCATTGTGATCAGAGAAAGTGCTTTGAATAATTTCAATGTTTTTAAATTTATGTAGACTTGTTTTGTGCCCCAGCATATGAGCTATCCTGGAGACTGTTCCATGAGCACTAGAAAACAATATATAACCTTGTGCTTTGAGGTGCAATGACCTATATATGTCTGTTAGGTCTAATTCATTCATCAAGTTACTTAGCTTCTCTATTTCCTTGTTGATCTTCTGTTTGGTTGTTTTATCTATAGAGGAGAGTGGTGTATTGAAGTCTCCTACTATTATTGTTGAAACATCTATTGCTCCCTTCAGTTTTGCCAATGTCTTTCTCATGTACTTTGGAGCTCCTTGATTGGGAGCATAAGCATTCATGATTGTTATATCTTCTTGGTGAACTGACTCTTTAATTAGTATGTAATGTCCTTCTTTGTCTCTTTTGATATCTTCACATATAAAGTCTACTTTGTCTGATATTAGTATAGCTACTTCAGCTTTCTTTTGGTTACAACTTGCATGGAGAATCTTTTTCCATCCTTTCACTTTCAATCTATATGTATCCTTGTGTCTAAGATGAGTCTCTTGTAAGCAGCATATAGCTGGATTATGTTTCTTAATCCATTCTGCCAAACCATATCTTTTAATTGGTAAATTTAGTATGTTAACATTCAAAGTTGTTATTGAAAAGGCATGTCTTGATTCCACCATTTCATTTTTTTAATTTTATTTGTCAGATCTATATATTTTTCCCTCTTTCTCTTCATATTCTTTAAATTACCCCTAATGGTACTCTTCAATTCTGTGCCCTTCTCCAGACCTCCCTCTCCTGTCTTTTTTTGTTTTTCAGCCAGCAGAACTCCTTTTAGTATTTCTTGTAGGGCCAGTCTCTTGTTGTCAAATTCTTTCAGAACTTCTTTGCCTGTGAAAACTTTAATCTCTCCCTCAGTTTTGAAGGACAATTTGGCTGGGTACAGAATTCGTGGCTGGAAGTCTGTCTCTTTCAGGGTCTTGAATATATCATACCACTGCCTTATTGCCTCTAGGGTGCTAGTTGAGTAGTCTGAACTCAGTCTTATTTTGTTTCCCTTGTATGTTGTAGATTGTTTTTCTCTTGCCATTTTCAGCTTCTCTTCAACATTTGACAGATTGATTAGCAAGTGCCTTGGGGAAGGCCTTGCGGAAGGCCTATAAATGGGATTTATTCTGTTTGGAGTTCTTTGAGCTTCTTTGACTTGTATATTTATGTCCCTTATGAGGGTTGGGAAGTTTTCCCCTATTATATTCTCAACTACCCCTCCTAGGGCTTTAGTCCTCTCTTCTCCTTCTGGGACACCAATAATTCTTACATTTGTGTGCCTTGTTTTGTCTATCATTTCCCTGAGTTCCCATTCAATTTTTTCCATCTTTTTTGCCATTTGCTGTTTTTGAGTCTTTAAAGTCAATTATCCTGTCCTCTATATCACTTATTCTTTCTTCTGCCTCTTCAAATCTTGTGTTGTGTGCCTCTAGTATGTTTTTTATTTGTTCAACAGAGTCTTTAATCTCTGTAATTTCCAGTATTTTTCTATTTATTCTTTCAAATTCCTCTTTGTGCTCTTCTACTGTCGTCTTGATCTCGTTTATGTCCTTTGCTATCCCACTTATTCTATTAAGTAGAATTGTCTGAACATCTTTGATTAGTTGTTCCAATGTCTGTGTCTCCTCTGGTGTTTTAATTTGGTCACTATGCAGGGCTATATATGTCTGCATTGTGATATGCTTAGTGATCTTCTGCTGTCTTTGTCACATGTAAATATCTTGATTGACTTACTTTGGGAGTTGTTTCTTTCAGTAGTCTAAGGCCTTGTGTTTGCAGGATGGTTGTGCAGCAGGGAGCAGGGCACAGGGTAGAGCACTCAGTACAGAGATTTGTTTCAGGTCAGGTATAGGCACAGGTATGAGACTTTTCACCAGGGGTGAAAAGATGGTGGCATGGAAGATGAATCCCAGGGATGAGTCTGGCCCTGGCACTGTGGGATCAACAATGCCATCCTGACCAAAAGGGGGGAAAGAAGTGTACCAATAAGGTATCAGTGACTGAGAGAGTTCACATAGACTCGAGAGGCTATTGTGGAGGTCACTCTTACACAAACTTCAGTTAGACATGGCTACTTATCATAACTTTCTATTCTAGTTTGCTAGCTGCCTGAATGCAATATACCAGAAATGGAATGGTTTCTAAAAAGGGGAATTTAATAAGTTGTAAGTTTACAGTTCTAAGGCCAAGAAAATGTCCCAATTAAAACAAGTCTGTAGAAATATCCAATCTAAGACTTCCAGGAAAAGATACCTTGGTTCAAGAAAGCTGATGAAGTTCAGGGTTTCTCTCTCAAGTGGAAAGGCACATGGCAAACACAGTCAGCATTTTTCTCTCATCTGGAAAGGCATGTAGCAAACACAGGGTCATCTGCTAGTTTTCTCTCCTGGCTTCCTGTTTCATGAAGCTCCCTGGGAGGTGTTTTCCTTCCTCATTTCCAAAGGTCTCTGGCTGGTGGACTCTGCTTCTTGTGGCTATGTCATTCCCTGCTCTCTCAGAATCTCTCCCATTTTCCAAAATGTTTCTTCTTCTGTAGGATTCCAGTAAACTAATCAAGACCCACCCAAATGGGTGGATACATGTCTCCACCTAATCCAGTTTAAAAACCACTCTGGATTGAGTCACATCTCCAAGGAGATGATCTAATTATAGTTTCAAGCATACAGTACTGAACAGGGATTAGGAGAAATGGCTGCCTTTACAAAATGGGATTAAGTTTGAAACATGGCTTTTGTGGGTTACATATATCCTTTCAAACCAGCACACTTGCCAACCCCCAACCAAAACCATTCCAGTCAATCCTAAAGAACACCTCAGGCAGCATACAAGATTCTACAAAGGTTACATGCACTAGGGCAACTTCCAGAAACCTAGAACCTCCAGATGGGTTCCTGGACCAGCTAAGTCCTGAAACCCAGAGGGGCAAGCCTTGCTGAACATCAGCTGGATGGAATAGGGTAGTTCCATCTCCCTACCCTATTACTGACAGTCCCTTCCAACATGAAAAAGTTAGAATGGCCATAGTCCAAATACCCCTAAAGAATGGGAGAAAGACCAAAGGTGATGGTGGAGTTATAAAGAGAAGGTAGGGTTTAATAAATGAGTATGCTTGTTGAATCATTATATTGATATTTCTTTTAGTCTCCAGTATCTTAGAGCAGGCAGAAGTAAAACCTAAAGTTGTGGAATTGTAACCCATACAAACCTCTGAAATTTGTTCTACAACAAATTGTTGCATTGTGCTTTTAAATTTATTGCTTTTTTGAATATATGTTATTTTCCACAAAAAAAGAGAAAAAAAGTCAATTATGATGATAAAAAAAAGGATTTATTCCTTCTAGCCCCCAATGTTCTGGAGTAACTAGAAGGAAAAATATGAGATGATGTTATGGTAGCCCATAACAAATTCTGTCCTGTAACTTCCTGTTGAAGAGTGCTTTGAAAACAATTGCTTTTTTCTTTCTTTGCTTTGTGTATATGTTATATTACATAATTTAAAATTTTAAAACACACACACACAAACACAGGGGCTAGAGCCATACTGGGGGTGTGTCCTGGTTTGCTAGCTGCCAGAATGCAGTATACCAGAAATGGAATGGCTTTTAACAAGGGGAATTTAATAAGTTGCTAATTTAAAGCTCTAAGGCTGAGAAAATGTCCCAATTAAAACAAGTCTATAGAAATGTCCAATTTAGGGCATCCAGGGAAAGATACCTTGGTTCAAGAAGGCCGATGAAGTTCAAGGTTTCTCTCTCAGCTGGAAGGATAAATGGTGAACATGGCAGCATCTGCTGGCTTTCTCATGGCTCTACCAAAAAGGGCTCTCTCCAAAGTGTTTCCTCTTTTAAAGGATTCCAGCAAGCAACTCCACCTTCAGTGGGTGGAGATACACCTCCATGGAAATCATCTAATCAAAAATTATCAACCACAATTATCATATCTTCATAGAAACAATCAAAATGCTTCCACCCAGCAATATTGAATGAGGATCAAAGGGCATGGCTTTTCTGGGATCCACCACAGATTCAGACCAGCACAGGGTTCTCAAATTCTAGCTCTTTTCTTCACAAGCCATGCCTCAGAAATTTCATCAGCAAAAGGGAGATAATAATAGCAACTATCTCATAAATGATTCTGGGGTAATATATTTCTGTATATGGGCCCCCAAATATTGAAATTATATTAGATATTTATCAAAAAATATGTCAATAAAGAGTAAACACTTGTTTTGCGGTTATTATGTACCAGGTGAGCTTGTAAGTATCAATGAAACCAAAGTTCTGGCTTGATTTCTGTAATTCCAGTTTGTTCAAAACATTGGTGCTTCTACAGAAGCAAGCAAGAGACTAAGACCCTTAATGGTGCATGACCTTTAGCAATCTTACTCTGATAAATGTGAGGGAGGGAAGGGAGCCTAAAAGTGTAAGATAGCAAGGAAGGACTCATGAACTATACCAAGCATGTCCATGGGTCAGGAAATACTGTGTCTGAGGAGAGGCTTCCTCACCAACACTTTACGAGGGGCCATCTGCCCATATTTATCTGCAAAAACCCTTAACTGCTCATGTACATGCATCTCTTAAGAGTTTTCTCTTCTCGATCAAAGTTCCACTTTGGGCACCAAATGGAATATTATATCTGATTTGAAACTTATGATTTGAGAAAACAATTTCATTGGTGTGATGCTTTGTTTGTACTCACCCACTGAGACAAGGTTCCTGAAGTTCTCCAACATTACATCTTGGTACAAATTTATCTGAGCCTTTTCCAACAGTTCTAGCTCTTCTTCAGTAAAGATACAGCCACATCTTTGATTGTCCCTGTTTCCTAAAATGTCAAGCACACTCCCCATTAGTCACCCACATAAATGAGTTTATGCTGGTAATCAATCTTAGCGGCATTTGGATTCCTTTTCTCATCACACACCAAGACTCAGTAATTTCACTTCTCTCTCATGGCAGATTAATTTACTATCTACTTCTATCAGATTACCAAAATTACCTCTATTAGATACTAAAAGCATTAGCTCCTGGATTTAAAAAAAAGCTTTTTTAAAAAAAGGGTGTGTTAGTTTGCAAGGTGCCAGAATTAGGATGACTTTTATAAAGGGGATTTAATAAGTTCAAAGTCTACAATTTTAAGCCTATAAAATGTCCAAACTAAGACATCCATGGAGAGATACCTTAATTCAAGGAAGGCCAGTGGGTCAGAAACACTTCTGTCAGCTTTGTTTGTACTCACCCACTGAAACAAGTGGTAGTCATGTGGCTGGCATCTGCTGGTCCCTTGCTCCTGGGCTCTGTTGCATTCAGTCTCTGCTCCCGTAGGCGTTCATCAGTTTGCTTCTCCAGGGCTTGCTTTAATCTCTTGGCTTTCCTTGACTCTCTCCACATTCTGGTTTGCTTAACATATCATGTTGACATCTTTGGACTCCAACCATCTCCAAGCATCCGTGTCTATGTTCTCTAAGAGTCAGCATCCTGTATCAGCACTGTTCTGAAGTTTCTGTCAGCCCTCTCTCTGTTGGCTCTCTCTCTGTGAGCTCTGAGGCATCTGTCATTTCTGAATCTCTCCAATATGTTTCCTCTTTTAAAGGATTCCAGTAAACTCATCAAGACCCACCTGGAATGGGTAGACTCACATCTCCATCTAATCAAAATTGCATGTTTCATATCTGTATGGAGATAATTTAATCAAAAGTTTCCAACTTACAGTGTTGAATCAGGACTGGAAGAAATGGTTGCTCCCACAAGATTGGATAAGGACTAAAACATGGCTTTTCTAGGGTACACAATACTTTCAAATTGGCACAGAGGGGGAGTGGGAAATTATTGGGACAATTAGGAACATTTGGATATGAACTAAGTATTAAAAAAATAGAATGATATCAGTGAGAAATTTCCTGGGTGTGGTAACAGTAATGTGGAAATTAGGGAAACGACCTTATTTTTAGAAGAGACATGCTGAGGCACTTAGGGATGAATTATAATGATCCATGCAATTTACTCTCAACAGATTTGGCAACATAAAATAAAGATATGTGTGTGTGTGTGTGTGTGTGTGTGTGTGTGTGTGTTTATTTTGTACATGTTTTATGTGATTGTTAAAACTGATGAATCTAGGTGTGGTAGATTGAATCATGTTCCCCACAAAGATATGCTCAAGTCCTAGTTCTGGACCCATGGGTGTGAACTCATTTATAAATGGGATTTTTGAAGATCTTATTTAGATGAAGCCAAATTGAATCAGGGTGGGACTTAATCCAATATGACTGACATCTTTATAAGCAAAGAAAATTTGGACATGGAAGTAAAAGCCACAGGAAGAAACAGTGACAGATCACCATGTGATGAAGGCAGAGAACGACTGCTGGCAAGCCACTACCAGAACAGTACAGACTTCAGAGAGGACACGGCCTTCCAAGACCTTGATTTTAGACTTCTAGCCTCCAAGCTGTGAGTCAATCAAGTCTTGCTGTTTAAGCCAACTATCTATGATATTTGTCATAGCAGCTTTGGCAAACTAAGACACTTGGCAAAGATTCTTTCAATTTTTCCCTAAGGTGAAATTTTTCTAAATAAAAATCTGAAGGAAAAATAACCTAGTCATGGTCCAGGACCAAGAAAAACTATTTAAATAAAATATTTCTATTCTTGCATTTTCACACTACTCAGAGCTATTGTTTACAGATATGTCCTTCCATTACACTCTTCACACCTAAAGCAGTGCTTTCAAACTACACTTGTGAACTGATACAAAGTATTTCACACAAAAAAGTGTTGTTTTTTTTACTAACAACTGTTCAATTACCAAAACCTGACAATTATTAAAAACAAAACTAGGGGATGCACCACGTTTCTCATAACAATGCAACTGTCACTAGCATGGCTGTGTGCTTTCCTCAAGAAGCAGTGACATGGTGATGGAGCTGATGAGCCAGGATATACAAATACCCCACAGCCCACTTGGGGCAGACCCTAGGGAGAAGGGATTGAGAATGGAGGTGCATTCAATCCCCTTCTCCCTTCTCTACCTGTATCAAGGAGTCTGGGAAAAAAAACACCCATTTCCCAGCTGTTCTTGAAGTTGGATGGGTCCTTTGCATGGAAACGATGGGCAGATCGTTATAGGACATTGGGATAAGGACAGTGAAAAAATACATAAACCATTATCACTTAGAAGCACACATACAAAAATCTTAAAATCTTTTCCTTAAAATCTAGAAAATATTTTTACAACACCATCTATGAAATATTCCTGTAAAGACTTCAGCATTTAGAGCTCCCTTTACAGAAATATTGTGGATAAAAGAACATGTTAATAGCATCAAAAGAGAAGCAAACAGACACATCCCAAACATAGGAAAGTACACAGGACAACTAACTGGCATTTCTGAAAAAAAAATCAATGGTAGGGGAGAATAAGTACAGTGAGAACTACCCTAGATTTACAGAGAATGAGCCATGACAACCCAATGTCAGATATAGGCTTCGTTTGGATCCTGATTCGAACTAAACAACTGTTAAAAAAAAAAGATACACTTGGAAATTTGATTAGTATCTGGATATTAGATAATATCAAAGAATTGTAGATAATCTCATTTAGTACATTTTTTTCTTTAGAAATACATACTTCAATGTAAAGGGGTGTGTGGTAAATTCTATCATTGTATAAAAATACTCTCTCCCATGCCTACTTTGTTTCTACTGCTTAACTGCTCATTAGATACCACTGTAAGACTTCTTAGGCTCCAATTGCCCAGGAGAGGGTGGAATTAAGCTTGTCTGAGAGACAAAGAGGCTGGTTAGGTGAAAGGAGTCAATTTCCTGGAGGCTGTGCCTTCCCCAGGAGATGGGTGAGGCCCAGCTCAGGTGGAATCTCTACCTCAAGGAATTCAGACCCAAGGGACTGGAAAACTGAAGTAATTAAAGCCAGCCTATGACCTCTCTGTCTCAACTATGCCCCCAACAGGGAGAGTCTGCTGAAGTTAAAGATACCACATCACTTTATACTGATGGGAAACTGCATGCAGACAAGCACCACATACTAGGCAGGACAGGAAAATCACAGAGTCTAGAGGCTTCATAGGAAAATCTGTCAACCTTTTGGTCTCACCCTCTGGGAAAACTGATGCAGGTGACTCTTTCCTCCTGAGAGGAGGCCAGTCTGGTCTGATAAAATCTGACTGGAGTCTATAATACCTTTCCTCCTAAAAAACTCTTTCCTCCTAAGAAAAAGAAAGGCTCCATATGGGCAGGGCAAGAAACAAGAAAACAAGAACTGAAAAATTCTGATCCATTAAATCAAACCTGTGCTAGAAGTCTAGAATAAGCTGAACTGAATGTCAAAGAACAGATAGAAAACAAAGCCATCTATCAAGAAAACATTCTCCAGAATAAACTAATTAAGGAAATTAAATGCCTAGACACTGCAAAAAATAATGAGTCATACCAGGAAAATTGAAGATGTGACCCAGTCAAAGGAACAACCCAAAAATTCAAATGAGATACAGGAGTTGAAACAACTAATTCAGGATGCTTGAACAGACATGGAAAATCTCATCAAAAATTGAATCAATGAATTGAAGGAGGATATAAAGAAGATAATGGGTGAACAAAAAGAAGAAATCGAAGGTCTGAAAAAAAAACAAAAAAAACAAGAACTTATGGGAATAAAAGGCACAGTAGAAGAGATAAAAAAATAGAAACCTACAATGTTAGATTTCAAGAGGTAGAAGAAAGGATTAATGAACTGGAGGATGGGACATCTGAAGCCCAACAAGTGAAAGAAAATATAAGGAAAAGAATGGAAAAATATGAGTAGGGACTCAAAGAATTGAACGACAACATGAAGCATATGAACATACATGTTGTGGGCATGCCAGAAGGAAAAGAGAAGGGAAAAAGAGGAGAAAGAAAGAGGAGGAAATTATCACTGAAAATGTCCCAACTCTTATGAAAGACTTAAAATTACAGATGCAAGAAGTGCAACATACCCCAAACAGAATAGATCCAAATAGACATACTCCAAGACACTTGCTAATCAGAATGTCACATGTCAAAGAGAAAAACAAAATTTTGAAAGCAGCAAGAGAAAAGCAATCCATTGCATACAAGGGAAGACTAAGACTATGTGTAAATTTCTCAGCAGAAACCATGGAGGTGAGAAGACAATGGTATGATATATTTAAGATTCTAAAGAAGAAAAACTGACAGCCAAGAATTCTATATCAAGCAAAATTGTCCTTCAAAAATGAGGGGGGAAATTAAAGCATTTTCAGACAAAAAAAAAATCACTGAGAGAATCTGTGACCAAATCTGCTTTCGCGTGTCTCTAATATATTTTTTATTTGGTCTACAACATCTTTAATCTCTGTGATATCTGCTATTTTTCTATTTATTCTTTCAAATTTCTCTTTATGTTCTTCCAGTGTCTTCCTGACCTCCTTTATGTCATTAGTTATCCCACTGATTTTATTCCATAGACTTATATGAATATCTTTGACTAGTCATTCCAAAGTCTGTGTTTCCTCCAGTGTTTTAATTTGGTCATTAGGCCACTATATCTGTCTTTATCTTGATATGCTTTAATGGCCTTCTGTTGCCTTCAAAGTGTATAAATATCTTGATAGGGCTACTTTGGGAGTTGATTTCCTTCAGTAGTCTAAAGAATTCTATTTGTGTGGTGGATGTGGAGCAGGATGTAGGGCAGGGTGCAACAATGCAGTGAAGCATTGTGGCACAGGTATAGGCATGGGTTGGGGATGCTATGATGGTACCTGTGAGCATAGGGTGTGGGTCAAGGGGTTGTGAAGGTGCAGTGTGGGAGCCTTGGGGCCAGAATGCAACTCAGGCAGGCTTTGGAGTGCAGGAGCAGGGTGTGCATGGGGGATACAGAGGTAGGGTGCAGTAGGAGTCAGACTGGGGAGCTGTGCAGATGCACAGGGGCTAGTACACAGGCAGAATGGAGATGGGTATGTGAAGCATGGGAGTTGTGGGTATCAGGGTGTGGGGCATGGGGCACAGAGTTTGGAGTAGAGAGGGCAGGGAGCAGGTGTGTCCTTGCAAGTTTATTGGTGCCCTGGCAGAAATGCACTGGTTCAGGGGATTTGGGGCAGGTGTGTACACATGTGCACAGCACATGTAGCACAGATCTACATATGAGCACCTGTCATGTATGGGAGCAATACACTTGTTCCAGGGGTGTGGCAAGGATGTTGAAATGTGTGGGACAGGTCTTTGGGGTGCAGGGGTCAAGAGGTCAGTGCACAGATGTGGGAGCCTGGCTGGGAGGCCAGAGACTGAGGTACGCATGCACAGAGCTCATGGAGGTGGGGTGGGTTTGCAAGACTGTATGGGCTGGGAATGGGTGTGGCCTGGGCATGACGGTGAGCAGGGGCAGCTCAGATACTCAGGTGACCATCTACAATGGGCATGGAGGAGGAGCTGGGGGTCAAAGACTGAGCGAGACTGTGTGCTTCTTGGGAGAGGTGAGTTGGGCTGCACCCTTCTCCTCCATGCCATGGCCTGGCTGATCTGCACTTCACTTCCATGACCTCCAAAATGCACCTCCACAATACTGTGACCCATACCCCACACTCACAGGCACCAGCATAGAGTCTCTGACCCATCATCAGATTGTTGTGCCCCTACCTATGCCCTGCATCTTGCTCCATACCTCTCTCACAAATACAAAGTTTTAGACTACTGAAGGGAATTATCAACCAAAGATATTTACTATAAAGATATTTACATGCCACAAAGACACAGAAAACCACTAACCATATGAAGATACAGACAGATAAATCCAGCCTAATGATCAAATTAAAATGCTGGAAAAGACAAGGACTTTGGAACAACTAATCAAAAATATTCATATTCATATACCTCTATGAAATAAAATCAGTGGGATGGCTAATAACATAAAGGAGATCAGGTGGACAGTGGAAGAACATAAAGAGGAATTTGAAAGAATAAATAGAAAAATAGCAGCTATCACAGAAATTAAAGATGCTATAGACCAAATCAAAAATATATTAGAGATGCACAACAGCAGATTTGAAGAGGTAGAACACAGAATAAGTCAACTAGAGGACAGAACAATTGATTTTGAACTAACAAAAGAGCAAACAACAAAAAAAGATGTAAAAATTTGAATTGGATCTTAGGGAAATGATGGACAAAACAAAGTACACAAATATAAGAATCATTGGTGTCCCAGAAGGAGAAGGGAAGAGTAAAGGGCTAGGAAGATTACTGAAGGATATAATGGGGGGAAACTTCTCAAATTTTATAAAAGTCATAAGTATGTAAATCCAAGAATCCCAATGAACTCCAAACAGATTAAATCAAAATAGGCCAGCCTCAAGACACATACTAATTAGTATGTCAAATGTTGAAGAGAAGCAGGAAATCCTGAAAGTGGCAAGAGAAAAATGATCTACTACATACAAGGTGTGCTGGCTTGAAAGCATTATGTGCCCTAGAAAAGTCATGTTTTAATCCTGATCCATCTCCTGGAGGCAGTCATTTCTTTTAACTGCTATTTAGTACTTAGGTTGGAACTTGATTAAATTATCTACACAGAGATGTGGCATACCCAATTGTGGGTATCAACCTTTGATTAGATGGAGATAAGATTCCACCCATTCCAGGTGAGTCTTAATTAGTTTACTGAAATCATTTAATAGAGGAAACATGTTGGAGGAAGCATCAGCACTACAAGAGTCACTAGAGTCCAGGCAGCCAGAGACTTTAGAGATGAAGAAGGAAAATGCCCCCAGGGGAGTTTCATAAAACAAGAAGCCTGGGGAGAAATCTAGTAGATGTCGATATGTACATCAAGTGCCTTTCCAGTTGAGTGATAAATCCTGAACTGTATCAGCCTTTCTTGGGTGAAGATAACCTCTTATTGGTGCCTCAATTTGGACACATTTCTAGATTTGCTTTAATTTGCACATTTTCATGGTCTTAGAACTGTAAACTTGCAACCTAATATATTCTCCTTTTTAAAAGCTATTCTGTTTCTGGTTTATTGCATTTCAGCAGCTAGCAAACTAGAACACAAGGTAAACCACATAAGACTGAGTTCAGACTACTCAACTGGCAATATGGAGACAAGAAGGCAGTGGTGTGATATATTTAAGATCCTGAAAGAGAAAGACTTCCAGACAAGAATTTTTAACCCAGCCAAATTGTCCTTCAAAACTGAGGGAGAGGGGGTTCCAAGATGGCAGCTTAGTAAGGTACGTGCGTCTTAGTTCCTCCTCCTCCAAAGCAACTACTAGGTGAACTGAAACAGTGCAGAACAGCTCCCGGAGCTACGGCAGGGAATGGACACACAGCGTACCCCAGTCTGGACTGGCTAGTCTGACAGCGAGACTCGGCTGTGGTGAGATCCCCAAGCGGCGCGCGATTTCCTGAACAGCGACAGCTGCGGTGGTCTGAGCTACTCCCTCCCTCCTTCCCAGGCCGGCTGAGAGTCTCGGAGAGGCAAGTTTCCCAAGCTGAGGCGGCCTGCGCCCCTCTTTTGCGGGCGGCTTCGAGTCTTGGCTTCGAGTCCGTGGCTACGAGTCTCGGATCAGAGGGCTATCCAAGCCGCGGTGCCCCCCCCCCCGCGGGCAGCTTCCTGGTCCGGTGGGGAATTCCCCAGGCCCACTGCGGCCGGCAACCAGCCACAGGGTCCCCTCAAGCCGCGGCGGCTGACGCCCCCACCACGCGCTGCCCCTGAACCAACGGAGAGAATTGGATCAGAAATCCCCAGGCCGCGGAGATTGGTGACTGGGGGGATCCATTCCAAACACTTGAGACAAACGTGTGCCATGAGCGCCACCTACTGGGCAGGATAAGAAAAACAGAACCCAGAGATTTCACAGAAAAATCTTACAACCTTGCTGGGTCCGACACCCAGGGAAATCTGACTAAATGCCCAGACGCCAGCAGCAGAAAATAACTGTCCACGCTCAGAAGATTGAGAATATGGCCCAGTCAAAGGAACAAACCAATAGTTCAAATGAGATACAAGAGCTGAGACAACTAATGCTGAATATACGAACAGAAATGGAAAACCTCTTCAAAAATGAAATCGATAAATTGAGGGAGGACATGAAGAGGACATGGGCTGAACATAAAGAAGAAATAGAAAAACTGAAAAAACAAATCACAGAACTTATGGAAGGGAAGGATAAAGTAGAAAAAATGGAAAAAACAATGGTTACCTACAATGATAGATTTAAAGAGACAGAAGATAGAATTAGTGATTTGGAGGATGGAACATATGAATTCCAAAAAGAAACAGAATATATTGGGAAAAGAATGGAAAAATTTGAACAGGGTATCAGGGAACTCAAGGACAATATGAACCGCACAAATATATGTGTTGTGGGTGTCCCACAAGAGAAGAGAAGGGAAAAGGAGGAGAAAAACTAATGGAAGAAATTATCACTGAAAATTTCCCAGCTCTTATGAAAGACCTAAAATTACAGATCCAAGAAGTGCAGCACATGGGCGGGCCGCGGTGGCTCAGCGGGCAAAGTGCTTGCCTGCCATGCCGGAGGACCTCGGTTCGATTCCCGGCCCCAGCCCATGTAAAAAAAAAAACAAACAAACAAACAAAATACAATAAAACAAGAAAATGTTTAAAGATGTTTCCCTTTCTTCCTCCCTTCCTTCCTTCCATCCTTCCTTCCTTCTCTCTGTCTTTCCTTCCCTTCCTCCCTCTCTCTAAAAAAAAAAAAAAAAAAGAAGTGCAGCACACCCCAAAGAGATTAGACCCAAATAGGCGTTCTCCAAGACACTTACTAGTTAGAATGTCAGAGGTCAAAGAGAAAGAGAGAATCTTGAAAGCAGCAAGAGAAAAACAATCCATCACATACAAGGGAAACCCAATAAGACTATGTGTAGATTTCTCAGCAGAAACCATGGAAGCTAGAAGACAGTGGGATGATATATTTAAAATAATAAAAGAGAAAAACTGCCAACCAAGACTCCTATATCCAGCAAAATTATCCTTCAAAAATGAGGGAGAAATTAAAACATTCTCAGACAAAAAGTCACTGAGAGAATTTGTGACCAAGAGACCAGCTCTGCAAGAAATACTAAAGGGAGCACTAGAATCAGATACGAAAAGACAGAAGAGAGAGGTATGGAGAAGAGTGTAGAAAGAAGGAAAATCAGATATGATATACATAATACAAAAGGCAAAATGTTAGAGGAAAATATTATCCAAACTGTAATAACACTAAATGTCAATGGACTGAATTCCCCAATCAAAAGACATAGATTGGCAGAATGGATTAAAAAACAGGATCCTTCTATATGCTGTCTACAGGAAACACATCTTAGACCCAAAGATAAACATAGGTTGAAAGTGAAAGGTTGGGAAAAGATATTTCATGCAAATAACAACCAGAAAAGAGCAGGAGTGGCTATACTAATATCCAACAAATTAGACTTCAAATGTAAAACACTTAAAAGAGACAAAGAAGGACACTATATACTAATAAAAGGAACAATTAAACAAGAAGACATAACAATCATAAATATTTACGCACCGAACCAGAATGCCCCAAAATACGTGAGGAAAACACTGCAAACACTGAAAAGGGAAATAGACTCATATACCATAATAGTTGGAGACTTCATTTCACCACTCTCATTAATGGACAGAACATCTAGACAGAGGATCAATAAAGAAACAGAGAATCTGAATATTACTATAAATGAGCAAGACTTAACAGACATTTATAGGACATTACATCCCACAACAGCAGGATACACCTTTTTCTCAAGTGCTCATGGATCATTCTCAAAGATAGACCATATGCTGGGTCACAAAGCAAGTCTTAACAAATTTAAAAAGATTGAAATCATACACAACACTTTCTCGGATCATAAAGGAATGAAGTTGGAAATCAATAATAGGCGGAGTGCCAGAAAATTCACAAATACGTGGAGGCTCAACAACACACTCCTAAACAACGAGTGGGTCAAAGAAGAAATTGCTAGAGAAATTAGCAAATACCTCAAGGCAAATGAAAATGAAAACACAACATATCAAAACTTATGGGATGCAGCAAAGGCAGTGCTAAGAGGGAAATTTATTGCCCTAAATGCCTATATCAGAAAAGAAGAAAAGGCAAAAATTCAGGAAGTAACTATCCATTTGGAAGAACTGGAGAAAGAACAGCAAACTAATCCCAAAGCAAGCAAAAGGAAAGAAATAACAAAGATTAGAGCACAAATAAATGAAATTGAAAACATGAAAACAATAGAGAAAATCAATAAGGCCAGAAGTTGGTTCTATGAGAAAATCAATAAGATTGATGGGTCCTTAGCAAGACTGACAAAAAGAAGAAGAGAGAGGATGCAAATAAATAAGATCAGAAATGGAAGAGGAGACATAACTACTGACCTCACAGAAATAAAGGAGGTAATAACAGGATACTATGAACAACTTTATGCTAATAAATACAACAATTTAGAGGAAATGGACGGGTTCCTGGAAAGACATGAACAACCAACTTTGACTCAAGAAGACATAGATGACCTCAACAAACCAATCACAAGTAAAGAAATTGAATCAGTCATTCAAAAGCTTCCTAAAAAGAAAATCCCAGGACCAGACGGCTTCACATGTGTATTCTATCAAACATTCCAGAAAGAATTAGTACCAACTCTCCTCAAACTCTTCAAAAAAATTGAAGCGGAGGGAAAACTACCTAATTCGTTCTATGAAGCCAACATCACCCTCATATCAAAACCAGGCAAAGATATTACAAAAAAAGAAAACTACAGGCCAATCTCTCTAATGAATATAGATGCAAAAATCCTCAATAAAATTCTAGCAAATCGTATCCAACAACACATTAAAAGAATTATACATCATGACCAAGTAGGATTCATCCCAGGTATGCAAGGATGGTTCAACATAAGAAAATCAATTAATGTAATACACCATATCAACAAATCAAAGCAGAAAATCACATGATCATCTCAATTGATGCAGAGAAGGCATTTGACAAGATTCAACATCCTTTCCTGTTGAAAACACTTCAAAGGATAGGAATACAAGGGAACTTCCTTAAAATGATAGAGGGAATATATGAAAAACCCACAGCTAATATCATCCTCAATGGGAAAAAATTGAAAACTTTCCCCCTAGGATCAGGAACAAGACAAGGATGTCCACTATCACCACTATTATTCAACATTGTGTTGGAGGTTCTAGCCAGAGCAATTAGACAAGAAAAAGAAATACAAGGCATCAAAATTGGAAAGGAAGAAGTAAAACTATCACTGTTTGCAGACGATATGATACTATACATCGAAAACCCGGAAAAATCCACAACAAAACTACTAGAGCTAATAAATGAGTACAGCAAAGTAGCAGGTTACAAGATCAACATTCAAAAATCTGTAGTGTTTCTATACACTAGCAATGAACAAGCGGAGGGGGAAATCAAGAAACGAATCCCATTTACAATTGCAACTAAAAGAATAAAATACCTAGGAATAAATTTAACTAAAGAGACAAAAAACCTATATAAAGAAAACTACAAAAAAACTGCTAAAGGAAATCACAGAAGACCTAAATAGATGGAAGGGCATACCGTGTTCATGGATTGGAAGATTAAATATAGTTAAGATGTCAATCCTACCTAAATTGATTTACAGATTCAATGCAATACCAATCAAAATCCCAACAACTTATTTTTCAGAAATAGAAAAACCAATAAGCAAATTTATCTGGAAGGGCAGGGTGCCCCGAATTGCTAAAAACAACTTGAGGAAAAAAAACGAAGCTGGAGGTCTCATGCTGCCTGGCTTTAAGGCATATTATGAAGCCACAGTGGTCAAAACAGCATGGTATTGGCATAAAGATAGATATATCGACCAATGGAATTGAATAGAGTGCTCAGATATAGACCCCCTCATCTATGGACATTTGATCTTTGATAAGGCAGTCAAGCCAACTCACCTGGGACAGAACAGTCTCTTCAATAAATGGTGCCTAGAGAACTGGATATCCATATGCAAAAGAATGAAAAAAGACCCATCTCTCACACCCTATACAAAAGTTAACTCAAAATGGATCAAAGATCTAAACATTAGGTCTAAGACCATAAAACAGTTAGAGGAAAATGTAGGGAGATATCTTATGAATCTTACAATTGGAGGCAGTTTTATGGACCTTAAACCTAAAGCAAGAGCACTGAAGAAGGAAATAAATAAATGGCAACTCCTCAAAATTAAACACTTTTGTGCATCAAAGAACTTCATCAAGAAAGTAGAAAGACAGCCTACACAATGGGAATCAATATTTGGAAACGACATATCAGATAAAGGTCTAGTATCCAGAATTTATAATGAGATTGTTCAACTCAACAACAAAAAGACAGCCAACTCGATTACAAAATGGGAAAAAGACTTGAACAGACACCTATCAGAAGAGGAAATACAAATGGCCAAAAGGCACATGAAGAGATGCTCAATGTCCCTGGCCATTAGAGAAATGCAAATCAAAACCACAATGAGATATCATCTCACACCCACCAGAATGGCCATTATCAACAAAACAGAAAATGACAAGTCCTGGAGAGGATGCGGAGAAAGAGGCACACTTATCCACTGCTGGTGGGAATGTCAAATGGTGCAACCACTGTGGAAGGCAGTTTGGCGGTTCCTCAAAAAGCTGAATATAGAATTGCCATACGACCCAGCAATACCATTGCTGGGAATCTACTCAAAGGACTTAAGGGCAAAGACACAAACGGACATTTGCACACCAATGTTTATAGCAGCGTTATTTACAATTGCAAAGAGATGGAAACAGCCAAAATCTCCATCAACAGAAGAGTGGCTAAACAAACTGTGGTATATACATACGATGGAATACTATGCAGCTTTAAGACAGGATAAACTTATGAAGCATGTAATATCGTGGATGGACCTAGAGAACATTATGCTGAGTGAGTCTAGCCAAAAACTAAAAGACAAATACTGTATGGTCCCAATGATGTGAATCGACATTCGAGAATAAACTTGGAATATGTCATTGGTAACAAATTTCAGCAG